>NC_133327.1:691330169-691662352 GCF_042186555.1 Aquarana catesbeiana | reverse complement strand
TGATCTCACAGCGCTGGTCCAGGCTGGGGAAAGATTGCAACCATATGGTCGGGATCGGTTCACATGCTGGGACGGGCACCCAGCTCAGCCTCGGTGAGGCTGCATTGATGGGTGCTGGTAGGCTGCATTGATGGGCCCTGGTGAGGCTGCATAGGTGGGCACTGGAAGGCTGCATAGATGGGCACTGGTAGGCTGCACTGATGGGCCCTGGTAGGCTGTATTTGATGGGCGCTGGTGAGGCTGCATAGGTGGGCACTGGTAGGCTGCATAGATGGGCACTGGTAGGCTGCATTAATGGGTGCTGCTAGGCTGCATTGATGGGCGCTGGTAGGCTGCATTGATGGCAATGGTGGGCTGCATTGATAGAGAAGGCTGGTAGGCTGCATTGATGGGCAATGGTAGGCTGCATTAATGGGCGCTGGTGAGGCTGCATTGATGGGCGCTGGTAGGTTGCATTGATGGGCAATGGTAGGCTGCATTAATGGGCGCTGGTGAGGCTGCATTGATGGGCAATGGTAGGCTGCATTAATGGGCGCTGGTGAGGCTGCATTGATGGGTGCTGGTAGGCTGCATTGATGGGTGCTGGTAGGCTGCATTTATGGGCAATGGTAGGCTGCATTTATGGGCAATGGTAGGCTGCATTGATGGGCAATGGTAGGCTGCATTGATGGGCAATGGTATGCTGCATAGATGGGCGCTGGTGAGGCTGCATTGATGGGTGCTGGTGGGCTGCATTTTATGGGCAATGGTAGGCTGCATTGATGGGCAATGGTAGGCTGCATTGATGGGCAATGGTAGGCTGCATAGATGGGCAATGGTAGGCTGCATAGATGGGCGCTGGTGAGGCTGCATTGATGGGCAATGGTAGGCTGCATTGATGGGTGTTGGTAGGCTGCATTGATGGGCGCTTCATTAAAAAGGTGGTGTATACATGGGCAGGGCAAAAGGAGGTGGATTCAGGGGTGGGGCCAGGGGGAGGGGGGGCAGCAAAATGAGGTTTCGCCTAGGGTGTCAAAAGCCCTTGCACCAGCCCTGGACAGATATGGCCACAGACTGAACTGCAACGAAAGGCTACAAAGTGCCCCTCCAACGTCCCAATATACAACCCTCAGATTGCTACATTTTATTACAATGTTGTTTGTTTACCTCTGTAAGCTCCGCTTCACATTACTGCAACTTCCCATTTCAACTTGCTGCGACGTGCAACACAGAAAGTCGCATGACAACTCAAAGCACATTCGTTTACAATCGGGACCATCTTAAGTGCTGTTGCGACTCAAGTTCCAGCCACAAAAAATAAATAAAAGTTCCTGCACAACTTTTCTGTGTCTTCCATGAAAGATGTCAGACAAATGGGCACAAACCTATAACTGCCCATCGCAGAGAAAAGCACAAAGAAGGGCGACGAATGTCAAACAAAACCAAAGAAAGTTCTCAGCTCCCCGACCAGCCGAATTCTCCTGTCAGTCTACATTACAAACAGCATTTCATTTACACAAATACATGAGAAAGCTGCAGAGCCTCTTCACTTGCAATGTTAAAAAATCACAAAAGTGGCAACAAAGTCGTTTCTTTGTGACTTTGGCTGCGACTTCAGAGGGTTTTGTAAGTTCATTAATACAGTGCCTTGAAAAAGTATTCATACCCCTTGAAATTTCCCATATTTTGTTACGTTACAACCAAAAACATAAATGTATTTTATTGGGATTTTATGTGATAGACCAACACAAAGTGTCACATAATTGTGAAGTGGAAGGAAAATGATAAATGATACAAATAAATATGTGAAAAGTGTGGGGGGGGGGCATTTGTATTCAGCCCCCCTTTACTCTGATAACTAAAATCTAGTGGAACCAATTGCCTTCAGAAGTCACCTAATTAGTAAATAGAGTCCACCTGTGTGTCATTTAATCTCAGTATAAATACAGCTGTTCTGTGAAACCCTCAGAGGTTTGTTAGAGAACCTCAGTGACCAAACAGCATCATGAAGGCCAAGGAACACACCAGACAGGTCAGGGATAAAGTTGTGGAGAAGTATAAAGCAGGGTTAGGCTATAAAAAAATCTCCCAAGCTTTGACCATCTCACAGAGCTCTGTTCAATCCATCATCGGAAAATGGAAAGAGTATGGCACAACTGCAAACCTACCAAGACATGGCCGTCCACCTAAACTGACCGGCCGGGCAAGGAGAGCATTCATCAGAGAAGAGCCAAGAGGTCCATGGTAACTCTGGAGGAGCTGCAGAGATCCACAGCTCAGGTGGGAGAATCTGTCCACAGGACAACTATTAGTCGTGTTCTCCACAAATCTGCCCTTTATGGAAGAGTGACAAGAAGAAAGACATTGGTGAAAGAAAGTCATAAGAAGTCCTGTTTGTAGTTTGTGAGAAGCCATGTGGAGGACACAGCAAACATGTGGAAGAAGGTGATCTGGTCAGAGGAGACCAAAATTCAACTTTATGGTCTAAAAGTAAAACACTATTGCCCCGTACACACGGTCGGACATTGATCGGACATTCCGACAACAAAATCCTAGGATTTTTTCTGACTGATGTTGGCTCAAACTTGTCTTGCATACACACGGTCACACAAAGTTGTCGGAAAATCCGATCGTTCTGAACGCGGTGACGTAAAACACGTACGTCGGGACCATAAACGGGGCAGTGGCCAATAGCTTTCATCTCTTTATTTATTCTGAGCATGCGTGGCACTTTGTCCGTCGGATTTGTGTACACACGATCGGAATTTCCGACAACGGATTTTGTTGTCGGAAAATTTTATATCCTGCTCTCAAACTTTGTGTGTCGGAAAATCCGATGGAAAATGTGTGATGGAGCCTACACATGGTCGGAATTTCCGACAACAAGGTCCTATCACACATTTTCCGTTGGAAAATCCGACCGTGTGTACGGGGCATTAGTGTGGGGAAAACTAACACTGCACATCACCCTGAACACACCATCCCCACCGTGAAACATGGTGGTGGCAGCATCATGTGGTGGGGATGGTTTTCTTCAGCAGGGACAGGGAAGCTGGTCAGAGTTGATGGGAAGATGGATGGAGACAAATACAGGACAATCTTAGAAGAAAACCTGTTATGCCCCGTACACACGGTCGGACTTTGTTCGGACATTCCGACAACAAAATCCTAGGATTTTTTCTGATGGATGTTGGCTCAAACTTGTCTTGCATACACACGGTCACACAAAGTTGTCGGAAAATCCGATCGTTCTAAACGCGGGTGACGTAAAACACGTACGTCGGGACTATAAACGGGGCAGTGGCCAATAGCTTTCATCTCTGTATTTATTCTGAGCATGTGTGGCACTTTGTCCGTCGGATTTGTCTACACACGATCGGAATTTCCGACAACGGATTTTGTTGTCAGAAAATTTTATAGCCTGCTCTCAAACTTTGTGTGTCGGAAAATCCGATGGAAAATGTCCGATGGAGCCCACACACGGTCGGAATTTCCGACAACACGCTCCAATCGGACATTTTTCATCGGAAAATCTGACCGTATGTACAGGGCATTAGAGTCTACAAAAGACTTGAGACTGGGGGGAGGTTCACCTTCCAGCAGGACAACGACCCGAAACATCCAGCCAGAGCTACAATGGAATGGTTTAGATCAAAGCATATTCATGTGTTAGAATGGCCCAGTCACAGTCCAGACCTAAATCACATTGAGAATCTGTGGCAAGACTTGAAAATTGCTGTTCACAGACGCTCTCCATCCAATCTGACAGAACTTGAGATATTTTACAAAGAAGAATGGGCAGAAATGTCCTCTCTAGATGTGCAAAGCTGGTAGAGACATCCCCAAAAAGACTTGTAGAGAAAGGGGGTTCTACAAAGTATTGACTCCGGGGGCGCCATACAAATGTCCCCCCCCACACTTCTTATATATTTATTTGTATCATTTATCATTTTCCTTCCACTTCACAATTATGTGACACTTTGTGTTGGTCTATCACATAAAATCCCAATAAAATACATTTATGTTTTTGGTTGTAACATGACACAATGTGGGAAATTTCAAGGGGTGTGAATACTTTTTCCAGGCACTGTATATGCCACGCTCTGTATTGTTATGATTTGCCAAAGACAAGGATGCAAAACATCGAAGTCGCCTGAAAGTTGCATTGAAGTCGCATTGCAAGTCACAATGCAAAGTGGCACTGGAAGTCACACGACTTTGGGGTGGCAGCGGTGTGAACCGAGCTTAGCACAGACGCAAACACAAAGAAGAAACGGGGTGCCACGGAGATGAACCAATGAGATTGCTGCCTTCAGATCCTGACTTCTCTAACAGAAACACACAGCTTGCTATGGCAGTCAGACCAGCCTTTCTCCAGCACATCCCAACCCTGAAGAAGGGTTCCCATACCCAGAAACGTGAAGGCTTTCAACTGATGATAAAAGAAAATTATTGGCACCCAACAACCTCATCAGTTCGTCTTTGTGGTGCTCCTTGTCTCCTTCACCCGAGGTCCCTCAGTGTGGGGGGGACACCCTGTCCCTCAGTGTGGGGGGGACACCCTGTCCCTCAGTGTGGGGGGGACACCCTGTCCCTCAGTGTGGGGGGGGGGGGGGCAGCTTGCTTTATGAACAGACTGGCTGCTATACCACTAAACCTACAGATCCCACATCATCAGGACCCACTGCTACTAATGATGGGGCACTATTCCTCCCACTGATACCAATGATGGGGCACTATTCCTCCCACTGATACCAATGATGGGACACTATTCCTCCCACTGACACCAATGATGGGGCACTATTCCTCCCACTGATACCAATGATGGGGAACTATTCCTCCCACTGATACCAATGATGGGGCACTATTCCTCCCACTGATACCAATGATGGGGCACTATTCCTCCCACTGATACCAATGATGGAGCACTATTCCTCCCACTGATACCAATGATGGGGCACTATTCCTCCCACTGATACCAATGATGGGGCACTATTCCTCCCACTGATACCAATGATGGGGCACTATTCCTCCCACTGATACCAATGATGGGGCACTATTCCTCCCACTGATACCAATGATGGGGAACTATTCCTCCCACTGATACCAATGATGGGGCACTATTCCTCCCACTGATACCAATGATGGGGCACTATTCCTCCCACTGATACCAATGATGGAGCACTATTCCTCCCACTGATACCAATGATGGGGCACTATTCCTCCCACTGATACCAATGATGGGGCACTATTCCTCCCACTGATACCAATGATGGGGCACTATTCCTCCCACTGACACCAATGATGGGACACTATTCCTCCCACTGACACCAATGATGGGACACTATTCCTCCCACTGATACCAATGATGGGGCACTATTCCTCCCACTGACACCAATGATGGGGCACTATTCCTCCCACTGATACCAATGATGGGACACTATTCCTCCTGCTGACACCAATGATGGGACACTATTCCTCCTGCTGACACCAATGATGGGACACTATTCCTCCCACTGACACCAATGATGGGGCACTATTCCTCCCACTGACACCAATGATGGGGCACTATTCCTCCCACTGATACCAATGATGGGACACTATTCCTCCTGCTGACACCAATGATGGGGCACTATTCCTCCCACTGATACCAATGATGGGACACTATTCCTCCTGCTGACACCAATGATGGGACACTATTCCTCCCACTGACACCAATGATGGGACACTATTCCTCCCACTGATACCAATGATGGGGCACTATTCCTCCCACTGACACCAATGATGGGACACTATTCCTCCCACTGACACCAATGATGGGGCACTATTCCTCCCACTGACACCAATGATGGGGCACTATTCCCCCACTGACACCAATGATGGGGCACTATTCCTCCTGCTGACACCAATGATGGGACACTATTCCTCCCACTGATACCAATGATGGGGCACTATTCCTCCCACTGATACCAATGATGGGGCACTATTCCTCCCACTGACACCAATGATGGGACACTATTCCTCCCACTGATACCAATGATGGGGCACTATTCCTCCCACTGACACCAATGATGGGGCACTATTCCTCCCACTGATACCAATGATGGGACACTATTCCTCCTGCTGACACCAATGATGGGACACTATTCCTCCTGCTGACACCAATGATGGGACACTATTCCTCCCACTGACACCAATGATGGGGCACTATTCCTCCCACTGACACCAATGATGGGGCACTATTCCTCCCACTGATACCAATGATGGGACACTATTCCTCCTGCTGACACCAATGATGGGGCACTATTCCTCCCACTGATACCAATGATGGGACACTATTCCTCCTGCTGACACCAATGATGGGACACTATTCCTCCCACTGACACCAATGATGGGACACTATTCCTCCCACTGATACCAATGATGGGGCACTATTCCTCCCACTGACACCAATGATGGGACACTATTCCTCCCACTGACACCAATGATGGGGCACTATTCCTCCCACTGACACCAATGATGGGGCACTATTCCCCCACTGACACCAATGATGGGGCACTATTCCTCCTGCTGACACCAATGATGGGACACTATACCTCCCACTGACACCAATGATGGGACACTATTCCTCCCACTGACACCAATGATGGGGCACTATTCCTCCCACTGACACCAATGATGGGGCACTATTCCTCCCACTGACACCAATGATGGGACACTATTCCTCCCACTGACACCAATGATGGGACACTATTCCTCCCACTGACACCAATGAAGGGACACTATTCCTCCCACTGATACCAATGATGGGGCACTATTCCTCCCACTGACACCAATGATGGAGCACTATTCCTCCCACTGACACCAATGATGGGGCACTATTCCTCCCACTGACACCAATGATGGGACACTATTCCTCCCACTGATACCAATGATGGGACACTATTCCTCCCACTGACACCAATGATGGGGCACTATTCCTCCCACTGACACCAATGATGGGACACTATACCTCCCACTGACACCAATGATGGGGCACTATTCCTCCCACTGATACCAATGATGGGGCACTATTCCTCCCACTGACACCAATGATGGGGCACTATTCCTCCCACTGACACCAATGATGGGGCACTATTCCTCCCACTGACACCAATGATGGAGCACTATTCCTCCCACTGACACCAATGATGGGGCACTATTCCTCCCACTGACACCAATGATGGGACACTATTCCTCCCACTGACACCAATGAAGGGACACTATTCCTCCCACTGATACCAATGATGGGGCACTATTCCTCCCACTGACACCAATGATGGGGCACTATTCCTCCCACTGACAACATTTTAGGTACAGTAGTTTTTCTGCCATTTTACAGCTGTGCATGATTTGAAATCTTGACATGTTTGGTATTTATTTACTCAACGTAGCATCATCTTTTTTATTTTACCAAAGAAAATGCGGTTTTATATTGTAATTGTGAGCACTAAAACTTATTTTTGTGTTTCTTTTCCTGAAAATTTGTGTTTAATAAACAGCTGCGCAAATATCATGTGACATAAAAAATTGCAACAGTCACCATTTCATTCTCCAGGGTCTCTGCTTTCAGAAAATATAGTAATTTTCTAGCAAAAACATGATTTCAGCATTTGTGTGAAAAAAATAAAACAATAAAAATTAAAATAAAAAAATAAAACAATAAAAAATAAAATAAAAAAATAAACCATTGCCCGGATGGCGAGGGGTAAGTACAAAACCGTACCAAAAATGCTGCAACGATGCATGTCTGCGTTTTTCATGTCTATAGGACAAAAATTGCAGCATGCAAAGCTCGCTCTGCACCACGTTACATGAATGTGAAAGGACACCATAGAGATTCATGTGATTGGGATTGCCACGCAGCGTGACGACGGACGCAGGAGAAAGCTCACTAGTGTGAAAAAAAGAAATCTAATGCAGACGTCACATGTAAGAACTGTTAAGCTGCAATATATGAGAATTCTGATTTTAGGTTTATTATCATGTTTAGGTAAACTTTGTGTTCCACTTGGGATGAAATAGGAATTGTTTGAACCCCCCAATCAGGTTTTAGTTTTTTATCTGTTTCCCAGAAATTTTCTCTTCACAAGTTTTGTCTTTAGATTCCAATACTTCCTGAGGAGAGAAAAGCTGCACCTTGTGTGTCTTCATCCATAAATCTATACATCTATATATATATATATACAGTATACACGGCACTGTGCCCGCATTATGTGATAAGAAAAGAGTTACAAAGTATCATCAGAGAACATGCGGAGGGATAGAGGAGAGCAGCAATGGTGGGGGGCCCCCTAGATTAGGGGCCCCCGGGATCAGATAAGAGAACATGCGGAGGGATAGAGGAGAGCAGCAATGGTGGGGGGCCCCCTGGATTAGGGGCCCCCGGGATCAGATAAGAGAACATGCGGAGAGATAGAGGAGAGCAGCAATGGTGGGGGGCCCCCTGGATTAGGGGCCCTCGGGATAAATCAGAGAACATGCGGAGGGATAGAGGAGAGCAGCAATGGTGGGGGGCCCCCTGGATTAGGGGCCCCCGGGATCAGATAAGAGAACATGCGGAGGGATAGAGGAGAGCAGCAATGGTGGGGGGCCCCCTGGATTAGGGGCCCCCGGGATCAGATAAGAGAACATGCGGAGGGATAGAGGAGAGCAGCAATGGTGGGGGGCCCCCTGGATTAGGGGCCCCCGGGATAAATCAGAGAACATGCGGAGAGATAGAGGAGAGCAGCAATGGTGGGGGGCCCCCTGGATTAGGGGCCCCCGGGATAAATCAGAGAACATGCGGAGAGATAGAGGAGAGCAGCAATGGTGGGGGGCCCCCTGGATTAGGGGCCCCCGGGATAAATCAGAGAACATGCGGAGAGATAGAGGAGAGCAGCAATGGTGGGGGGCCCCCTGGATTAGGGGCCCCCGGGATAAATCAGAGAACATGCGGAGGGATAGAGTAGAGCAGCAATGGTGGGGGGCCCCCTGGATTAGGGCCCCCCCCCGGGACCAGATAAGAGAAGTGGGTACCTGGTGGGCTCTGGCAGTGTCCGGGTGTCAGGCTCGGTGTCAGGGTGACACGCTCAGGTGTACATGGGACAGGTAAACAGGGCGGCTCGGTATCCAGGCAGCGGGCGCGGTGTGAAGTGTCACTTCTGGGGCCGAGCCGACCATTGTCATGTTAATACCTGCGAGGAGTGTCACACCTGAGTGTCCTTGACAGCAAAGAGACTCTCTGCAGACTTAACCCCTTCACTGCCTACCTCACCGCTACAGGGCATGTGTATCCCCCTATAGATAGGGAATGAGGGGGGGGGAGAAAGGGGAGGGGGGGAGAGAGAGAGAGGAGAGAGAGAAGAAGAGAGAGAGAGAAGAGAGAGGAGAGAAAGAGAGAAGAGAGAGAGAAGAGAGAGAGAGAGAGAAGCAGAGAGAAGAGAGGGAAAGGAGAGAAAAGAGAGAGAGAAGAAGAGGAAGAGAGGGAAGAGGGAGAGGAAAGAGAGAAGGAAAGGAGAGAGAAGCGAGAGAAGAGTGAGAAGAGAGGGTGATAGAAGAGGGGAGAGAGAGGAGAGAGAGAAGAGAGTGGGGGGAGAAGAGAGAAGAGAGAGGGGAGAGAAGAAGAGAAGAGGGGGGGAGAAGAGAGAGCGGGGGAGAGAAGAGAAGCGAGAGAGGGTAGGAGAGAGAAGAAGAGAAGAGAAAGGGGGGGAGAGAAGAAGAGAAGAGAGAAGGGGGAGGAGAAGAGAAGAGAGAGGGGGGAGAGAGAAGAAGAGAAGAGAGAGGGGGAGGAGAAGAGAACAGAGAGAGGAGGAGAAGAGAAGAGAGGGAGGGAGGAGAAGAGAAGAGAGGGAGGGAGGAGAAGAGAAGAGAGAGGGGGAGGAGAGAGAAGAAGAGAAGAGAGAGGGGGGATGAGAGAGAAGAAGACAAGAGGGGGGGAGAAGAAGAGAAGAGAGAGGGGAGGAGAAGAGAGAGAGGAGAAGAGAAGAGAGGGGGGGAGAAGAGAAGAGAGAGGGGGAGGAGAGAGAAAAAGTGGGGGGGAGAATAAGCGGGAGAGGAGAGAAAAGAGAGAGGAGAGAGAGAGAGAGGAGCGAGAAAGCGAGAGGAGGAGGATAGAGAAGAGAGGGGGAGAGAGAAGAAGAGAAGAGAGGGGGGGGAGAGAAGAAGAGAAGCGAAAGGGGGGAGGAGAAGAGAAGGAAGAGGAGGGGAGAGAGAATAAGAGAAGAGTGAGAGGAGGAGGAGAAAAGAAGAGAGGGGGGGAGGAGAAGAGAAGAGAGAGGAGGGAGGAGAGAGAAGAAGAGAAGGGGGGAGAGAATAAGAAGGAGAGGAGAGTAGAGAGAGAGGAGAAGGAGCTTTACTCCCCTTCCCATCCAGAGAGAGGAGAGAGAGAGGAGCGAGAGAAGTGAGAGGGGGGAGGAGAGAGAAGGGAGAGAGAAGAAGAGAGAGGGGGGGAGAGAAGAAGAGAGAGGGGGGGAGAGAGAGAAGAAGAGAAGCGAGAGGGGGAGGAGAGAGAAGAAGAGAAGAGAGAGGGGGGGAGAGAAGAAGAGAGAAGGGGGAGGAGAAGAGAAGAGAGAGGGGGGAGAGAGAAGAAGAGAAGAGAGAGGGGGAGGAGAAGAGAACAGAGAGAGGAGGAGAAGAGAAGAGAGGGAGGGAGGAGAAGAGAAGAGAAGAGAGGGAGGGAGGAGAAGAGAAGAGAGAGGGGGAGGAGAGAGAAGAAGAGAAGAGAGAGGGGGGATGAGAGAGAAGAAGAGAAGAGGGGGGGGAGAAGAAGAGAAGAGAGAGGGGAGGAGAAGAGAGAGAGGAGTAGGAGAAGAGAAGAGAGGGGGGGAGAAGAGAAGAGAGATGGGGAAGAGAGAGAAAAAGAGGGGGAGAGAATAAGCGGGAGAGGAGAGTAAAGAGAGAGGAGAGAGAGGAGAGAGAGGAGCGAGAGAGTGAGAGAAGAGAGAGGAGGAGGATAGAGAAGAGAGGGGGAGAGAGAAGAAGAGAAGAGAGGGGGGGGAGAGAAGAAGAGAAGCGAGAGGGGGGAGGAGAAGAGAAGGGAGAGGAGGGGAGAGAGAATAAGAGAAGAGTGAGAGGAGGAGGAGAAAAGAAGAGGGGGGGGGAGGAGAAGAGAAGAGAGAGTGGGAGGAGAGAGAAGAAGAGAAGGGGGGGAGAGAATAAGAGGGAGAGGAGAGTAGAGAGAGAGGAGAAGGAGCTTTACTCCCCTTCCCATCCAGAGAGAGGAGAGAGAGAGGAGCGAGAGAGCAAGAGAAGAGAGAGGAGGAGGAGAGAGAAGGGAGAGAGAAGAAGAGAGAGGGGGGAGAGAAGAAGAGAGAGGGGAGGAGAGAGAGAAGAAGAGAAGCGAGAGGGGGAGGAGAGAGAAGAGAAGCGAGAGGGGGGGATGAGAGAGAAGAAGAGAGAGGGGGGAGGAGAAGAGAAGAGAGGGGGGAGGAGAAGAGAGAAGAAGAGATGAGGGGGGAGAGGGAAGAAGAGGGAGAGAAGAGTAAAGAGAGAGGAGAGGGAGCTTTACTCCCCTTCCTATCCAGTCCTCTACAAATGCAACTACTTTGGCAATGTTGGGGTGTATTTGATCCCGCCAATAAAAGGTATATTGAAGTTTAGAGGAGAGAGATAGAAGTATTCAGTGGAGAAGTATGGGAGAAGCTCTTGTGGTCATAAGTGGTCTCAGGTCTCTGATGGTCTCCGGTGGTCCCTGAGGGACTCCGATGGTCTCCGGTGGTCTCTGAGGGACTCCGATGGTCTCCGGTGGTCTCCGATGGTCTCCGAGGGTCTCCGGTGGTCTCCAATGGTCTCCGGTGGTCTCCGAGGGTCTCTGGTGGTCTCCGATGGCCTCCGAGGGTCTCTGATGGTCTCCGGTGGTCTCCAATGGTCTCCGGTGGTCTCAGAGGGTCTCCGGTGGTCTCCAATGGTCTCCGGTGGTCTCCGAGGGTCTCTGGTGGTCTCCGAGGGTCTCTGGTGGTCTCCGAGGGTCTCTGGTGGTCTCCGATGGCCTCCGAGGGTCTCTGATGGTCTCCGGTGGTCTCAGGAGAACACTGAGTTCTGCACTCTGGTGACACCGAGGTTTATCTCTGCAGATTTCCACAACGGAATAGTGAAAAAAGGTAGCGCTAAGTAAACACAGAAATCGTGATAAATGTGCCAAATAAATGATAGACTCAAAAGTCCATCTACAAAAAAACGTCCATTCTGCAGACAATGATGAACCTCTGATGATAAATGATGTGCAAAAAACTGGAAAATAAATCTCCAACACAATAATCCAACACACACTTCTACATTTGGTGTCAGTGCAGTCATTTCCTTTCTTTCAGATTTCCACAATGCACCGCACTGTACATTGTGGTGTGAATGGGGCCCACGGGAAACGATTGTCTTCTGCGATCCTCCTCTCCACATATGAAGGTGTGAAGGAGCTCTGAGTGCAGATAAAGAAGTGTCACAAATCAGGAGCACTAATCCATCTCCTCTCATCCTAAACCTGAGAGAAGGATTAAGAGAAAGAAAGGAGTGGGATGGGGAAGAGAGGAGAGAAGGGGAAGAGAGGAGAGAAGGGGAAGGGGGGGGGTAGATTTTGAGAAATAGAAAGAAAACGCAAAATATGAAATGATAAAGAGTAAAAAAAAGGACAGAAAGAGAGAAAAAGAAAGGGAGGGAAGGAAAGAAGGGAAAATGATGGAAGAATTGAGGGAAGGAGAGAAGGATGGAAGAAAGAAGAGAAGGATGGAAGAAAGAAGAGAAGGAAGGAAGGAAAAAAAAAAGAGGAGGGAGGAAGGAAGAAAAGAAGGATGGAGGGAAGGAAGAGAGGATGGAAGAAAAGAGAGAAGGAGAAGGAAGGAGAAAAGGAAGGAAGGAGAGAAGGATGGATGGAGAGAAGGATGGATGGAGAGAAGGATGGAGAGAAGGATGGATGGAGAGAAGGATGGACAGAAGGATGGATGGAGAGAAGGATGGAGAGAAGGATGGATGGAGAGAAGGCTGGAAGAAAGGAGAGAAGGAAGGAATCAAGTTATTATTATTATTGTATTAGATCCGCAGTCTCTGGTCATCTCCTGTACTAGATTTGCATTCTCTGGTCATCTCCTGTATTAGATCCGCAGTCTCTGGTCATCTCCTGTACTAGATTTGCATTCTCTGGTCATCTCCTGTATTAGATCCGCAGTCTCTGGTCATCTCCTGTATTAGATTTGCAGTCTCTGGTCATCTCCTGTATTAGATCCGCAGTCTCTGGTCATCTCCTGTACTATGTCTGCAGTCTCTGGTCATCTCCTGTATTAGATTTGCAGTCTCTGGTCATCTCCTGTATTAGATTTGCAGTCTCTGGTCATCTCCTGTATTAGATTTGCAGTCTCTGGTCATCTCCTGTATTAGATTTGCAGTCTCTGGTCATCTCCTGTATTAGATTTGCAGTCTCTGGTCATCTCCTGTATTAGATTTGCATTCTCTGGTCATCTCCTGTATTAGATCCGCAGTCTCTGGTCATCTCCTGTATTAGATTTGCAGTCTCTGGTCATCTCCTGTATTAGATCCGCAGTCTCTGGTCATCTCTTGTACTATGTCCGCAGTCTCTGGTCATCTCCTGTATTAGATTTGCAGTCTCTGGTCATCTCCTGTATTAGATTTGCAGTCTCTGGTCATCTCCTGTATTAGATTTGCAGTCTCTGGTCATCTCCTGTATTAGATTTGCAGTCTCTGGTCATTTCCTGTATTAGATTTGCAGTCTCTGGTCATCTCCTGTATTAGATTTGCAGTCTCTGGTCATCTCCTGCACTAGATCTGCAGTCTCTGGTCATTCCTGTCGTACGTTTCTCAGTGAGCAGTAAAGATGTGCAGTAACCTCTAGCAATGAATGAGGAAGCAGAAATTATGTGTTGTAACCTCTAACAACCAGTCAGTGATCGGTAATAATATGCTGTATCCTCTGGCAACCAATTGCTGCCTGATCTGCTACAGTAAACTGATTTTGAGTCTTACTGCTATTTGATATATGTCTAATAGCGGTTTGGGGGGCCCCAAGAAAATGTTTGCCCAGGGCCCAATCAACATTAAAGACGGCCCTGGGGGGAGGTAAGGCTCATTGATAGAGGTGGGGAGGGAAGGCTCATTGATGGAGGTGGGGGGGGCTCATTGATGAAGGTGGGGAGGGAAGGCTCATTGATGGAGGTGGGGGGAGGGAAGGCTCATTGATGGAGGTGAGGGAGGGAATGCTCATTGATGGAGGTGGGGAGGGAAGGCTCATTGATGAAGGTGGGGAGGGAAGGCTCATTGATGGAGGTGGGGAGGGAAGGCTCATTGATGGAGGTGGGGGGAGGGAAGGCTCATTGATGGAGGTGGGGGAGGGAAGGCTCATTGATGAAGGTGGTAAGGGAAGGCTCATTAATGGAGGTGGGGAGGGAAGGCTCATTAATGGAGGTGGGGAGGGAAGGCTCATTGGTGGAGGTGGGGGATGGAAGGCTCATTGATGGAGGTGGGGGAGGGAAGGCTCATTGATAAAGGTGGGGGAGGGAAGGCTCATTGATGGAGGTGGGGGGGGGGGACCATTGATGGAGGTGGGGAATGAAGGCACATTATTGGAGGTGGAGAGGGATCCAATAGAAGGTAATGCTGGTTCTGACAGAAAGGTTTTAGAACACACAGAGCATTGCAGTTTGTTGTGTGTGGGACTGTGCAGCCGCAGACCGTGAGGGTGCCCATGCTGACCCGTGTCCACAGCCAAAAGTGCCTGCAATGGGCACATGATCATAAATGGAGCACAGACCAATGGAAGAAGGTGGTCTGGTCTGACGAATCACGTTTTCTTTTCCGTCATGTGGATGGCCAGGTGTGTCACTTACCTTGGGAAGAGATGGCACCAGGATACAGTATGGGAAGAAGACAAGCTGGCAAGGGCAGTGTGATGTTGTGGGCAAAGTTCTTCTGGGAAACCTTGACTCCTGCCATTCATGTGGGTGTTACTATGACACGTACCACCTACCTAAACATTGTTGGTGACCAAGTACATATCTTCATGGAAACAGTGTTCCCTGATGGAAGTGGCCTCTTTCAGAAGGATTATGCGCCCTGCCACACTGCAAAAATGGTTCAAGAATGGTTTAAGGAACACAAGTGTTGGCTTGGGCTCCATATTCTCTAGATCTCCATCCAATTGATCACCTGTGGGACGTGCTGGTGAAACAAGTCCAATCCATGGAGGCCCCACCTCACATCTTACAGGACACGTAAAGGATCTGCTGCCAATGGATTGGTGCCAGATATCACAGCGAACCTTCAGCGGTCTAGTGGAGTCCATGCCTGGACAGTTCAGGAAAGGGTGACCTACTCAGTATTAGGTGGGTGGGTGGTCTTAATGTTATGGCTGATTTGTGTAAGAAATATATAATTATTTTACCTATACCGTATAATACATGGATTTTATAGTAAATAAAAATAAGTGTGCAGCACCAGATAAATACTAAAATGAAATTGATATGTATAATGATACTGTAAACAATATACTACTAGTGCAACAATAATGATCAATAGTCAAGTGAAAAAGGATCAAATAAAAAAATAGTCCATGTGTAATTCCACCATTTCCAGTGGACATGCATATGAGAACACATAAAATTAGTGACAGATATAGTTCATAAGTGAAAGTATCCAAAAGACAGATTTCCAATGCGTGACCCAGGGTTTAAGCTTTTCACCACTTGTACTGCCCGTCACCTTACAATGAAAAAAATGGAGGCTTACCAGAAAGCCTGTGACCGCCCTTACTCAGGGGGGTCCAAACAGGCTTAGTAGAGCAACAGGAATGATGCTAGGATCTCCCAGACCTTCTACACAGGTGGCCAGTCAGCTTCAATGAAGGTCTTCCTCAATGGCGCATTTTCAAGAGACAAGTGCCATACGCCAATGGACGTGCGCCTCCGCGGACCAGGCGTGAGCATTCAGTGGATTACCAGTCACCATGCAGAGAATGGACCTCCCATGTATGTTGGCTCCCTGCAGAGGATGCAGGGAGCCAACATACATGGGAGGTCCATTCTCTGCATGGTAACTGGTAATCCACTGAATGCTCACGCCTGGTCCGCGGAGGTGCACGTCCATTGTCGTATGGCGCTTGTCTCTTGAAGCATAGCCTGATGAAGGAGCACGCATGCTCCAAACGCGAAGCACCGCCCGCCTCACCCCGCTCCCGGAAGTGAAGACGCAGGTCAGCACGGCGCTCCACGGAGGATCCATGACCGACATCCTGGCCGCCCGGAGGCTCTGAGGATCCTTGGCACCACCGGAACAGCTACCAGGACCCAGGTCACAGGACTCACATCCCAGGAACCCCCCCACCGGCCCGTGACACCCACATCCCCCGAGAGCACGCGGATGAAACTACTTTATATGCTGGTTTTTAGCAACTCAAATGTGAGTGTTTTTATCTATTGTAATAAATATTTTTAACATACATGCTGCACTCAGAGGGCGCCGTCCTCCTTTCTTTTTTATTGTTCCAGAGCCTATTCTAGCTTTTATAGACTGGCTGCCTTCCATTTATTCAGCATCATTTTATCCTTACATGGACTAATACCTGAACTTGTTGTGAAACATTAACTACCACCACCAAGCTCCCCCTCTCAGGAACCCCCAACCCACCCCCTTCCCCCCAGCATTTTTAGTTATATGTACTCGGCTACATCCATTGTGCGCCATATTAACCCCTTGATCGTATATAATATAGTAACACATCGGGTATATTGGAACACGACATCTGTAGGCTTGACGCATTTCGTTGCTTGGTGTCACTCATCAGGAGCCAGCGTGTAATGTGTATCTGCAATGATATACAGTGGTACCTTGGATTACGAGCATAATCCGTTCCAGGAGAACAAGGTTAATCCAAAGCACTCGCATATCAAAGCGAGTTCCCCATAGAAGTCAATGGAAACTAAGATAATTTGTTCCACATTGACTTCTATTGCATGCAATACCGCATGTGGCTAGAGGTGGTAGTGGGGCGCCGGAGAGACTTGAAAATACTTGGAGACCGCTTGGATGCACTCGGATACCCTTGGAAAGGTTTGGAAACACTCGGAAACTGAGTATTTCCAAATATTTCTGCGTATTTCCGGAACGGCTCCGAGTGTCAGCGGCGCCCCCGCATCTCTGGCCAAATGCAGTACTGCACACCGCCGAGGCTTGAATCCTGCTTGTTTTGCAAGACAACACTAGCAAACTGAGTCAGGATTTAAAAAAAATAATTGCTCGCTTTACGAAAAGCTTGTTACTCGCAATCTGAGGTTCCACTGTATATGAATTCTTAATTGGTCTGATATGGTCACAAGTAATAAGAATGATAAAGGGAAAACCATCACACGCTTGCTCCTGATCAGTGATGTCAAGTCATGAAACGCGTTGAGCCTACAGATGTCGTTGTCAGGAAGGGCACGCCAGCAGCCAAGATGGTGGCCACAGAAAGCGTCCTGAGCTTCCAATTCCTGTAAGAAGGGTGCCACGTGTGCGCCTGTGTGTGCGCGCGCGCACCCTGTGACAGTTCATGGTGCCAAATGGGCTATTTAAACTGGGTCAGCACCCAGAATCAATGCTGTCTGCTCTACAGTGTTCCCCGTGTGTCCCTGCTATCCGTTGCCTGATACCTGTTCCAGTTGTTTGACCCGGCTTGTTCCTGACGTTCTCTGCTTTCTGCCTGCATCCGACCCCGGCTTGCCCCCGACTCCGCACCTGCCTGCTCCTTCTGCTACCTCGCTGCCAGCCTTTTCCCACCGACTCTGCTCCAGCCTCTGCATTAGTTCCAGACATTCCCTGCTTTCTGCCTGCATCCGACCCCGGCTGACCCCTGACTCCGTACCTGCCTGCTCCTTCTGCTACCTCGCTGCCATCCTTTTACCGACCCGGCCTGTACCCGACTCTGCTCCAGCCTCTGCATCAGTTCCTGACTTGCCCGCCTGTGTATGACCCAGCCTGCCTGTACCTGCCTCCTCTCCATCCCACCTGCAGCTGCATCTGCTTCTCAGCCTGTGGTGTTCCAGTATCAGTCTGTTCCAGCTTCCAGCCACCCATTGTTCCTGGTCTTCCGAGGAGTCGGTGTTCTTCCACAACCCCGCTAGAGGTTCCAGCCCAGCTCCGCTGTCAGCGATCCTGCCAGGCACCCGTGCGACTCTGCACTCCCGCACCTCCTGTCTGCTCTACCAGGGGCCTCGAGTCAGGAGGTGTAAGAGAGGCCGTCCTCTGAATATCAGGCTCTACCACCAGGTACCTGACAGTCGTGTTCCGATATAACCAATGGGTCACTATATTATATCACACTGGATTCTGTAAATGAACTATGAATTTATCAATTTTAACATGAGTCATTCGATGTCGGGTTACAATATCAATCATGTGCTACTACAGAATTTTTCTTGTGGACTGTTTATGAATTATGAATTTATTATATATGTAAAATAGATTTTTATCTAGTACTTTTTCATTCTTTTCTAATGATAGAGATTCGAGGAACTTTAGATTATGCAGGTACCAGCTTTGTATATATATATATATATATATATATATGTAGCGCTGGTATTTTCAATACAATCGCTATAAATACAAATTTAGTTGTCTGAAGCTGTAGTTTAGCTCAGACTGCCATTATTGTAAATTCTGGTTCTGTTTCAGCTTGGCTGGTTGTGTGGTTTTTCCCCTTGGCCTAAGGATGTCGCCCTATTATTTCGGCCAAGGTTGGAAATTGCAACAAGCTGGGTGTATTGAGTGCCTCCTTGCCCGGAAATGGTCAGTGGGTGTGGTCTGCCTGCTGTGCATTCTGGGAGGGGGTACTTAAGGGACCCCGTGACAGGAGAGGAGTTCTGACCTGATGGCCCTCCCGGCCTAAGGTGTGTTGCTGCCGCTAAATTGTCTCGGGGCCGGCTGGCCCGAGGCGTCGTTACTGAAGGTAGGCCCAAAAGTATTGGGGCCTACCGATCTAGGGATAGTCCTGTGCTGTCTTGCCTGCGGGAAGAAGCTGAGCAACTGGAGGATCCAGGGGAGGACTTTTCAGGAGAGGACCGCGCAATAAGGCCGGTGCCTCTAGAAGAGCCTGGTGACTCAGTTGGAGGATGTGTCCCGGGTCACCTACCACACAGTACCGTAGGTTCAGAAGAAGGGAACTGGTACTATGTGATCAAGCCATGACATTGCAAAAAGTCGCTAATTACCCAATCCTGTGGCAGAGGATTGTGTAACAGTTATACCAAATCTTACAGTCTGTGGCAGAGACTATGACCGCGCATCACATCGGCTGCTGGGTCAGTGAAAGAGGCCTATCCGGTGGTTGCTGAATCCAGTTGTGGAGTTGTCCTCTGGATCAAAGAAAGTGTTCCTGATTTGCAATTCCAAGGTACCTGAATTCCCCTAAACCTTTCATCCCTCTATTGAATGTGTCTTTATTAAATAAAGCATTGGAAAAAGAGACTGTGTGTCGGAGCTAAAATTAGAGAAAGAAGTCTTTAATGGGACCCCTATGACGGATATGGCGAAACAGTAAAGGAACGGTAAGCCCAATCAAATACCAGCCGCTCCTGAGGGGGTAAGTGCTATATATATATATATATATATATATATATATATATGTGTATATATGTAGCGCTGGTAGATTTTCAATCTACTGCTGATAGGTAAATTTAGTGGGTTATCTGTTCATACATAGTCAGATTTGCGTCTGTTCCAATTTGGCTGTGTTGCGTGTAGTTTCACACTGTGCCTGTGGGTGTCGTTGTCATCATGGGTCGGTGTTGGAAAGGCAACACATTGAAGCGTATGAGTGCTCCTCTGTCCCGGAGATAACTCGGTGGAGGTGGTCCTCCGAGTTGCATTCTGGGAGAGGGTATTTATGGGACAGACGCCATGTTTAGGGGTTCGATTTGTTCCACCTGCTGGCCCTCCTGGCCGACAGGTATGCATTAGGAGTACCACCTCATGGTCCTCCATTCCGGAGGCCCACGTTGCTGCAGCGTGTGGGTGGGCCTAGAAGCCTGTCTGGGGCCTACCACAGCGGCAGAGGAATGGTCCTGAGCTGTCTATCCTACGGGAAGAAGCTGGACAACTGAGGAGATCCCAGGGGAGGACCCGTCATGGAAGGATCATGCAGAGTGCTGGTCTGGAGAGGGGCCTGGTGACTCAGTTGGAGGACGCATCCTAAAGTAATCCTACCGCATAGTACTGCCGGGTCGGCTTAAAGGTTCTAGTGCTGTGTTTGCTGTCCATCGTAAACCATTACATCCTGTGGCAGAGGATCGTACGGGTTTTGTTCTATTCAAGTCTGTGGCAGAGACTTTTGTTCGTGCTACGTACTGGCTGCTAGGTTAGTGAGAGAAACCTATCCAGGCGGGCAAAGATTCAACTATAGAGAGAGAGTACACTCATCTACAAGCTCTCAATTCCTAATACTACACCAAGGAAAAGTATTTGAACTTCCCTGCAACTCTCCTTCTACCTCTTTCCTGCTACTTCCTTCAATCTACGTTTATTAAAGCATTGGAAAAGATACTCAAGTGTCCGGTGCCTACATTGTCTGGTATTAAACTCAACGGGACCCTAGACCCGGTTCTGGTGAAATTAAGGTAACAGCTCCACCGTGAGTTATTGCTACATGTGGGTGCATCGTCCGGGATTGTTAGCCGTCAACCTCCCGCAACCCTGAGAAGTACTTCACCGGGAGTTTACGTTGGAATACGTTTCTGGACTTTTTTTGTCATTTTTTTGGGAGAAGAAGGGGTTAAAGTGCAGGACTTTATTTCTGACGGCGTAGGCTGCGGGTGAGAAGTAAAAGCCCGGGAGCTACGTGATCAGAGGAACAAGTGGGAGGAGCTTAACCTACTTGTTACCGCATGGGACGCGTGTGTGTTTGGCGCCAGAGGAGAAGAGAGGCCTCGTGATCGTGCTGAGAGGATCAGAGTGCAGCCATGTCTTCTTTTCCATTGGTACCGTCAACTATGGGATCTAGGATGTTCCCTACGAGTATCGCTGCGGGTGCTATGCTGACCGGAACCCTGCTGACAGATACCGGCATTCGTTTGAAGCCGCAGGGGAGGTTTGTGCTACACACAGTCGGAGATATTGAAGGGCTGGGCATGCTTTGCCATAAGTGTGAAGGAATGGCCATACATCTCCGTCCATTTGTCCGATGTTTGCAGTGTGGAGAATACTTATTCACAGTGGAGCAACCTACCATGTCGCCCCGAGCTTATCGTGTGGATTGGGCTTCAGGAATTGCCACAGTGGAAACTACTGCCATTGCTGCTTGAGAGCAACAGGCCGTGATCTCGTCTGCTACCGTGAGTGTTCCTGAGGGAGATACCGCTATTACTGCTTCCTCAGCAGATATCACTGTTATGTCTACGTCTACTACGCCTATCCCCGTTGCACCTATCCAGAGGAAGGTGGGATATGTGAAGGCTTCCTGCGGCCGTGGTCGAGGTCTACCCCAGAGACTACCTGAACCGGAGCCGGAGAAATATATGGATCCGGAGAAGTCCACGTCAGGAACGGGTGAGAGATCAAAGGGGAACGTATCTGGGACTCTTTGTAAATATTTGCCAGCAGGGGAGTTGAGAGACTCGGAGATAGATTCCATGTCAGATCTCTCCGGTGATGATGATTTGTTTGAGACAATGTCACAGGAACTATTGTGGGACCAGGGTGAAGATGTTGCTTCTGCCTTGACTTTCTCAGAATGGACAGCCCTGGACTCTGGGAAGACATCACGTTGTGTGGAGCCGCACAGTACTACCAAAGAGACATTGTCTAAAGTTGCTAGTTTGCTTCTGACACCCGTCGGATCTATGGTGAGTAAATCACCAAACTCTTGTGTGCCTCCTGGTTTGGGGAAAAATAGATCTTTGCCTAAACTTGCCCGTTTGCAGAGAGTGCTTATCAAACGTGTTGCCACGGAATATGGTCTGGAATTTCCCTATGTTACTCAGGAAATTATGCCAGAAATTGAGGCTAACCGGGAACAGTAGTACAGTGAAGCTGTTTGGGACTATTTGTCTGTGCCAAAACCTTTCCGGAAAACTGGATATTCTGTTGCCATGAATGAACGCTTCAGTGGATGTTTTCTACACTGGAACTATGGTCGGCACATCTATGCTGACAAATTGGTCATTTGCAGACCCAGAAAAGATGATGTTGTGTACTTTATCACCACAGTGGATAAACTGGGAAAGAAACTGACATTGCCAGATCCTCGGTTTTATTGGTGATTATGACCAAGAGCTTTGGGGTATTGTAGTTAGAGTGTCAGTGTTTAGAGATCTCCATGGTCAAGAAGTGATATTCATCCCAGTGTTCTCAAATCCAAAGACTCTTTGCTATCTGGATTTTCTTTATTGAAAGGATGTGATTCGCTTAAAGATAGGGATGGACTTTTTCAAGTTACTTTAGTTTGTTTCTATTAAAAGGAAAATATACGGGAAGAGAGTGTCATTCTTCTTTTGCAATGAGGCTTTGCTCCTAAACTGTTTAGTGATGATACTGTACATATTTAGTGTGTGTCTAATTTTGTTTTTTTTTCAGGAACGATTGGATCTCCTATCAAGTTGTTAGGCTTTTAAGCTAGATAGATAGTGGGACTTGTAACAGTTCTAAATGTGATTTCTTTTATGGATGTGAACATGTTGTCCTATAAATGTTAAAACTGTAATATTTCTATACTGTCTTTTCTTCCCCTTCATCCAAGTTCTTTTAAGTTCAAATACCTACTCTCAGGCTTGGGAATTATTTTGACAGATGTTGAGGACAACGTCTGATGTAGTGGGGGGAGTATGTAGTGCTGGTAGATTTTCAATCTACTGCTGATAGGTAAATTTAGTGGGTTATCTGTTCGTATATACCGTATTTATCGGCGTATAACACGCACTTTTTTCCCCTTAAAACCAGGGGAAAATCGCAGGTGCGTGTTATACGCCGATCCCCTGCAATCCCGACCTGTCACATTTTCAAAATCGCCGACCGCGATTTGAAAATGGCGCCGCCGGCGCCGAAATACACAGAGCCAGTCCTCGGCTCTTTCCGGCGGCTCTCGTTCACTTTCGGCTCCACTCGTAGTCCCGAGCGGAGCTATCCGAACCTACTCGGCTAGGTTCGGATAGCTCCGCTCGGGACTACGAGTGGAGCCGAAAGTGAACGAGAGCCGCCGGAAAGAGCCAAGGACCGGCTCTGTGTATTTCGGCGCCGGCGGCGCCATTTTCAAATCGCGGTCGGCGATTTTGAAGCCCAGAATGGCTGGGATCACTGGGGCAAGGCTGCACTGGGGAAGTCTGCACTGGGGAAGTCTGCACTGGGGAAGTCTGCACTGACAAGGCTGCACTGGGGAAGTCTGCACTGACAAGGCTGCACTGGGGAAGTCTGCACTGACAAGGCTGCACTGGGGAAGTCTGCACTGACAAGGCTGCACTGGGGAAGGCTGCACTGACATGGCTGCACTGACATGGCTGCACTGACATGGCTGCACTGACAAGGCTGCACTGACATGGCTGCACTGACAAGGCTGCACTGACATGGCTGCACTGACAAGGCTGCACTGACATGGCTGCACTGACATGGCTGCACTGAGAAGGCTGCAATGATGGGCATTTAAATGTAAGTTTTTTTTCCCTTCAACTTCCCTCCTAAAAGTTTTTTTTTCCTTAAAATTCCCTCCTAAATTGGGGTGCGTGTTATACGCCGGTGCGTGTTATACGCCGATAAATATGGTAGTCAGATTTGCTGCTGTTCCAGCTTGGCTGTATTGCATGTAGTTTAACACTGTGCCTGTGGGTGTCGTTGTCACCATGGGTCGGTGTTGGAAAGGCAACATGCTGAAGTGGAGGTGGTTCTCCGAGTTGCATTCTGGGAGAGGGTATTTATGGAGCAGAAGCCATGTTTTAGGGTTCGTTTCTTTCCACCTGCTGGCCCTCCTGGTCGACAGGTATGTGCTAGGACTACTAGGTTGTGGTCCTCCGACCGGGAGGCCCACGTTGCTGCAGTGTTTGGGTGGGCCCAGAAGCCTCACTCTCGATACCTCTGTTTCACCGGCACCAGGGTCTAGGGTTCCGTTGAGTTTACCTCCGGACGATATAAGCACCAAACACTTGAGTAGGTTTTCCAATGCTTTAATAAACGAACAAGGGAAGTAGCAGGAAAGAGGCAGGAGGAAAGCTGCAGGGAAGCTCAAATACTCTTCTTAGTATTCTTTAGAACATTTCTCTGAGATTAATCACTCGTGGTTAATAGCGCTCCCCCTGTTGGATTCAATCTTTGCCCGCCTGGATAGACCCCTCTCACTGGTATAGCAGCCAGTACGTAGCACGAACTAAAGTCTCTGCCACAGACTTGTTTGGAATAAAACCCGTACGATCCTCTGCCACAGGATGTATTGGTTTGTGGTGAAAGTCAGACACAGCACTTGAACCTTTAAGCCAACCCGGCAGTACTATACTGTTAGATTACTTCAGGATACATCCTCCAACCGAGTCACCAGGCCCCTCTCCAGACCAGCACTCTGCGTGATCCTTCCATGATGGGTCCTCCCCTGGGATCTTCTCGGTTGTCCAGCTTCTTCTCTCTGGATAGACAGCTCAGGACCATTCCTCCGCTGCTGTGGTAGGCCCCAGACAGGCTTCTGGGCCCACCCACACGCCGCAGCGACGCGGGCCTCCGGAACGGAGGACCACGAGGTGGTATTCCTAGTGCATACCTGTCGGCCAGGAGGGCCAGCAGGTGGCTGAAAACGAACCCCTAATCATGGCGTCTGTCCCATAAATACCCTCCCCCAGAATGCAACTCGGAGGACCACCTCCCCACCGAGTTATCTCCGGGACAGAGGAGCACTCATACGCTTCAACTTGTTGCTTTTCCAACACCGACCCATGGTGACAACGACACCCACCGGCACAATGTGGTACCACACGCAACTCAGCCAAGCTGGAACAGAGGCAAATCTACCTTGCTCTAATAAGCGACCCACTAAATTTACCTATCAGCGGTAGATAAAAATCTACCAGCGCTACATTTAATATAATATTTTGCCCCACCATGTACTTCATTTAAAGTCCCACTTTTTTGCTTTTAGTCCATATGATAGGCATGGACGCAGAGGATTACGTTTGCCTCATATAAAGTCCCATAAACTCCCCTCCCCTGGTAGGTCTGTTATTATCTTGTTTACACCCTGGTGGGGGTTAATGTTTAAATATTTTATCAGTGGATTTATCCCGATATAAACCTCAACATTTCTCCACCATCGATATCAGTGATTGGAAGGTGATAAGGAGGTCAGGTTACTGGATCAACTCTTGCAACATTGTTCAGCAATATCTTTCAGGTGAATCGTAGGATGACTAAGTGGATCTTTCAGTAACATAAATCAATGATATTCTAAACATGCGCCACTGCGCCAAAACATTCCATTTCATTCCTTTGTTCTACGGCACAGCCGGGCCCCTGAACCCGGGGGCCCACCTCTTGCTCCACACCGTGCACACACCAGAAGGGATCAAGCCAGGCAGCGGTAATATTAGGGCCACACACCGGGGAAAACCTCCCGCGAGAGGCCACAGGACAATATCGCTTATCCCGGAGTTCATCTTTTGAAATATAACTGTGATAAAATTTCATAAAAGCAACAACCAAGCTACTCTATATGGCTTTTCCATGTCTCGGCTAAACAGGTCTGTACCTGGAACAAACAGTTCTTCTCTTATGAGGTCTCTCCCTGTGCTTCATGAACCGATCTAGAAGATACAATGGAGAAAATTTAGCTGGCAATCTGAGAGTCATTAGCACCACATCCCTTGTATATACATAGTATATCAGGAAGTTGGGATTTTTAGGTTGCGAAAACACAATATTTATAAAAAATATCAAAATTTTATTTAAGAAACATTAAAATCATATCCAATATAACCATACAAATACATAAACAGATGCAAACTGATTGAGTCTATACATGTTTCGCCACACCAAATGGCTTCTTCAGGAGAACTTATTATCAGGCACTGTACATATGGTCACTGTATGTTCAATCAATATATACATTTATAAAAAAAATATCTAAAGGCTCCAGAGTCATAGGGTATTTATCAGTTGGATCATTTGGTGAAACCATAGAGAGAGGTAGATAATCGCCCCCCTAGTGGTCCATCTGTAAGAAACCACATTTATAACAAATCCTAGACATCATAGACATCATAGAGTCCAAGTAAAGGTTCCCCCCTTAAGTGAGTGGAGAAACCATACAAGTTCTCAATGGGGCTCCAAATACTACCACTATCACCATAGGGAATCTCCCAAAGGAAGGGTCTCCAACGTTCCTCTCCCTCTCCTGCATAGGGGCGCCAGAACCCTGGGATCTGGTGCCCGGCTGTGCCATAGAACAAACTCAATCAGTTTGAGACTCAATCAGTTTGCATCTCTTTATGTATTGTATGGTTATATTGGATATGATTTTAATGGTTCTTAAATAAAATTTTGAATTTTTTTTTTTAAATATTGTTGTGTTTTCGCACCCTAAAAATACCAACTTCTTGATTCTTGATTTACTATTTAGAAGATACAATGGTCAACAAAAAAATCATTCTGGATGTCTGAAAAAGGAAGTCAACTAATTTTATATGAATAGTCATTGCAGCCTAAGGAATTGAAGGAGACAAAATTCCTGGTAAATAGAGACCTAAAAATGATACCTTATATGCCCAAAGTTTGTGAACATCTGACCATCACACTTATATGAGCTTGTTGGACATCCTTTTCCAAAACAATGGTTATTAATATAGAGTTGTCCTCTAATGGCTATTAATATGGAGTTATCCCCCCATGGCTATTAAAATGAAGTTGACCTTCCATGGCCATTGATATGGAGTTGTCCCCTTATGGTTATTAATATGGGATTGTCCCCCCCCCCATGGCCATTAATATGGAATTGTCCTCCCAATGGCCATTAATATGGAGTTGCCGCCCTCCTCCAAAGGCCATTACTATGGAGTTGTCCCCCCATGGCCATTAATATGGAGTCCTCCACATTTCCATTAATATGGAGTTGCTCCCATCCTCCAATGACCATTAATATGGAGTTGCCCCCCCCTCCCCATGACCACTGATAGGGAGTAGCCCCCCATGGCCTATGGAGTTGCCCTCTTTGCTGCTATATCATCCTCCACTCCTCTTGGAAGGTTTCCACAAGATATTGGAGGGTGCCTGTGGAAATTTGTGGCCATTTATGAGGTCAGGTACTGATGTTAGATGACAGTCAGCATTCAAATTCCAATTTATCCCAAAGGTGTTCAGTGAGGATGAGGTCAGGGCAGTGCTGGGACAAGGTCACCCAGCGCCCAAGGCAAAGATGGCAAAGTGCTGTAGCACCACGTGGTTTGGTGTGTGTGAAAATGTGTGCGTTAGCAGATGTGTAGAGGTGCCTTTAACTATCAATGGCACTGCTGTGCATCTACCAAAGGACAGTGCGTTTCTGTGTTTGTCAACAAAAACGCAATTTTGTGCATGATCCCAACATGCAAGCATGTGGACCTAGCGCAGCCCGGAGCGGGCATTTTTCAATAGAGGGCACTATTCGACAGAACGCCGGACCATAGTGAAAGTAAAAGGGAAGAAGGTGAAGTGTCCTGGGAAGGAGCGCAAGTGGAGGGCGGGAGTGTGGCTTGCTGGAGGAGAGAGTGATTATTAGCAGCAGTAAATAGCAGAGATAAGGCAGAGTTGGTTGAGCGGAGGAGTCCGGTAATGAGTCCGGTAATAAGTATATATGCGAAGAATATACAGTCACTCCTGTCAGTGAGCAGGAGCAGCGACCGAAGCTCCCAGTGCACCCCCCCCCTCAGTTTAAGACACCGCCCAGGTAATTCGTCCCCCCTCCCGCCCATCCCTTGTAATGGCCCTGGGTCAGGGCTCTGTGCAGGACACTCGAGTTCCTCCACACCAAACTGGTCACACCGTGTCCTTATGCAGCTTGCTTTGTACACAGGGGGAGAGTCGTGGTGGAACAGAAAAGAGTCTTCTCCAAACTGTTACCACAAGGTTGGAAGAGCACAACTGTCTATAAAAAGAGTCTTCTAGGCCTAGGCCAACCAAGGCCCCATGAAAGCATTGTAGGACTCGTTCATTCACATATCTCTGAAAGTTCTCAGGACACACGAGTTCCTCCACACTAAACTGTCAAACCATGTCTTTATGCAGGTGGCTCCACTTTGCATCTACAACATCTTCCACTCATTCTGGGAAGACTTTCCACAAGATTCTGGAGGGTGTCTATGAGAATTTGTGCACATTTGTGAGATCAGGTACTGATGTTGGATGAGAAGACCTGGTGTGCTCTGTGCAGGACACTCAAGTTCCTCCACACCAAACTGGTCGCGCCATGTCTTTATGGAGCTGGCTTTGTACACGGGGGGGGCACAGTAATCTAGAACAGAAAAGGGTCTTCACCAAACTGTTACCGCAAGGTTGGAGGAGCACAATTGTCTATAGAAAGAGTCTTCTAGGCCTAGGCCAAACAAGGCCCCATGAAAGCATTGTAGGACTCATTCGTTCACATATCTCTGAAGGTTCTAAGGACACTCAAGTTCCTCCACACTAAACTGTCAAACCATGTCTTTATGAAGCTGGCTCCACTTTGCATCTGCAACATCCTCCACTCTTCTGAGAAGACTTACCACAAGATTCTGGAGAGTGTCTATGAGAATTTGTGCACATTTCTGAGGTCAGGTACTGATGTTGGATGAGAAGACTTGGTGTGCTCCGTGCAGGACATACGAGTTTCTCCACAACAAACTAGTCACACCATGTCTTTATGGAACTAGCTTTGTACACAGTCATCTAGAACAGAAAAGGGTCTTCACCAAACTGTTACCACAAGGTTGGAGGAGCACAATTGTCTACAAAAAGAGTCTTCTAGGCCTAGGCCAAACAAGGCCCCATGAAAGCATTGTAGGACTCGTTCATTCGCATATCTCTGAAGGTTCTAAGGACACTCAAGTTCCTCCACACTAAACTGTCAAACCATGTTTTTATGGAGCTGGCTTTGTACGGAGGGGGGGGGGCAGAAAAGGGTCTTTACCAAACTGTTACCACAAGGTTGGAAGAGCGCACTTGTCTACAATGTCTTTGTATGAAGGAGGATTACCAGGACCCTTTACTGGAGAAGCCTGATCTCTATAATGTGGAGGGAGTCCACATACGTTTGGTCATATAGCAGACATACTGTAGGTATTATGAGTGTAGTTCATGTTTGTATCCCAGATAGAAAAACCCTTTAATGTGTTTATCAGTTTTGCAAACACAACAGCCTTGGAATCGGTCATTCTTATTGATAAGGAGCATTTCTGTTATATAATAACTGAAAGTCTAGATAAAAGTCACAGATTCCTCTGTTCCACCGCCAGTAATATATGACGAAGCAGCTGGATCTCCTTCATATGCGGATTCATTAATCTCTCTATTGGATGAAATTTATTTTTAAATAATATTGCATTAAACTTAGTCTGGCCATACATTATACCATTCACTTGTACAATCTTCCTTTAGATTCACCAAAACCATATAATATGAGGTCAAATCTAAACACGTTCAATTTGTATTCAATCAGGCCGGCCCGTCCACTACACAGGTGAAGGTAAATGTAATGGAAATTGAACAAGGAATTGTATAATATATGGCCAGGCTTAAAGTGATACTAAAGTCTCGTGTTTTTTTCTTTAAAAATAACCAACATGTTATACTTAACTTCTCTGTAATGGATTTGCACAAAGCAGCCCCGATTTTCCTCTTCTCGGGTCCCCCGCCGGCGCTCCGGGCCCCTCCTTCCTGCCGAATGCCCCCACAGCAGGCACCTTGCCATGGGGGGGACACCTGAGCCGCTGCTCTGTGTGTCCATTCAGACACAGAACTGCAGTTCGGCCCCGCCCCCTCTCGCTCCTCATTGGCTCACTGACTTTGATTCACAGCAACAGAAGCAAAATGGCCCCCACTGTGTATCTCAGCCAATCAGGAGGGAGAGTCCCAGACAGCCGAGTCTCTCGTGCAACATTGATGGATAGAGAGGGGCTCGGTTAAGTATTAGGGGGGTTGAGGGGGCTCAGGTAAGTATTAGGGGGGTTGAGGGGGGGCTCAGGTAAGTATGGGGGGGTTGAGGGGGCTCAGGTAAGTATTGGGGGGGCTCAGGTAAGTATTGGGGGGGTTGAGGGGGCTTAGGTAAATATTAGGGGGGTTGAGGGGGGCTCAAGTAAGTATTGGGGGGGTTGAGGGGGCTCAGGTAAGTATTGGGGGGCTCAGGTAAGTATTAGGGGGGGTTGAGGGGGGCTCAGGTAAGTATTAGGGGGTTGAGGGGGCTCAGGTAAGTATTGGGGGGGCTCAGGTAAGTATTAGGGGGGTTGAGGGGGCTCAGGTAAGTATTAGAGGGGTTGAGGGGGGCTCAGGTAAGTATGGGGGGCTCAGGTAAGTATTAGGGGGGTTGAGGGGGGCTCAGGTAAGTATTAGGGGGGTTCAGGTAAGTGTTAGGGGGATTGAGGGGGGCTCAGGTAAGTATTAGGGAGGTTGAGGGGGGCTCAGGTAAGTATTAGGGGGGTTGAGGGGGCTCAGGTAAGTATGGGGGGCTCAGGTAAGTATTAGGGGGTTGAGGGGGGCTCAGGTAAGTATTAGGGGGGCTCAGGTAAGTATTATGGGGGTTGAGGGGGGCTCAGGTAAGTATTAGGGGGATTGAGGGGGGCTCAGGTAAGTATTAGGGGATTCAGGTAAGTATTAGGGGGATTGAGGGGGGCTCAGGTAAGTATTAGGGAGGTTGAGGGGGGCTCAGGTAAGTATTAGGGGGGTTGAGGGGGCTCAGGTAAGTATGGGGGGCTCAGGTAAGTATTATGGGGGTTGAGGGGGGCTCAGGTAAGTATTAGGGGGATTGAGGGGGGCTCAGGTAAGTATTAGGGGGGCTCAGGTAAGTATTATGGGGGTTGAGGGGGGTTCAGGTAAGTATTAGGGGGATTGAGGGGGGCTCAGGTAAGTATTAGGGGGGTTGCACGGGCACACCTGCCAACTTTTTGAGATGGGAGCGAGGGACACCTATTAGCAAACGTATGTAGGCATATAGGACACACCCCTTCCACGCTCCCTTAAAGGAGAATTATAAATAAAAAAAAAGATTAGCTAAACCCACAAGTGCTTTGTTGCCACTAATATTTGGAAATTGGATGAAAGGTTTAGCTCTGGGAAACACTTTTTGAAAGATAAAAAGTGCTTTTTATCTACAAGTATATAGATCAGACCAAAATGAGGGACAAATGCGGGACAGTCCCTCAAAATCCGGGACAGTTGGGAGCTGTGCGCGTGGGAGCCGCAGTTCACGACCCGGGCCGTTCCTTCAGAGCGCATGCGCCAGTGATGTCATCGCCTGCATGTACAGTAAATATCTCCTAAACGGTGCGCGTTTACACTACCTATAGGTAAGTCTTATTATAGGCTCACGTATAGGACAAAAGTAAGAGATGGGAGTTTACTCACACTGTAAAGTGTTTGTTACCTCAGCATTTCATATTCCTGATATGTAGCCTGCTGTACCATGTACTTGTCTCCTGTTCTCTTTGTATTGCTCTTTGTCCCTCTGCTTTCCTATTCAAAACTGACCACACTAAGCATGGGAGCACAGCGTGGTCAGTTCTCTAGCTATGCTGGGAATTCAGCTTGCTCCCCTGCAATGATCAGACTTATCCTAATACCCAGTGCCGGAACAAGGGGTGGGTGGCTGCCCTGGGCGCAATGGTTTATTGCAGGCATTTGGTGGGCACCTTGACCCTTACCCTAAGGGAAGGGGGGGCGCAGTTTGCATCTTTACCCTGGGCACTCGATAGCCATGTCCCAAGACTGCTAACACCCCCCCTCCCCCTGCTCAACCATTCACTGGTAAGCTCAGTGTGCTGCAGTTTCTCCTCCCCCAGCTCTTATGCAGCTGAGAACAGAGGGAATGTGATCACTTATAAAAAAGGGAAAAAAGGTATTTATAATGTTTTTATAGCTATACACAAATGTTTGCCTTTACCTAAATGCCAGAACCCAGTTTTGAAGATTCGTCATGTATTAATAAAACTGTACATACTGTATCCTTGTAAGTAGTTTGCGTATCCAGGTGAATCATATTGTGGAGAAAAATTGCCTTCATTTGGTGGTAAATAGACATGTGCACTGCCGAAAAATTAGTTTGTTTTAGTTTTTTGTTTCATTCGATTTTTTTTGTTTGTTTTTCATGTCATTCATAAATTTGTAAATTCAAAAATTCAAAAATAAGAAAGAAAATCCGAAAATTCGAAAGAATAACTAACTAATAACAACTAACTATTAAATTATAGGTATTGAAATCACCTTTCAAATTTGGCTGTTAGTGAACATAATGAATATTTATCCGAAGTTCCGAATTATCAGAAATAATGAATGCCGCATTTAAACCAAATGGGACGTAACGAAATAATAGTAAATCATGATAAAACGTTTTTATTATTATTATTCATTATTATTAATTAGTTACGCTCCATTTGTTTAGATGCGGCATTCTTAGGGTTAATTCGGATAATTCGGAACTTCGGGTAAATTCGTATTCGTTACGTTTACTAACAGCCACATTTGAAAAGAAATTCCAATACCTGTAATTTAATAGTTAGTTATTATTAGTTAGTTAGTTATTATTTCAGATTTTCACATTTTCGGGGTTTCGGAATTTCGAATTTACGAATTTTCAAATTTACGAATATTCCGAAAAATTCGTTAAACGGGTTTTCGCTAATTTGGATATTTCCGAATTAACTAATTTGTTGAAATTCAGTAAAAAACTAATTAGGAACTAAACGAATTGCACATGTCTAGTGGTAAAATTTTAATAAATATCTCCTGTTTTTTTTAGCTTTAGATGTATATTTCTTGCTATGACTGAGACCTGCCAAAGAAATAAATAATTCTTCCACCTTCTGCTTGCTGTCTCTGTGTGTATGTCTTGGTATGTGGCCTTCTCTATCTGTTGCCCTGTGTGCACAACCATGACGTTGTTTTTTGTTGCTCTGGACTATCTTACCTAAGTTTTATGTCTTGATCTTATCTTGGCCTCTGATCTCTTGCTATTCTGACTTTAGAAGCGAAAGGCCCACTTTGATTGTTAGGCATTCTTATAGTTTCTCATGATTATTTAACGAACTTCCACCCCACCCTCATAACAGTATAAAATTTGAGCATCCTTAAGGGGTCAGCACCTTGCAGGGGGAACACAATGCATGGGGCTTCTATCCTTAAGGCTTCTTTCTCGAAGTGATTCTTTCTACAAGTGATATGCACTTCAATCTCTGCACTTCAGCGATTGAACGAAGCAAACAAAAATAGCAAACTGCACTGGAAAGCACCCAAAAGACTGCAGGTGACCCGTCTCTCTATTCATCTCCCCTTCCACTCTGTAACATGCGCTCTTTACCACTTCTTCTTACACTCGTGCCCTCTCTCCTCAAACTCTCTTACCTTCACCCCTCTTCTCCACCCCCTGCTTATATATATCACCCCCTTCTGTCCTCTCCCTACTACTGCTCCTACCAACTCTTGCTCATTCTACATCCATATACTGATAAAACCTCTAGTGCTCTGAGACATGCCCCTTCACATAAATCACATTCCCACATTACCTCCCTCACCCTCCTGCTTCTCCTAATCTCTGGTGATATATCCCCAAACCCTGGTCCACCATCATCTGTCTTTGCCCAACGCTCCCATCCCACCTACACCCTCTGGCAGCAGCCTCAACCCACAGAACTTGGTCTCTATTCCTCTTCTTTCCAAAACCAGCCCCCCCTTCTCCTGTGCCCCTTTGGAATGCACGCTCTGTCTGCAACAAACTCACCGCCCTCCACGACCTCTTTATCACAAATTCCTGTAACCTACTTGCCATTACTGAAACCTGGCTTCATGAATCAGATACTGCTTCTCCTGCTTCCCTCTCCCATGATGGCTTTATCTGGACTCACTCCCCCAGACCAAGTGGACGGAAGGGAGGTGCAGTGGGAATCCTTCTAGCCCCACGCAGCACCTATCAGGTACTTCACCCACCTCCCTCTCTGACACTCTCCTCTTTTGAGGCACATTGCATTCGTCTATTCTCTCCCATTTCTCTAAGAATTGCTGTCATCTACCGGCCCCCTGGTCCAGTATCAGCCTTCCTTGATGACTTCTCTGCCTGGCTACCCTACTTTCTCTCTTCTGAAATCCCCACAATTATTCTCGGTGACTTCAACATCCCTGTTAACACTAACACTACTATTACTTCTAAACTTCTCAGTCTAACCTCATCGATTGACCTGAAGCAATGGATACAGGCTCCTACCCACTCCAACGGCAACACCCTTGACCTTGTCTTCTCCTATCTGTGCACTCCGTGCAACCTCTCCAACAATCCACTCCCACTCTCTGATCACCACCTTATTAGTTTTGCTCTCTTCCTGTCTTCCATCTCCTCTCCCTCCAACCGCCTAACAGTTACCGTAGAAACCTTCGCCACCTCAACCCTTATCTTCTCTACTCTGCTACTGATCACCTCTATGACAAAATCTCACCCCTGTCCTGCCCCAACCTAGCTACTTTCATCTACAACAGCTCACTGTCTTCCTCCCTAGACAAGCTTGCCCCCCTCACTACATGCAGAATTGGGCCCCGACTGCTACAGCCCTGGCAAACAGATGACACCAGAAGTCTCAGAAAACGTAGCCGTGCTCTTGAGCGCCTGTGGCATAAGACTAAGATACAGGAAGACTTCACACAATATAAATCTGCCCTCCTAAAATACTATTCCTGCCTTCACACTGCCAAACAGACCTACTTTATCACACTCATTAACACCTTCTCATCCAGTCCACGTCAACTCTTCTCTACCTTCAACACTCTACTCTGTCCTCCACTGCCTCCACCCACCAACTCACTCACTGCCCAGGAGATTGCCAATCACTTCAAAACTAAGATTGATACAATTCATGAGGAGATCTCCAATGCGCAAAAACCTCCCCCATGCAACACCCCATGTCCACAGATAAAATCATTACTTCCCTCATTCAACCCTGCTACTATTAACGAGGTCGCTAAACTTTTATCTAATGCTCATCTAACCACCTGCCCCCTGGTTCCTGCTCCCTCGCAAATGCTACGCTCACCCTCTGACTCAATTCTACGCTCTCTAACTCACATTTTCAACCTCTCCCTCTCTTGTGGAATCTTCCCAAACTCTCTAAAACATGCGCTAGTCACCCCCATACTTAAAAAGCCCTCACTGGACCCCACCAATCTTAACAAGCTATGTCCCGTCTCCTTACTCGCCTTCTCCTCCAAACTTCCTGAAAGACTGGTCTACAACCGACTAAGCGACCATCTGACCATAAATAAACTTCTTGATCCCCTTCAGTCTGGATTTCGTCCTCAACACTCCACGGAAACTGCTCTCCTTAAACTCTCAAATGACCTACTAACAGCTAAAACCAGTGGACACTATTCTGTACTACTTCTCCTGGATCTCTCTGCTGCCTTCGACACAGTGGACCACCCCCTCCTCCTCAATAAACACCACTCCTTTGGTCTCCGTGACTGTACTCTTCACTGGTTCTCATCCTACCTATCCCACCGCTCTTTCAGTGTCACTTACAACTCTACTTCCTCCTCTCCTCTTCCTTTCTCCGTTGGGGTCCCCCAAGGTTCTGTTCTTGGACCTCTCCTTTTCTCAATCTACACCACCTCCCTGGGTCAGTTGATTGCCTCCCACGGCTTTAAATATCATATCATAATCCTGGACTCTGAACTAACCTTTCGGCCCCATATCCTATCGCTATCCAAAATTTTCCACCTCAACCTCCACAACATCTCAAAGATTAGCCCCTTCCTAACCAATGTCACCACAAAGCTTCTAATCCACTCCCTGGTCATCTCTCGCCTCGACTACTACAACTCCCTCCTCATTGGCTTACCTCTAAATAGGCTCCTCCCCACTTCAGTCCATCATGAACGCTGCTGCCAGGCTCATACACCTCACAAACCGCTCAGTGTCTGCTATACCCCTCTGCCAATCCCTCCATTGGCTGCCACTCAGTCACTGAATTAAATTCAAGATACTAACTATAACTTGCAAAGCCATCCACAACCTGGCCCCAGCTACATCACTGATCTAGTCTCAAAATACCAACCTAATCGTTCTCTTCGTTCCTCCCAAGACCTCCTGTTCTCAAACTCCCTTGTCACCTCATCCCATGCCCATCCAGGGATCCAGGATATCCACAGCTTCCTTCAATCCAGCCTAGATCTGTCTCTATCAATCAGCTCTCTTAGAGTCCATGTCTCTGCCTTATCGGCCTGCTCCGGAACATCATGGACTGTTCACCCACTAATCCGGCAGTTGTTCTGTGGGGCGTCAAGACTCAAGCCCCAAAGAAAACCAAGATTCTCCAAATGGGATCTTCCCCTTGTTCTCGACTCATTGTCTGGACTCAGTGTCACAGGGTCTACCCCCGCTTTCTATCAAAGACCTTTCTGCAAAAATCGCCTTCTTGGACGCTATCACTTCAGCCAAAAGGGTTTCTGAGATTTTTTTCCTTGGGTCATGAAGAACCATTCCTGACCTCTTCCCCGGACCGGGTGGTCTTTATCCCTATGCTCGGCTCAAATCCGAAGGTCACTTCAGTGTTCCATGAGAACATTCAGGTCTCCAGGGTCCACCGAGGTTCATCCTCTGGATATAGGTGAAATACTGAAGGAATATTTGCAAGCTACTTCCTCATGAAATGGTCTGAATACCTGTTCATTCTGTATTCCGGCAGTAACAGAGAAAAGCGAGCTTCAACCAGGACGATTGCGGCCTGGATCATCCAGTCAATTCAACAGGCTTATAGAGCTAAGGGCTTGACGGCACATTCCACCAGCGGTATGGCGGCTTCGTGGGAGGCAGCCTGGCACGTGGCTCCAGATGTCATCTGCAAAGTGGCCTCTTGGGCCTCCATTAATACTTTTATGTCATTACTGCATAGAGCCTGCTTCTCTATCTTCTGTTTACTTTGGTTTAAGAATCCTGTCAGTGGATGGGGCAAATTAAATCTTTTTTGTTCAGCATACCCACCCCGTTTGGTCTGGCTAGTTATTTCCCACGCGTAGGCTGCCATGGAGTCTGTCAGGAAAAAGGAAAATTTATTATCAAATACTTACCGTAATTTTCCTTTCCTGATGGATTCCATGACAGACAGAGTTCCCACCCAATTGGTGAAAGAGTTGGCTAGTTACGGAACGCAGTCCCTAACGGTGAGTTCAAATTTATGTTCAAACATATTTTTATTGATTTTCTTAAAGTTTTATACAAACAGAACACATTTACATACACAAAATACAAACGCAGGATACAATATACACAGAATACAATATACAGTCACTCTGAATACATATTTAGCCTTTGATGTTCATTAGGGTTATAATTATTAAATCATCTAGCCTTCATAATTATAGCATATATATAGAGAAATGATTGGACTGTGTTTCAGAAAAACAGAGACAGGACTCCCAATCCCTATAATGAACAGAAAAATGTAGAGAGGGAGACAGAGCTCGCTCTAATGGATGATGGGCTTTTGGGGGAAGATGATGTATCTGTTTAAAGTGAGCTAGTACCACAGTAATTAATATACACATATAAATTTTATTGAAAACATACAATATACAGTACAAAAGTTCCGGTCAAACGCCATACTATAACCGTACAAAAGCTTGTGCTATGAAATCAGTTGTGATCAGCCAACATGTTTCGTTTATTTTGCTTCATCAGGGCATTATAGACATCACAGATTTCATCTGGTCTATTACAGACAGGAGGGCCACTGAATACTCATTCCTACAGCCACATGTCTCTCTAGGAATGGCCTGGAGCAAGTTGACGCATGGATGCCAGATCCTAATGGGCGATGCCGATGGGTGAACTGGAACGTGTAAAAAACAGGTGATGGAGGTGCGGGGTGCATCAATCTGATTGACGCACCCCGCAGTGCTCAACCGGGACTAGAGCTCTTGGACTGCCACTGCATTCAGCAGGATTCAGCAGCCCGTGCACGTACCGTTCTAAGACCATCACCTGTTTTTTACACGGTCCAGTTACCCCATCGGCATCGCCCATTAGAATCTGGCATCCATCGGTCAACTTGCTCCAGGCGATTCCTAGAGAGACATGTGGCTGTAGGAATTAGTATTCAGTGGCCCTCCTGTCTGTAATAGACCAGATGAAATCTGTGATGCCTATAATGCCCTGATGAAGCAAAATAAGCGAAACATGTTGGCTGATCACAACTGATTTCATAGCACAAGCTTTTGTACGGTTATAGTATGGCGTTTGATCGGAACTTTTGTACTGTATATTGTATATGTTTTCAATACAATTTATATTTTTATATTAATTACTGTGGTACTAGCTCACTTTAAACAGATACATCATCTCCCCCCAAAATCCCATCATCCTTCATAATTTAAAAAAAAAAAACACCTCTACTTATTCAGAGTGACAAAAAAAAAGGGAAGAAAAAAAAAAAGGGGAGGAAAGAGAAAGGAATAATAGAGAAAATACATAAATAATAATGTCTCACATAAACAATATCATGGGATTGTTTCTGATAAAGATAAAGTATTTATACTCCTATTGCAATAACTTGGAAAATGAGAAATTTTCCAGAAATGATGAATTTTTTAAATGTTATCCGGGTCTGCCACACCTTCTGTATAGTGTTATTATTTTCAGCTACCAATATCTCCATATGCATAATACTATTAAGAGTTTCAATCCAGTCCAGAATTGTAGGAACAGTAGGGGATTTCCAATATCTTGGTATTAATGGTCTAACTGCTGATAATAAAAAAAAAAAAAACAAAGAAGAGCTTTTTTGGATTTAGATAATAATTGAGGTGAAAAGAGAGCCAATTCGACAGAATTGTTAATTGATTCATCAGCCACCATGTTATACAAGTTAATTACTCGATCCCATAATTTATAAATAGAGGGGCAGGCCCACCAGAGATGGGATAAATTACCTTTATCAACATTGCAACGCCAGCATCGATCGGATTTTGATGGAAAAATTCAATTTAAATTAGCCGGAGAGCGGTACCATCTAGATAACAATTTGAAATTACGTTCTTGGGTACCACAAGCTATTGAGAATTTATGAGTATTGATAAAAAATTGATCCCAATCTTCCTCTTGTATTAACTGGTTTAGTTCCAGCTCCCATTTGGATGTATATGGTGGTAAACCAGATGAGTTAGGAGCAGGGCTTTTTTTAAGCTGGAACTTGGTGGAACTCAGTTCCACCACCTCTGGCTCGGGGCCCTCTGCTTCCTGTTCACCTCTATCGCTTGTAAACACAGAAGTCCGGCTTCTGTGTTTACAAGTGACAGTTTGTCTCCCAATGGCTCCCACTGAGTGCAAGATGAGGGTAAGGGAGATGCAGGTGCCCAGGGTACAGTGCATATGTCCCTTTAAGTCCCTCCCACTGTTAGTGAAATTTGACCACACCCACAATTTGATGCAGTTTGGAGGGTGTGTGTGTGTGTGTGGGGGGGGGTGAGAGGGGGTTTTGGGGGCTTGTGGTTGAGTTCCTGTACCTATTTTTTGTGAAAAAAGCCCTGGTTAAAGTGGAGTTCCACCCCCTTTTACAACTCTTCAGCATCCCTCACTAAACTGTGCACTGTAAACGAATTGGATATTTTTTTATTTTTTCTCAGCACCTCCTGTATATCTGCTGAATTCATTTTTTACTTCCTCCTACCTGGCCGTGGCCCATCGCATCATTTCCTGTTTGCAATGCCTTCTGGGAAGGGGCGGCAACTTCCTCTGACACTGCCGTTGCTATGGAAACCTGACCTGAAACCTATTACACCGCTTGTGCTACACTGAGCATGTGCGAGATCTGCAAAGATGAGATCCAGGAAGGAATACAGTCTGGCTTCAGATGCCCACACTTAAGATGGCCACGGCCTGCTGTAAGTTTATAAAATAACAAACTACTGCTGTAAACTAACAAAACAGACCTTAGTTTACAGACTAACTTTACTAGAATACATTAAGCTTGTGTATTATAGGGGTATTTTTATTTAAAAAGTATAATTTCGGCCAGAACACCACTTTAAGAGTAGATAATAACGTGTAAATCTTAGATATAGTGTGTATTGGTGGTTCTAGAGATGTGCCTAGCTGCTCAAAGTCTGTAAGCGGACGATGAATAGAATATTTTGGATTCAAAGAAGAGTAAAAACTTTGCAATTGTAGATAAACAAACCCCATACCTCTCCTCTGATCATGTAAAGTTTGAACATTTTCAAATGGCATAGAGGTACCCTCCAAAATCATATGTCTAAATCTGGGGCCAGTAAGATCTGTCCCAAGTTAGAAGAGCATTTGAATGAGTACCAATAGAAAGAGAAGGATTATCTATTAAAGGAGTGAGTGGAGATGGAATAGAAGACAAAGGAAATCATTTTAAATAATGATGCCAACACTCCAAAACCGTATAAACAAGCAAAGGCCAAGAGGAATGTGATCCTACATCCTTGACACTGAGCCATAGAGCAGCTTTAGGATTCGGTGGAGAGGAACCTATTTCCAAGCGGACCCATTGCTTATCGTCGGGATGATGGAACCGATCCAAAACACGAGTAAATATCGCTGCTTTATAATAACACTCGAAATCTGGCAAACCTGCTCCTCCGCCAACTTTAGATCGACAGAGTGTTTTCCAGTTAATTCGAGGTTTAATATTTCTCCAGATAAATAGTTTGTTCAATTTTTTTTTTAAATGTTTTAGGTATTTTAATAGGTAAGGTTTGAAACAGATACAAATACTTCAGAAGAATATCCATCTTAATTGAGTTAATACGACCAAACCATAATAAAGAAAGCAACGACCGTAACAGCAATTCGGCTTGTGTTCGAAGTAGAAGTGGAGGGAAGTTTAATTCATAGGGAGATCTGTTGGAATTTTAACTCCTAGATATTCCACTGCCACTTCTTGCAGGTGAAAAGGAAACAGCAACGCCAGAGAAGAAACCTCATCTCTAGGTAGTGAGATATTCAATAAATCAGATTTAGTTAGATTGACCTTAAAATTGCTTAAATATCCAAACAAATGACCGTATTTATCGGCGTATAACACGCACTTTTTTCCCCTTAAAATCAGGGGGAAATCGTGGGTTCGTGTTATATGCCGATCCCCCGCCGATTGGGAGCCTTTTGGCGGCTCTTGTCGGCTTTCGGCCATTCTCGGCGGCTTTCGGCCATTCTCGGTGGCTCTCAGCCGCTCTCGGCCATTCTTGGCGGCTTTTCCCCATTCTCGACGGCTCTCGCAGTCCCACGTGAGCTGGCGAAAGCCGAGTGCGTCCGAAAACTGCCGAGAACGGCCAACAGCCGCAGAGAGTGGCCGAAAGCGGTCGAAAGCCACCGAGAATGGCCAAGAGCGGCCGAGAACGGCGGCGCCATTTTTAAACGCCATTGCAAACGACACAAACGACACAAACGGCAAGGCAGATGGACACTGACAAAGCTGCAATGGGGGACAAGGCTACAGATGGACACTGATGAGGCTGCATTGATGGGCATTTAAATGTAAGTTTTTTTCCTTAATCTTCCCTCCTAAACTTGGGGTGCGTGTTATACGCCAATAAATACAGTAATTTCTTTTAAAGCAGAGGGGATGGTAATCCTTGGTAATGTTATATAAAGTAAAACATCATCTGCATAAAGTGATATTTTGTAATCTATTTCACTAATAGTAATACAATGTATAGAGGGGTTATTACGTATAGCTAGCGCTAGATGTTCTATTGTAATCATATAAAATGATGGAGATAGCGGACACCCCTAACGAGTACCATTATTAATCTCAAATTTATTAGAAAAAGTACCGTTTATTCGAACTTGAGCAGAAGGAATTGTATATAATGGCATCATTTTATTTATCAAGTTATCTCCCAGACAAATCTGGCACAGTGAATGAAATAGAAATCTCCAATTTAATCGGTGGAAAGCCTTTAGCAGGCACGCCGGAATTTGTCGTTTCTGTGCCAAAGAGATCAATGAAAGAGTGTTGCTGGTGTTATCTCGAGTCTCTCTAGTCTTCACAAAGCTGGTCTGGTCTGTATGAATAACTTGAGGCAACAAAGGTTGAAGCCTATTTGCAATAAGTTTAGCATAGAACTTTATATCATGACTCAACAGTGAGATAGGGCGATAAATATTTGGATTTTTTTCATCCTTACCTGGTTTCAAAATTCTAATTTGTGGGTATGGGGTCCTATAGCATTGGAGAGGAGGCGGGGTTAACCCACACGTAGTCCGCCATTGAGTCCATCAGGAAAGGAAAATTACGGTATTTGATACTAAATTTTCCTTTTTATATATTCATCATGTAGTTTTGCTCTAATGTAAACCTGGGAGCGATCAATGTATTGCTTTTATTGCTCTGAGATGTTTACTGTTTTTTATGACTTCATATTACATAATTACAGTTTACCTCTCAAAGGTGGCCGATAAGACAGTTTATAGGTCTGTGTTTTCTCACAGAGATAAACAGAAGCTTCTCCCCCTTTCACCGAACACTTAGAACTATGTATTGAACTATTTTGAGTCTTTTTTATATATATATAATTTTTTATTGTTTACATAACATCTTCAAATAAACATTTATTGGAGAGTGCCCCCAATGACACTGGTTTTGTAGAGCATCCTGAGATTTCTCAAATCACAGCAAGAGTGGTTTTCATTTCAAGTTGCCAGAGAGGAGGGAGGAGGAGTCACTACTCTTTCAGCCATGTGGCCACCAGCATTCCTCCCACTGACACCAATGATGGGACACTATTCCTCCCACTGATACCAATGATGGGGCACTATTCCTCCCACTGACACCAATGATGGGACACTATTCCTCCCACTGACACCAATGATGGGACACTATTCCTCCCACTGACACCAATGATGGGACACTATTCCTCCCACTGATACCAATGATGGGGCACTATTCCTCCCACTGACACCAATGATGGGACACTATTCCTCCCACTGACACCAATGATGGGGCACTATTCCTCCCACTGATACCAATGATGGGGCACTATTCCTCCCACTGACACCAATGATGGGGCACTATTCTCCCCACTGATACCAATGATGGGACACTATTCCTCCCACTGATACCAATGATGGGGCACTATTCCTCCCACTGACACCAATGATGGGGCACTATTCTCCCCACTGATACCAATGATGGGACACTATTCCTCCCACTGACACCAATGATGGGACACTATTCCTCCCACTGACACCAATGATGGGGCACTATTCCTCCCACTGACACCAATGATGGGGCATTATTCCACCCACTGACACCAATGATGGGGCACTATTCCTCCCACTGACACCAATGATGGGACACTATTCCTCCCACTGACACCAATGATGGGGCACTATTCCTCCCACTGACACCAATGATGGGGCACTATTCCTCCCACTGACACCAATGATGGGACACTATTCCTCCCACTGATACCAATGATGGGGCACTATTCCTCCCACTGATACCAATGATGGGGCACTATTCCTCCCACTGATACCAATAATGGGGCATTATTCCTAACCCACTGATACCAATGATGGGGCACTAATACTCCCACTGACACCAATGATGGGGCACTATTCCTCCCACTGACACCAATGATGGGGCACTATTCCTCCTACCAATGATGGGGCACTATTCCTCCCACTGATACCAATGATGGGACACTATTCCTCCCACTGATACCAATGATGGGACACTATTCCTCCCACTGATACCAATGATGGGGCACTATCCCTCCCACTGATACCAATAATGGGGCACTATTCCTCAAACTGACACCAATGATGGGGCACTATTCCTCCCACTGACACCAATGATGGGGCACTATTCCTCCCACTGACACCAATGATGGGGCACTATTCCTCCCACTGACACCAATGATGGGGCACTATTCCTCCCACTGACACCAATGATGGGGCACTATTCCTCCCACTGATACCAATGATGGGACACTATTCCTCCCACTGATACCAATGATGGGACACTATTCCTCCCACTGATACCAATGATGGGGCACTATCCATCCCACTGATACCAATAATGGGGCACTATTCCTCAAACTGACACCAATGATGGGGCACTATTCCTCCCACTGACACCAATGATGGGGCACTATTCCTCACACTGACACCAATGATGGGACACTATTCCTCCCACTGACAGCAATGATGGGGCACTATTCCTCCCAGATACCAATGATGGGGCACTATTCCTCCCACTGACACCAATGATGGGGCACTATTCCTCCCACTGACACCAATGATGGGGCACTATTCCTCCCACTGATACCAATGATGGGACACTATTCCTCCCACTGACACCAATGATGGGGCACTATTCCACCCACTGATACCAATGATGGGGCACTATTCCTCCCACTGACACTAATGATGGGGCACTATTCCTCCCACTGATACTAATGATGCGGCACTATACCTCTCACTGATACCAATGGTGGGGCACTATTCCTCCCACTGACACTAATGATGGGGCACTATTCCTCCCACTGACACTGATAATGGATACCCTGTGGATTTATAAGCTGTGTGCATATTCTGAGCTTCAGTTCTGTAAAACCACTGTTGTTTTTCTGTTTTTTTTTAAGCTAATGTCAGCCTGATAAGCACGCAAATAGAAACCTATTTTCTATGCAATCTACAGAGAAAAAAACATTGAATTGTGTTTTTTTTTAAAGAATTAATATTACTGAAAAAAGTATACATTTTTTCAATAATAATATTAATAATAATAATATTAATAATAATAATAATAATAATAAAAGTATACAGTTTACTCTGTAATTTGTCCCATTTATGATAACAGTAACGTTTCTTTTCTATTACAAAGCATGGCAAAACTATTTATAATTAAAATTACATTCTTTTATTTTTTTTTTTATAATTTTACACATTTTTAAAATGTGTCACTAAAAAAATGTAAATAACAATATAAAAAATAAAAAGTCTAAGTATTAATGGTAATAAATAAAAATAAAAATAAATCAGCAGCAAAATACCAGGAAGGAGGTCTGATTGGGGTTACCTAAGGGTATTGAAGGGGTTAATTAGAAACACATTTAATGTATTTATTTTTTGAACTTGCAGGATTGCTGAGAGCTGAGAGCAGATCGAAGGTCACTGCAATGAACGAACAATATAAAAATGTTGTGAGCGTCCATTTAGACGGGAGCCGATTTACACACAAGATATGATTTGCTAATATTTGCCGCCGGGGATTTGCATCGGAGAGAGAAAATCTTGTACAACCTAAATATTTGCAAGTTTTTTTTAAGGGCATACATTGTACGTCCTCCAACCACACACAAAGGTTAAAAAAGAAAAAAACGCCAAACTTGATTGACTACAAGGTCTTCTTCAGTGCTCACTAGTTCTTTTTTTTTCAAATGATTAGATTTTGTTTAAATGAATAGATTATTACCAATTGATTAACACCGCGATGATATAATCTATGCCCAGAACACTTTGGGATCATTATGTAATAATCTATTACGTAGGAGATATGTCCTGAGAAATGTCATCGAAGTTGCAGATAGGCTGTAAGTGATTAAATACAAAGTAACAATTGTTACATCATTTGAGTTCATTGCTTTGTAGATCAGAGGGGTGACCATCGATCTGCAGGTGACAAAAAACGATTTTTAAATAAAATGTAATTCTATTTAACCCCAAAATTAACCCCAATCAGCCCCAACTCCTCTCTGCCCGAACTCCTTGACTATTGTTTGTCTGCTGATTTCTTTTTCCCATTAATATTTAAACCTAATTTTCCTTTTCATTCATTTTCTTTATTTATTTTCAGTGTCACAACATACACTCATCGGCCACTTTATTAGGTACACCTTTTCCAATGCTCGGTAACACAAATTGCTAATCAGCCAATCACACGGCAGCAACTCAATGGGTTGATTGGAAACCAGTGGATGGAGTCATACAATGAACTGGGGGGAGATTTACTAAAGGCAAATAGACTGTGGACCAGTGAGGGCTGCTAGTATATTCCCCCGCCCCCCCGGTCAGTCGGTGGGGTCACAGGCACACCCCCCCTGGTCGGTCGGTCACCAGCCCTGCTCTTACCCCATCTAGGTCGCAGGCAGCGCTTTCTCCAGGCGGCGGCTTCCCCTGCGCCTCCTCCTCGGCGGCCAATTGGGTGATGGGTCTCAGGAACGGCTTCCTGATTGGCTGAGAGGAGAATCAGGAAGACAATTAGAGCCTCCGACTCTAATCACCTGCTTCTAAAAAAAAGAAAAAGACCCCCCGTTGGAATCCATGCGTCCTGACCCCTGCATGTAGATTAGTGGGCCGTGCGCCTGGATTAGGGGGGCAGCCCCCCTGCGCCCCGTATGGATGGGCCGCCACTGCAGTTGCTCTAGAGCTTATTAAATGAGGTAAGGGTTCACTTTACAAAGAATACCCAATCATATGCAAGGAAAATTTGAATGCATTTTTGCTTGTATATGATTGGATGATAGAAGTCAGCAGAGCTTCCCCTCATTTACTAAGCTCTGGAGCAACTGCACTTGCAGAGTTCACAGTCCCCCCAATGTGTCTTTATATCAGTAGTAGGGTACAAATGAAGCACTGATGTCATTTTTACTGACATTTGCTGCTAAATTACATTTGTTGCAATCCACGCGAATGTAGCGGATGGGCCCCCCCCCGCTGCGTGTCGTCCTAAGACGCAGTGACAGTCCCCCCAGAGAGGGAGCCATCATGTCAGATAAGGTTTTACAAGGGTGACACTGAAATGTTTGTGCTCCAGATGAGGTTTATTGTACCTCCAGCCTGGGATGGCGCTCTCAAAGGTGAAAATGATAAGGCGGTTTATGGTTGCCGGGTTATCAGACACAAGCCGGGGATATAAAAGCCGAGCCGGGAGATACAAGGCGTCTTCTCCAGCGATCGACAGCGATTTCATCTGGAGGAACCTTCCATGAGACTCCAACTATGGGGGGACAATATAGAGCGACCCTCCGCCTGCTGACCCTGCTTCTTCTACATCTGGTCAGAGGTAAGTCACAGACAAGTTATTATCGGGAACTTTATCATTGAGGACTTTAGGACCCCCTCCAGTATTTGGCACCCCCCCCCCCCCCCGTATGTTCCATCAACGCACGCACAGTTTTTCGCACATTGCATTAAAGCGCTATTAAACCCAAAGCTAAAAATGTCATATATTGCAGCTCATCGATCGTTAGATGAGGCGACTGCATTCGTTTTCTTTTTTTAAGCTTTTCCTCCCTCTGTTTTCTCCTGGTGATCGGACCAGCAGCACATCTCCTGTATAAGAGCCCCACCACTCTAGGTGAAGGATTGGGCACTTTCCCCTTGGTGGCACTGAGGTTGTAGGTTCAAATCCCAACCATAGTGCTACCTGCATGGAGTTTGCATGTTCTCCCTGCGCCTGCGTGGGTTTCCTCCGGGTACTCCGGTTTCCTCCCACACTACAAAGACATGCTGGGAGGTTAATTGGCTTCGGACTAAATAGGCCCCAGTATGAGTATGTATGAATGTGAGTTAGAGCTCCTCGAGATACAAAGTAACATTGTTTATAAACATTGATCAGACAGGAGATAGAGAGATACAAAGTAACATTGTTTATAAACATTGATCAGACAGGAGATAGAGAGATACAAAGTAACATTGTTTATAAACATTGATCAGACGAGAGATGGAGAGATACAAAGTAACATTGTTTATAAACATTGATCAGACAGGAGATAGAGAGATACAAAGTAACATTGTTTATAAATATTGATCAGACAGGAGATAGAGAGATACAAAGTAACATTGTTTATAAACATTGATCAGACAGGAGATAGAGAGATACAAAGTAACATTGTTTATAAACATTGATCAGACAGGAGATAGAGAGATACAAAGTAACATTGTTTATAAACATTGATCAGACAGGAGATAGAGAGATACAAAGTAACATTGTTTATAAATATTGATCAGACAGGAGATAGAGAGATACAAAGTAACATTGTTTATAAACATTGATCAGACAGGAGATAGAGAGATACAAAGTAACATTGTTTATAAACATTGATCAGACAGGAGATAGAGAGATACAAAGTAACATTGTTTATAAACATTGATCAGACAGGAGATAGAGAGATACAAAGTAACATTGTTTATAAATATTGATCAGATGGGAGATAGAGGGATACAAAGTAACATTGTTTATAAACATTGTTTAGACAGGAGATAGAGAGATACAAAGTAACATTGTTTATAAACATTGATCAGATGGGAGATAGAGAGATACAAAGTAACATTGTTTATAAACATTGATCAGACAGGAGATAGAGAGATACAAAGTAACATTGTTTATAAATATTGATCAGACAGGAGATAGAGAGATACAAAGTAACATTGTTTATAAACATTGATCAGACAGGAGATAGAGAGATACAAAGTAACATTGTTTATAAACATTGATCAGACAGGAGATAGAGAGATACAAAGTAACATTGTTTATAAACATTGATCAGACAGGAGATAGAGAGATACAAAGTAACATTGTTTATAAATATTGATCAGATGGGAGATAGAGGGATACAAAGTAACATTGTTTATAAACATTGTTTAGACAGGAGATAGAGAGATACAAAGTAACATTGTTTATAAACATTGATCAGATGGGAGATAGAGGGATACAAAGTAACATTGTTTATAAACATTGTTTAGACAGGAGATAGAGAGATACAAAGTAACATTGTTTATAAACATTGAGCAGATGGGAGATGGAGAGACACAAAGTAACATTGTTTATAAACATTGATCAGACGGGAGATAGAGAGATACAAAGTAACATTGTTTATAAACATTGATCAGACGGGAAATAGAGAGATACAAAGTAACATTGTTTATAAACATTAATCAGACAGGAGATAGAGAGATACAAAGTAACATTGTTTATAAACATTGATCAGACGAGAGATAGAGAGATACAAAGTAACATTGTTTATAAATATTTATCAGACGGAAGATAAAAAGATACAAAGTAACATTGTTTAAAAACATTGATCAGAAAGGAGTTAGAGAGATACAAAGTAACATTGTTTATAAACATTGTACACATGGGACATTTGACTATTTGTCATATACAGTGTATGCTCGGATTGACTTCTTTTCAGTGTATTTGTACAATTTCTTGAAAAACAAAAATAAAAAATATGTAAAAAAAATGCTGCTGCAATTTCTGGGGCTTTTCCAATATGTGTCCTCCAACTCAATGAACACTTCACATAGAATGATGAATAATGAATTATCATTCACACAGAAAAGCCAGGTACTGTTTGTGTTGGGCTGGGTTTTAGGGTGTAGCAGGGCGCTATACAAGAGATCTCAGATTGAGCGCTGGTTTAGGGATGATACAATCATGTGCTCACAAATGTCTGACACAGATCAGCCCCTGCTGCAGCCTCTCACCTCGTGACTTTCTATGAAGTCTGATCACTGGCAGGACTGTGGAAATGCTTCCTCCTGCTTGCAGCAGACTGATGACATCATCCCGGCCAGGGCAATGATACGGATTCTATAAATTGTAACAATTTTAAGAATTTCTTCGGACTTGTAAAGATCCTAAAAGTTGTGAGAATCCTTCAATTTTGCAGAGAGAACCTCTGAAAACTTCTGATGAGGACAATAAACAATCATTTCACGTCATTATCTGAGACAAGAATGTTCGATAAACATAAAAAACAATAAAATCTCTGCAATCTGCGGATCGCGTGTGAAATTCTCTGCCGGCTCCAAAGAAAACAAACAAGAAATTCACATTTATTCACCTGAAAAAAATGAATTTATAGATTTTTTTTTTTTAAATGGACTTTTCCTTTAATATAAGAGAGAAGAAGACTTTGTGATCCCTTATCTATGGGGAGAAGAATTAAACACTGTTAAGGGCTGTGGGAGGGGGGGGGGGGGCAGAAGGGACACGTTCCCTGTACAGAACTGCATTATATAGAGGGGGGCGCACTGGGGTCTTGCTGCACCCTCCCTGCCTCCCCTTCAGATCCTCCAGATGCCGCCTTGTCCAGAGCCCAGGATTGGGCATCCTGCATACAGCGGGGGATGGAGAGAGGCTGCACCCAGCATGGAGGGCAGAGCGAGCAATGGGGCCCCCATCACCACCATGTGTAGCTCCTCCCCCTCCACACTTTATTCGCCTTCTCCAGCAGAGGGGAGATGGGGGTTCCCTTTAATCACCCCCTGCATTCCTCTTGGATGGGGGTCCCCTTCTACTAGAGGTGGGGAGGGGGGTTCCTGTATTCCTGGATGGGGGTCCCCTCTAATCACCCCCTGTACTCTTCCTGGATGGGGGTCCCTTTCTACTAGAGGCGGGGAGGGGGGTTCCTGTATTCCTAGATGGGGGTCCCCTCTAATCACCCCCTGCATTCCTCTTGAATGGGGGTCCCCTCAAATGCATTCCCCGTGGATGGGTTCACTTTCTACAAGAGATAGGAGGGGGGTTCCTGTATTCCTGGATGGGGTTCCCCTTTAATAACCCCCTGTACTCCTCCTGGATAGGGGTTCCTTTCTACTAGAGGTGGGGAGGGGGGTTCCTGTATTCCTGGCTGGGGGTCCCCTCTTATCACCCCTTGCACTCTTCCTGGATAGGGGTGCCCTACTTCTGGAGGTGGGGAGGGGGGTTCTTGTATTCCTGGGTGGGGGTCCCCTTCTGCTGGAGGTGGGGAGGGGGGTCTTGTATTCCTGGGTGGGGGTCCCCTTCTGCTGGAGGTGGGGAGGGGGGTCTTGTATTCCTGGGTGGGGGTCCCCTTCTGCTGGAGGTGGGGAGGGGGGTCTTGTATTCCTGGATGGGGGTCCCCTCTTATCACCCCCTGCACTCTTCCTGGATGGGGGTCCCCTTCTGCTGGAGGTGGGGAGGGGGGTTCTTGTATGCTTGGATGGGGGTCCCCTTCTGCTGGAGGTGGGGAGGGGGTTCTTGTATTCCTGGATGGGGGTCCCCTCTTATCACCCCCTGCACTCTTCCTGGATGGGGGTCCCCTTCTGCTGGAGGTGGGGAGGGGGTTCTTGTATTCCTGGATGGGGGTCCCCTTCTGCTGGAGGTGGGGAGGGGGTTCTTGTATTCCTGGATGGGGGTCCCCTTCTGCTGGAGGTGGGGAGGGGGGTTCTTGTATTCCTGAGTGGGGGTCCCCTTCTGCTGGAGGTGGGGAGGGGGGTTCTTGTATGCTTGGATGGGGGTCCCCTTCTGCTGGAGGTGGGGAGGGGGGTTCTTGTATTCCTGGGTGGGGGTCCCCTTCTGCTGGAGGTGGGGAGGGGGGTTCTTGTATTCCTGGGTGGGGTCCCCTTCTGCTGGAGGTGGGGAGGGGGGTTCTTGTATTCCTGGGTGGGGTCCCCTTCTGCTGGAGGTGGGGAGGGGGGTTCTTGTATGCTTGGATGGGGTCCCCTTCTGCTGGAGGTGGGGAGGGGGGTTCTTGTATTCCTGGGTGGGGTCCCCTTCTGCTGGAGGTGGGGAGGGGGGTTCTTGTATGCTTGGATGGGGGTCTCCTTGTACACAGTTTGATATCTTTGCTCTGGGCAGCAGATGACCTTGTCCCCCAATGGTTATGGGGATCACAAGGGGTGCCGATCTTTTACTCTTCATGTGACCTTTGTGTGTACATGGGGCTTCAGTGATGTCAGAGCGGGGGGCGGAGCTGGGAACACACTGGCCGGTCCTTTCACGTTCATTCAGCAGGTAGACTAAATCCACGGAGACATTACTGATCCAAAGTACACATGTTGGACGGGGGCATCAAAATATATTTTATATAAAACAACCCCCCCAATGTAGGATGAATAAGTTGTGTCGCTTAAAGAGAACCCGTCATGAAACACTTCGGCTGCCCCTAGTGACCTCTCCTTCCGAATAGAATATTTGTTTGGCTGATTCTGATACTTTGTGTGTCACTGCAGATCGATCTGAGTTCAGTCTGCCAGTGTTCTGCCGAGAAAGTTCCGCTCAGCGGATAAGGACCCCCCTCTACTGAGCAGGCGCTGCGCCTGCGCAGTAGGATCCGCCGGAAATAGCCGACAGTGAAAAGGTGAAAATCAGCTGTACACGGCGCCTGTAAGAGGGCCCCTCGCTTCGCTCGCCACGCTTCGGGCACGGCCTCGCTTCGCTCGGCTTTTATATTCTCCCTCTGGGTCCACTTGGATGGTGGGGAAGGAACCTGGACCCAGAGCGCAGGCGCCGTGTACAGCTGATTGAACATTTTGAGCTTCGGCTATCTCCGGCGGCTGATAGTAGTTCGTACTGCGCAGGCGCTGCGCCTGCGCAGTACAGGGGGGGAACTTATCCGCCGAGGGAACTTTCTCGGCAAGACACCGGCTCCGAGCATTTGACAGAAGGGGGTCAGCGATGGGGGGTTTTGTATATGACCCGTGACAGGTCCCCTTTAATTGCTTCATTCTTAACTCTGCAAGGTCCAAACAAAACACGAAACCCGACAAAGGTTCACATGAATTGTCTCTGCTGGACAACCAAAGTTATATATTTTTTTTAGATGTATTCATTTTATCATGCCATGTTCTGGGGAAGGGCTCTGAGGACACGGAGGGTGTGTGTGCCAGTGTGCCCTAGTGTGCCCCAACATGCCCCCAGCGTGCCCCAGTGTGCCCCAGCCTGCCCCAACATGCCCCCAGCGTGCCCCAGTGTGCCCCAACATGCCCCAACGTGCCCCAGTGTGCCCCAGCCTGCCCCAACATGCCCCCAGCGTGCCCCAGTGTGCCCCAACATGCCCCAACGTGCCCCAGCCTGCCCTAACGTGCCCTAGCATGCCCCAGCCTGCCCCAACATGCCCCCAGCGTGCCCCAACGTGCCCCAGCCTGCCCTAACGTGCCCCAGCCTGCCCTAACGTGCCCCAGCCTGCCCCAACATGCCCCCAGCGTGCCCCAACGTGCCCCAACGTGCCCCAGCCAGCCCTAACGTGCCCCAGCCTGCCCTAACGTGCCCCAGCATGCCCCAGCGTGCCCCAGCCTGCCCTAACGTGCCCCCAGCGTGCCCCAGCCTGCCCAAGTGTGCCCTAGCATGCCCCAGCCTGCCCCAACATGCCCCCAGCGTGCCCCAGCCTGCCCCAACATGCCCCAACGTGCCCCAGCCTGCCCTAACGTGCCCCAGCCTGCCCCAGCGTGCCCCAGTGTGCCCCAACATGCCCCAACGTGCCCCAGCCTGCCCTAACGTGCCCCAGCCTGCCCTAACGTGCCCCAGCCTGCCCCAGCGTGCCCCAGTGTGCCCCAGCCTGCCCTAACGTGCCCCAGTGTGCCCCAGCCTGCCCCAGCGTGCCCCAGCCTGCCCCAGCGTGCCCCAGTGTGCCCCAGCCTGCCCCAGTGTGCCCCAGCCTGCCCCAGCGTGCCCCAGTGTGCCCCAGCCTGCCCCAGTGTGCCCCAGTGTGCCCCAGCCTGCCCTAACGTGCCCCAGCCTGCCCCAGCGTGCCCCAGTGTGCCCCAGCCTGCCCCAGTGTGCCCCAGCCTGCCCTAACGTGCCCCAGCCTGCCCCAGTGTGCCCCAGCCTGCCCTAACGTGCCCCAGCCTGCCCTATTGTGCCCCAGCATGCCCCAGTCTGCACCAGTGCGCCCCGTGGCACACACGCTCTCGGTTTCCTTCCCCATCATTAGTGATAAACATCACAGAATTTATTTGGGGCGAGCTTTTTATGTCACCACGGAGCGTCCGCCAACAAAGATCATTAATGTGACATTTGCCGCAATTAACCTCAATGACTGCTGACTAAAAATCCCAAAATATCTCTACCGGGGCCGAAAACATCAATTTCAGGCTAAAAAATAAATAAATAAATGTTTAAAACTCTATAAAAAAAAAACTAAGTGATTTCTTTCTTTCATCTTTATCTCTTAATGAATCATTTACAATGTAGCTCTATTCATCTGCTACATCTTACCTGGAGATCGTGGTGACCCCAGGCAGAACTAGAGGGGTCCGTCGAGTGACAACGCTCTCCTAGTGATTGGGAATGCAGCCGTGACGTTGTCACTCCACTGTAAGAAAAAGAACCAAAATGAACCATTAGTAACCAGTGACATCATTGGCAGCATATTATCCATCCCCGAACTGAGTACCATTGCTATTGCCTTTGCTGTCCTCTGGAGGCATTGCATGCTGGGAAATGGATATTCAAGGAGGCCAGGCTACACAGAACAGCATTGCAGTCCTGCCTAGAGGCCCTCTGAAAGCCCTGCTAAATTTGGCTGCACAGGATGATGGGAAAGCATTGTATACCACGACTTAAAGAGTAACTTTTGTTGAGAAAAAAAACCCCTCCCCCTCTGGGTGATCTCTGTACATTGCAGGGAGTGTAACAAACTTTGTTGCAGATTTCTACCTTTTGTTATTCTGAAGAAATAAAGATAAAAAATCCAAAGCGCCAAAAGAATCTAACTATTGGTATGAATAAGTGATACCATATAAATGAACAGCTGCAAGTGCAAAATAATACTAATAATAAAAATAAATATACCGCACAAAGTGCCACAAATGTTACATAAATATCACATTTGGAACCTGATGCGACTTTGAAAAATCGCTATAAAGTCCCATGCAGATCGTTTACACCGAGTGCCACAAAGACTTTTATTGATGTTTGTAACAAATCTTTTGTATGAGACTTTCTAGCAATTTTTTAAAAAACGCACCAGTTTTAATATGTGATATCTATCCAATCTTTGTGGCACTCGGTGTAAATGATCTGCATGGGACTTTATTGCGATTTTTCAAAGTCACATCAGGTTCCAAATGTGATATTTATGTAACATTTGTGGCACTTTGCGCTGTATATTTATTTTTATTATTCTGAAGAAATCCCTGTGTGTTTCTCTGTGTCCATGTGGGAAAGTGAGTTTAATGGGAGTGGTTTCATAATTATCAACCAGCTGCTGCACCTGCAGAGTTCTAATGAGGAAAGCTGCAGGGTCTGCATCCCTTTAGATGTGATTTCCTATTGGGAGTATCTCAACAAAAATGACATTCATGTTGCAGGGGATGCCTGATATCTGACTTGTATCTTAGTGCAGACTTCTGGGGAAATCAGTGAGCCAATCACAGAAGCAGGAAGTGACATTTCTGGGGGGGGGGGCTGTTCTGTATAGATTCTGTGTACAGAGCGCCTCCAGGTGGCCATGTTACATTTTACAGAAAATTACAGCGGCTGTAGATTAAAAAGGAAAGGTCATTTTTAGTAACATTCAATTACAATATGACTTGTGTCACAATTGTAAACGCTATATATATTTTTTTTAGATTTACTATTTTTTTTCCCCACAAAAGTGGAGTTACCCTTTAAAGTGTCACTAAACCCACATAGTAAAACTCTCAATAAATGGTGTATTCCATGCCGGTCACACTCACTCATCACTATGAGATTCTTTTTCTGAATTCTGCAAAAATCCTGGTTGATCCTGCTGCTCTCTATCTCCCCCTTCTGTCCATGTCCCCAATGCAGTTGGGGATTTTGCAGAGTGGTGGTGTCAGTTCTGCACATGCTCAGTTCTCAGTGAGTTTCTATGCTGAGCATTTCCTCCCCATCACATCTGAGCAGCCCAGTTGACTATAGAGTCACACATGTGGGCGTATACACAATGACAGGCCACTCCCTCCCTCCTCCTCCATGCCCATTATCTAGCTAAACACAATTACATGTAGATTGATGGAGGCTTCACCTCCCTCTTACTCTAAAGGGGTTGTAAACCCTCGTGTTTTTTCACCTTAATGCATCCTATGGTGAAAAAACCTCTCACAGTGACCGGAACCCCAACCCCCCCCCCCCCGTTTTACTCACCTGAGCCCTGTGATTCCCACGGCGGAGACGTGCTGTACCTCTCTGGTTCTCGGTTCTTGATTGGATTGATTGATAGCAGCGCAGCCATTGGCTCCCGCTGCTGTCAATCAAATCCAATGCTGCGGGCACCGGGGGGGGCGGGGCCGAGTCCTGCATTCTGCATCTATGGACACAAATGCTGGACTCAGGAGCGTGCCTGCACGGTAACCCCCCCCCCGGGAGAGAGCGCTTCTTCTAGGGGGTTATATGATGTGGGGAGGAGCTGATAGAGCCGCCGGGGGACCCCAGAAGAGGAGGATCGGGGACCACTCTGTGCAAAACGCGAGCTGCACAGTGGAGGTATGACATGTTTGTTATTTAAAAAAAACAAAAAACGATCCTTTACAATAAAAAGACACAGGCTGGAGGGGCGTGACACAGAAATCTACCCACCTCGTTATTGCCAAAAAAATAATAAAGATTTGATTGTTGATATTCGTATGACATTTAAAACAGTTTGTTGATATTACTTACATCATTTTACTCTGTATTCCAAAGACTGTTTATTTTTATGTTGATCATGTGACCAGCGGCAGAGGACTAGAAGCTCCTCCTACTTATGTTTCCCTGCAGACAGGCTGGGAGCGAGCCGGGTCATGTGACAGGCTGGGAGCGAGCCGGGTCATGTGACAGGCTGGGAGCGAGCCGGGTCATGTGACAGGCCGGGAGAGATCCGGGTCATGTGACAGGCCGGGAGAGAGCCGGGTCATGTGACAGGCTGGGAGAGAGCCGGGTCATGTGACAGGCCGGGAGCGAGCCGGGTCATGTGACAGGCCGGGAGAGAGCCGGGTCATGTGACAGGCTGGGAGCGAGCCGGGTCATGTGACAGGCCGGGAGAGATCCGGGTCATGTGACAGGCCGGGAGAGAGCCGGGTCATGTGACAGGCTGGGAGAGAGCCGGGTCATGTGACAGGCCGGGAGAGAGCCGGGTCATGTGACAGGCCGGGAGAGAGCCGGGTCATGTGACAGGCTGGGAGCGAGCCGGGTCATGTGACAGGCCGGGAGAGAGCCGGGTCATGTGACAGGCCGGGAGAGAGCCGGGTCATGTGACAGGCTGGGAGCGAGCCGGGTCATGTGACAGGCTGGGAGAGAGCCGGGTCATGTGACAGCTGGATATCCAATAGGAAAAAGGGGACTTAGATGGTTTATTTTATTAAAACAATGAAGGCGCCATTATCCATATACAGAAGCAGAAGGGAGAATGTGAATCACACGGTGTGTGTTTAGTATCACTGTAAGGGCCGGTTCACACTGCGAATCCACTGCGGGTTCTCGAATCGCAAGTCTCCCAGCGGCAGTTCACACAGCCCTATGCCAACTGCTGGGAGTGTCAGTTAAAAGTTAATGACACCCCCAAAATCCGTTCGCATATCGCAGTGCGATCTGCAAACCCATACAGGTGTGAACACCCATGCGATTCCCATTCTGCTGCGAACCAAAAAAGGGTTCCTGTGCGAGTTTTGATGCGATTTCAGCCAAACTATCTGTATGGCTAAAATCGCATCACACAGAAATCACATGTGAGTTGCACTGCAGGGCGGTGCGAATCACATCCGATCTCAGACATCGCACCAGTGGGTGCACACCAGTGCGATGCGGGAACCAGTGCAATTCCATAGAACTCGCAGGCAGTTCACACTGCCCTGTGCGAAACCACTGAGGGTGTCAATAGAAAGTTAATGACACCCCCAGATCGGTTTGCATATCGCAGCTCAAACTGTGAATTTGGTTAGGAATCGGATCGCATTGGGCGTGAGCATCCATGCCATCTGATTCTGGTGCGGACAAAAAAAATAAAAGGGTCCTGCACGATTTTGGTCCGAATGCGATGCGAATTCAGCCACACAATCTGTGTACAATCTGTATGGCTGAATTCATCGCACAGACATCGCATGTGGTCTGCACAGCAGTACGGTGCGAATCGCATGCGATGTCTGAAATCACACAAGTATGAACCGGCACTGAGTCCTGTATTATTGTTTCCTGGTTATAAATTGAATGTAATCTTTTAAAGTTTTTTTAAGAGATTAATGTTGTGAGCTTAATACAAATGTTATCTTATCAGTACCGGCTAATGTATGGAAATCCTTGTTTCTATGTATGTTTTGTATGTTGTTTCCATGTATCGCTTGTAAAGACTTTAGTCCCTAGCGGCGGCCATATTTCATTGTGATAAACTGTATATAAGTTCTTCTTCCTGCGTATGCAGAGGGACTGTGCTGTGCATTGAGCTGTTTAATCAAAATTTGCAGTAATCTCTCTGCAGAGGTCTGACACACCCCTCAGAGCTGGAGTTCTCCAATCAGCAGGAAGGGGGGCGTGATCTTTGCTGATTGCAGACCTCATAGGACTGACCGTAGACGTGCGTAGGGGGTGTGCCAGGTGTGCCTGGGCACACCCTAATCACTACATACAGTGCCGATTCCCCCTACTGCCTGGGCCCCCCCCCCTGTTTTGCCCCCCCTCACCCACCCCGCAGTGCTGGTGGCTTTCCTCCTCTCCCCCCCGGTATGTTTCAAGATGGAGAGTGGGGGGGGAGGGGCTAATCAATATGTAATTTACCAGCTCCTTCCTTTTCTAAATGAACACATTCACTCACTGAGTTTATTCATAACTGAAGCATAGTAAACTGTGTTTACTATGTATTAAGAGATTAGGCTGAGTGCCTGGAGGTTCCATGTACCACACCCCTTAGTATTCCAGGAAAATCAAGTATTGAGGAAATTGGTTTTTTTTTAGGTGATAAAACAACAAAAAATAAATTTTGTATACAAATATTCAAGTTTAGTTAAACTCATCAATAAAATAAATGTAATACATGTACTTGGCAGTTAATCCAGTTTGTTCAACATGTTTCGCTATATTTAGCTTCTTCAGGAGGTAACTTTTGGATGCTGCACATGTAAAACACTATGAGAAAATATATAAAAAATTAATAAAAGATTAACAAATAACAACTTTTAATATCAATAAACCAAAACTCATAATGGTGCTTACTTTGATAGGTCCCCGGGAGGGATTTGTAGTCCTAATACCCAAATCAGTTTTTAACAATTCAGTGTATTATATACAGTATGTCCTATTCTACGCTTTCTAGTCCTTAGCCTGTCTCTCCCTATGGTATGCTGAGATCTCTCCTCCAAACACCAGTGGTTAAAGCAGAAGTGTCTCCGCTGTCCTTAATTTATACTAGATTGCTTTGATACATCCATTATGACTACAAATCCCTCGTGGGGACCTATCAAAGAAAGCACCATTATGAATTTTTGTTTATTGATGTTAAAAGTTGTTATTTGTTAATGTTTTATACATTTTGATATATTTTCTCATAGTGTTTTACATGTGCAGCATCCAAAAGTTGGATCTCCTGAAGAAGCTAAATATAGCGAAACATGTTGAGTACACTGGATGAACTGCCAAGTACACGTATAACATTTTATTTTATTGATGATTTTAACTTGTACGAATAAACTTGAATATTTGTATACAAAATGTATTTTTTGTTGTTTGGCACCTAAAAAAACCCAATTTCCTCAATACTTGTGTTTACTATGCTTCAGTATGTTAACCCTTTGCAAATATGCAGCCACTCGACGTCTGGTCTTTAGCACCGGGGGGGGGGGGGGGGTTTTGTATTTTTTCATGAATTGCTGCCAATATACCTGTGCCGAGAGCCAGGGCCAGATTAAGAGCAACTTGGGCCTGGTGCTAAGGATTTTGGTGGGCCTTTTTATGAAAATAAATAAAATGAAAACGCAAACAATTTTTTGTTGAATTAAATTAAAGAGAGAGAGGGGTGTGAGAGAGAGAGGGGGGGGGGGGGGGGGGATGATAGCGAGAGGAGGGGATGAGAGGGAGGGGAAAAGAGAGAAAAACGTTGAATGAGAGAGATGGGGACGAGAGAGGGGGTGAGAAAAAGGGGAATAGAGAGAGGGTGAAAGAGAGAGAGGGTGGTAGGAAAGAGGGGGTTGAAGGGGGCAAGAGAGAGAGAGAGAGAGAGAGGGGGTGAGGGGGGTGAAAGAGAAAGAGAGAGGGGGGGTGAGAGTGAGGGGGTGAGTCTGTGGGGGGCACAGCATAGTACATTACACGGGGGGGGAATAGCACAGTACATTACATGGTTGGCACTACACATTACATGGTGGATACATGGATACAGCACATTTAATGGTGGGCGAAGCACATTACATGGCGGGCACAGCACATTACACTGTTGGCACTGCCCAATACAGCACATTACAAGGTAGGCACAGTACATTATATGTGGGCACAGCACATGACATGGTTGGTACTGCACAACATAGCACATTGCATGGTGGGCACAGCACATTATATGGTGGGCACAGCATATTATATGGTGGGTACTGCACATGGCATGGTGGGCACTGCACAGCACATGACAAGGTGGGCACTGCATGACACCTCATGATATGGTGGGCACTGCATGACACAGCACAGCACATTACATTGTGAGCACAGCACATTAATTGGTGGACACAGCACATGACATGGTGAGCCCTGCATAGCGCATTCCATTGTGGGTACTGCATGGCACATGCCATGGTGGACAATGTACAGCACATTACATGCTGGGTACAGCACATTACATGGTAAGCACTGCATGGCGCAGCACATGACATGGTGGGCACAACACAGCACGACAGGGTGGGCACTGCACAGTAATTTACATGGTGGGCACTGCACATGACACGGTTGGCACTGCATGGCATAGCACATTACATGGTGGGCACTGCATGGCACATGACGTGGTGGGCACAGCGCATTACATGGTGGGCACTGAATGGCACAACACATTACATGGTGGGCACTGCATGGCATAGCACATTTCATGGTGGGCAATGCAACTGCACATTACATGTTAGGAACTGCACATGACATGGTGGGCACTGCTGAACAGCCCAGCACATTACACAGTGGGCATAACACACTACATGCTGGGCACAACACATGGCAGGGTGGGCACAGCACATGACATGGTGGGCACTGCATGGCACATCACATTACATGGTGGGCACTGTACATTACTTGGTGGGATCACTGCATGGCACAGCACATGACATGGTGGGCACTGCAATGTACAGCACATGACATGGTGGGCACTGCAATGTACAGCACATGACATGGTGGGCACTGCATATTACATAGTGAGCACTGCAATGCACAGCAAATAAAATTACATACTGGGCACAGCACATTACATGGGGGGCACTGCAATGCACAGCACATGACATGGTGGGCACAACACATTACATGGGGGACACTGCAATGCACAGCACATGACATGGTGGGCACAACACATTACATGGGGGACACTGCAATGCACAGCACATGACATGGTGGGCACAGCACATTACATGGGGGGCACTGTAATGCACAGCACATGACATAGTGGGCACAGCACATTACATGGGGGGCACTGCAATGCAAAGCACATGGTGGGCACAAGAGAGTACATTACATGGGGGGAAGCAGCAGTCTTTCCCCTAGCACAATAAAACACCTCCATAACAAATGTACTAACCTTATCTCAACAGCATGTAAGCTGTCCTTCCTCCCGGGCTCCTGCTGGTTAGAACATCAGCGCCCCTCCCCCAGACAGCTCCCAGACACTGAGGAGGATCTGTGTGAGTGAACAGATCCTGTGATAGGAGTCAGGAGGCATCCACAGAGACAGGACTCCCGGCTGCACTGACTCTTGTCTCCTCCAATGTGTGCACAGAGGGCTCCTCTTCCTTCAGGAAGACACAGATATTCATAAGCCACTGCCATGGGCCTATATTGAGGGAGGGGCCTGGAGCTGCAGCTCCACCAGCCCCTATGTTAATCCGGCCCTGCCGAGAGCGTGCACGCTGTACGCTCCCGGCACAGTTACTGTTGCCTACTAAAAGCTCCCGATCGCTCCTTGTGATTGGGAATTTTTTCCCATGATTACATGACCGCTGTCGGCGCCGTGACCATTCACTCACTGTCCAGTGCAGCTGAGGCTGCAGAGAAAGGCATGTGTGTTTGAGCTTTGGGGTGCACACCCCTAATGCAATAGGCTGCGCCAGGGCTGATCCAGAGTCTAGTCTCGGGAGGGGCACTGCCAGAAAATAGTTGCCCGGCCCACCAGCTCTCTCACCCGCCCATGGAGCCGCCCGCTCTCTCAGTCATTCTCCTGCGGAGCTGCCCACTCACTCACCCGCCCACTCACTCACCCGCCCATGGAGCCGCCCGCTCTCTCAGTCATTCTCCTGCGGAGCTGCCCGCTCACTCACCCGCCCACTCACTCACCCGCCCATGGAGCCGCCCGCTCTCTCAGTCATTCTCCTGCGGAGCTGCCCGCTCACTCACCCGCCCACTCACTCACCCGCCCATGGAGCCGCCCGCTCTCTCAGTCATTCTCCTGCGGAGCTGCCCACTCACTCACCCGCCCACTCACTCACCCGCCCATGGAGCCGCCCGCTCCCTCAGCCGCCTGCCCGCCCGCAGAGCCACCTGCTCTCTCTCACCAGCCCACTAACTCATTTGCATCTAATTTCTCAAGGGGGGGCAATTGCCCCATTGCCCCCCCTGGATCCGCCCCTGGGCTGCGCACACCTATGGGTCTGACTCAGCAAGGGGGGTGTGTTGGACCTCTGCAGAGAAACCACTGCTTCCCCCCTCCCCCCCCACAGAAAGCAAGCATTCCTTCACTGCAGCATGCTGGCAGGGGGCAGGCTTTTCTACTCAGGTTGTTTGGTCTTTCTAAAGAAAACCAAACAGTTCAACTTTTGGGCGCCTTTGGTTATCCTGCACCCAGAATAATCACGTCTTATTTCCACCTATTTTCGTTTTAGGTAACCCTGTTGGAACGGATAACAATGGAGAAGAACTGAGCAGTGACCCGGTAATTATTAATATATTGTAGATTCCTAATTGGTACAGATGACCTCTTTATGTATATCTATCAAACCGTATACATTGTCCAGTGCGACTGATCATATGCCCGAGCGCACGTGATCCAGCACAGGAAGGCCGCTCAGCCGCCATATATGTAAGTTATACAGTCAGCAAGAGGTTAATAATGAGAAGAAAAAATCTTTTGGAAAGTTGGGGGTTCACAGACAGTTTTTATTTCACGTATCCCCAAAACGAGTGTGATAAGGGTAATACAGGGACTGAACAAAACGACGCGTCTCATCATTTTCCATAGTATTTTGTTGAGCTGTAATAATGGTTTTATATTTTTGTTATTGCATACATTGTTTTTATTTTCGTAAAAAAAAAAAAAAATATATAATGCATATGTGCGAGCGGCTCAGCACTGGTAATGCGATTTGTTGGCAGCCTGTGTATATTGGTGCACCAATTGGAAACTCCCCACCTACACAGTGCCATCTTAATAGAATCACGGGCCCCGGGGTAAAGTAATGCACTGGGGCCCCTACCAGGAGACGATGGTGGCCTACAGCACACGTAGCAAACAGGGGTTGTGGCTACATTATGCTATGGGTTGGGTGTGGCTTTTTAGCCTAATTAGAAAATTAGTCTGATTTTACACAATTTTTTAATTTTTTGTTTTCACAATTTTTTTTAATCATTTAAAAAAAATTTTTCAAAACGCTGTTGGGGGGGGGGGGGGGGTCTTGGTAAGATAGCAGGGGTCCAAACAGATCCCGGAAATCTCACTTTTGAGACAGAGATAAGGAGGGAGGAAACACATGCCCCAGTTCCTTTCTGCAGCCTCAGCTGCACTGCAGATGAATGAATAGGAGGAATGAATAGGAGGAAGAGGCTCCTCTCCATTCATAACACAGTTTACTATCCTTGAAAAATGTATGAACACAGTGAGGCATCGGTACCGATGCCTCACTGTGTTCATTTAGAAATGGAAGGGGCCAGTAAATGACATATATATACTGGCACCTTTCCCTACCTTCCATCCTGAAGACCCCCTTGTATGCCTGAAGCTGCCGGTACAAAAGTACCATGCGATCCGATGCGGGCCTGTACAGGCAAACGCAATGTGTTCGCAACCTGCGTTTGTTGTTTTAAATGCATGCTAACAGACAATACTGTCAGCGTGCATTGATACCCGATGCCTCTTTTGTAGTTCCGGTTGTTGTGAACTCAGAGGGAGGTGCCAGGAGTTGTGCAGAGAGTGGGAGGTGAAGAAGGAGGAGTCTGTGTAAGGCAGCATAGATGATGTGATGTAGAGCACAGGTGGGCAGAGAGCCGGAGCATTGTGTGTATAAGGCAGCAGAGTGATCCATGGGGAGGGGGCCAAGAGCCAGAGCAATGTGTGTATAAGGCAGCAGTGTGATCGGGGGGGGCAGAGAGCCAGAGCAATGTGTGTATAAGGCAGCAGTGTGATCGGGGGGGGGCAGAGAGCCAGAGCATTGTGTGTATAAGGCAGCAGTGTGATCGGGGGGGGCAGAGAGCCAGAGCAATGTGTGTATAAGGCAGCAGTGTGATCGGGGGGGGCAGAGACCCAGAGCATTGTGTGTATAAGGCAGAAGTGTGATCCCGGGGGAGGGGGGAAGAGACCCAGAGCATTGTGTGTATAAGGCAGAAGTGTGATCCCGGGCGAGGGGGGCAGAGAGCCAGAGTATTGTGTGTGTATAGGGCAGCAGTGTGATCCAGGGGGAGGGGGCAGAGAGCCGGAGCATTGTGTGTATAAGGCAGCAGTGTGATCGGGGGGCAGAGAGCCAGAGCATTGTCTGTATAAGGCAGCAGTGTGATCGGGGGGCAGAGAGCCAGAGCATTGTGTGTATAAGGCAGCAGTGTGATCCAGGGTGAGAGGGGCAGAGAGCCAGAGCATTGTGTGTATAAGGCAGCAGTGTGATCGGGGGGCAGAGAGCCAGAGCATTGTGTGTATAAGGCAGCAGTGTGATCCAGGGGGAGGGGACAGAGATCCGGAGCATTGTGTCTATAAGGTAGCAGTGTGATCGGGGGCAGAGAGCCAGAGCATTGTGTGCATAAGGCAGCAGTTTGATTTAGGGGGAGGGGGGCAGAGAGTCAGAGCATTATGTGTATAAGACAGCAGTGTGATCCAGGGGGAGGGGAGCAGAGAGTTGGAGCATTGTGTGTATAAGGCAGCAGTGTGATGGGGGGGGGGGGGCAGAGAGCTATAGCATTGTGTGTATAATGCCACAGTGTGATCCAGGGGGGCGGGGGGCAGAGAGTCGGAGCATTGTGTGTATAAGGCAGCAGTGTGATCCAGGGGGAGGGGGCAGAGAGCCGAAGCATTGTGTGTATAAGGTAGCAGTGTGATTGGGGGGGGGCAGAGAGCCAGTGTCTTGCCGAGAAAGTTCCCTCGGCGGATAAGTTCCCCCCTGTACTGCGCAGGCGCAGCGCCTGCGCAGTACGAACTACTGTCAGCCGCCGGAGATAGCCGAAGCTCAAACTCTTCAATCAGCTGTACACGGCGCCTGCGCCCTGGGTCCAGGTTCCTTCCCCACCATCCAAGTGGACCTAGAGGGGGAATCTAAAAGAGCCGAGCGAAGCGAGGCCGTGCCCGAAGCGTGGCGAGCGAAGCGAGGGGCCCTCCTACAGGCGCCATGTACAGCTGATTTTCAACTATTCCGCTTCGGCTATTTCCGCCGGATCCTACTGCGCAAGTGCAGCGCCTGCGCAGTAGAGGGGGTCCTTATCCGCCGAGCGGAACTTTCTCGGAAGAACACCGGAGCATTGCGTGTATAAGGCAGCAGTGTGATCGGGGGGGAGGGGGACAGAGAGTCGGAGCATTGTGTGTATAAGGCAGCAGTGTGATCCAGGGGGAGGGGGGCAGAGAGTCGGAGCATTGTGTGTATAAGGCAGCAGTGTGATCGGGGGGAGGGGGACAGAGAGTCGGAGCATTGTGTGTATAAGGCAGCAGTGTGATCGGGGGAGGGGGGCAGAGAGTCAGAGCATTGTGTGTATAAGGCAGCAGTGTGATCCAGGGGGAGGGGGGCAGAGAGTCGGAGCATTGTGTGTATAAGGCAGCAGTGTGATCGGGGGGGAGGGGGACAGAGAGTCGGAGCATTGTGTGTATAAGGCAGCAGTGTGATCGGGGGGAGGGGGACAGAGAGTCGGAGCATTGTGTGTATAAGGCAGCAGTGTGATCGGGGGGAGGGGGACAGAGAGTCGGAGCATTGTGTGTATAAGGCAGCAGTGTGATCGGGGGAGGGGGGCAGAGAGTCAGAGCATTGTGTGTATAAGGCAGCAGTGTGATCCAGGGGGAGGGGGCAGAGAGTCGGAGCATTAGGCCCCTTTTACACTTTTACCGTCCATGTTAGTGACATGTCCGCTGACATCTGACCCGGTCTGATCCGATAAAATTAGACGGATGGCCCTACATTCACATCCGTCCCTGGCGGATCGGATCAGGTGAGATCTGATGAAAACGGACATGCTGTCCGATCTCTCCCTAGGAAGCAGCGGCACTCGTCAAGCCCCTCCCCGCTCAGTGAGATGGACCTGTCATCCTCCGGCTCAGCGGAGTTCAACGGAGAGATCTCCCTCTGAGCTGGCGGACTCTGGCGGACTCTGGTGGACTCCGTGGCAGCGGATCCGCCTGGTGTGAAGGAAGCCTTATGTGTAGGAGGAATATAATATTCATGTTAGTGGTCCGCGGGATTCAAAATGTGGGTTTAGAAAGGTTGGCGGCTCCGGGTCTAGAAGATTCTGTATCTTAGGAGATGGATACGGATTCCTAAGATAACATTCTGATGGCACTTTTCGAAGTAAAAAATATTGATTGGAGGAGTAAATGAGTGGGGGGAGGGTACAAAGGCTAACACGTTCCTTTGTAGTTCATTAAACTCTTATTATCTTCCGCAGAGATATCTGTTCCCGTGTAATCGTAATACAAACATTCGATCTGGAGTGGAGCCAACATCAGGTGAGTGACTCTCCTCTCCACGAGGACTCCTCTCTCCCTCCTCCATTCATTGTATACAGACACTCAGAACTTCTTCAAAGGGTTCTTTTTTTTTCCTGGTATGAAACTTTTAAATGTTTAAAGTCTGATTGTCCCGAGGAGTGAAAATCTTCTGTATAGTGACCCGAGGCGGATAGAAATAGAAAGTCCAAAACACTTTCATCAATTCAAATACTGACAGCCGAATAAAACCCAAAACCCCAGCGAGGCGGCTGACAGTTCTGCCTTATAGATGGAAAATATTCCTTCATCGCCTCTGTCAGTGTCAGGGGAAGTCAGGACCTACTGAACAAGTGAAACTAGATCAGAGGGATGCACAGAGCAGGCTTCTGGCTAATGAATGGAGGAAAAGCTTTACTGTTAGAAGTTCAGCTTCACTTCAAATCTACAAGAATTAGCGGAAAAAGTATGAAAGCTGAAATCGTCAGAGCTACTGTATGTACAATGACCTGTAAGTGCACAAGGTAGGTAGTTGTGGAAGGGTTAATTAAAGAGCACCTGTCACAAGTCCATTCATTCAACAAAAATATTCTCATTAGATGATATCAGCATTTACTATAATTCATGCGTTTCATTTACCTGTAATATCCTCTCCTGTGTAGTCATCCGAAAGCCATGAGCTGCTGAGTGCCGCCATCTTGGATGTAATATCAGCAGCTCCAGCAGGCTCAGAGCTGTCACTCTACTCTATAGCAAGGGGGAGATCAACGGAGAGATCTCCTGCTGAGCTGGCGGACTCTGACGGACTCTGGCAGACTCCGTGGCAGTGGATCCGCCTGGTGTGAATGAAGCCTTATGTGTAGAAGGAATGTAAAATTCATGTTAGTGGTCCGCAGGATTCAAAATTGTGGGTTTAGAAAGGTTGGCGGCCCCGGGTCTAGAAGATACTGAGAAACAATTTCCATAGCAATTCCACAGTATTTATCCCCATCAGAGTGCCCCTTTACGTCAGGTTCACCCATCAGAGTGCCCTCCTACATCATGTGTTCCCATCAGAGTGCCCCCATACATGAGGTTCCCTCATCAGAGTGCCCCCATACATGAGGTTCCCTCATCAGAGTGCCCCTTTATATCAGGTGTCACAATCAGAGTGCCCCCATAGATGAGGTTTTCCCATCAGTGTGCCCCCATAGATTGGGTGTCCCCATCAGATTGACCTCATCAATGACTAGGTGTCCCCATCAATGAACAGGTGTCCCCATCAATGAACAGGTGTCCCCATCAATGAACAGGTGTCCCCATCACAGTGCCCCCATTAATCAGGTGTCACCCTATAGAATGCCCCCATAGTGCAGGTGTCCCCATCAGAGTGTTCCCAAATAGGAGGTCTCCCCATCAGAGTGTTCCCATCAATGACCAGGTGTCCCCATCAATGAACAGGTGTCCCTATCACAGTGCCCCCATTAATCAGGTGTCACCCTATAGAATGCCCCCATAGAGCAGGTATCTCTTTCAGAGTGCCGCCATAGATCAGGTGTCCCCATCAGAGTATTTCTATCAACGACCATGTGCTCCCATCAGAGTCCCCCCATACATGAGGTTCCCTCATCAGAGTGCCCCTTTATATCAGGTGTCCCCATCAGAGTGCCCCCAAAGATGAGGTTTTCCCATCAGAGTGCCCCCATAGATGAGGTTTTCCCATCAGAGTGCCCCCATAGATGAGGTATTCCCATCGGAGTGCCGCCATAGATCAGGTGTCCCCATCAGAGTGCCCGCAAACAGCAGGTCTCCCCATCAGAGTGTTCCCATCGGAGTGCCCCCATACAGCAGGTTTCCCCATCATAGCACACCCATACAGCAGGTCTCCCCACCAGAGTGCTCCCAAATAGCAGTTCTCCCCATCAGTGTGCTTCCATCAATGACCAGGTGTCACCACTCAGAGTGCCCCCACACAGCAGGTGTCCCCATCAGAGTGCCCACCCTTAAATTTCAGTTGTGAACCATCACAGGGCACCTGTAGATTGGTAGAGTCCATCTAAGTCATGGATAGGTCCCTGTAGACAGTCAGACGGGGGGCGGGGGCTTGAAGAAGAAGAAGCATGCTGCAGGAGGTGGAAACTGGGCGGAAAAACTTGCTGAAGAGGGCGCCCAAGTGACATAATTGGTTGCTATGACCCCGGTGATCCTAGCAACCTATGACGTTAGTGCAGCAGGGATCTAGGGCTGACAGTCTGGATGGGAGTGTCACTTGGTCCGGGTCAATGGGGCGTCACCTAGAGCAACGATAACCTGTTTTTTTTTTTATCTCTTCCAGTCCATTCTCTGAGTCCTTCCGACATTAAAGTCATCTCTACCCTCCGAAGCTTAAATATTGTAAGTATCTGGAAAGGGCTTATTTTGAAAGGTTAATGGCTTATTTATTATTCCATGCACGGGGTTCTTTATCTGTGGGGGGTCCTTCCTTAGGGTCCAACAAGGGGACACCAGAGGGAGATATTTGCCATAACTTTAAACAAAAATACTAGTCCTGCCGACATTGTACAGTCACATCAGTCCCTACCCTCAAGGAGCTTACAACCTAAGGTCCTTAACCCACATTCATACATACTGGAGCCAATTTAGACAGGATCTGATTAACCTACCAGCATGTCTTTTTAGAGCATGAGAGGAAACTGGAGTAGCCAGAGGAAATCTAGGCAGGCACAGGGAGAACATGCAAACTCCAGGCAGATGGTGTCGTGGTCGGGATTCGAGCCAGCGATCCTTTTTGCTGCTAGGTGAAAGTGCTACCCACTACACCACTGTGCTGCCCAATCATTGGACCCATATGGACGGAGGTGTGAATTGCTATCACATCTTCAGGGTAGAGATGTTAGAAGGGCATTCCATGTGGAAGACAGATGGTGTAGAAGACCCTACCCCTGTTCAGTGGTGGTTGTACGATTTTGATGTAGATTACCTCTTTCATACCCTGTCCATAAGGGGGGCACGGGCACTGCCCCCCCCCACTTATCCATGGATCCGGCCCCCTTATCTACATGCATGAGTTCCAGTGGAGGGTTTGAAGCATGTGATTAGAGCCAGAGGCTCTAATAGGCTTCAACAAAGGGTGGGCTCAGGGGGTAGAGCACTGTGCTCTGAGCCCACCCTTTTGTGTGACAATAGCGAAGGAATATTCTCTATTGTAACACTGATTCTGCCTCCCAGCCAATCAGTAAGCAGGTTCTGAGACCTGTTTCCTGATTGGTCGAAAGGAGAAGCTACCCTATTGGCCAAGGGAGGAAGAGAGAGGAGATGCACTGGACACCGCCATGATGCCGAGAAGGAAACACAGGGGAAGCCAGCCGCCCATCGCCCGGGGGGAAGTGCTGCCTGGGGGGGGGGGGGGCACTGTTGTTTGACGCCCCCCCCCCCCCCAAGAAAATATACCACTGGCCACCACTGTTTACACCTCTTGTGCATCAGTTGTCCTCTCTGTCAAAAATGTGACGTCGCTGTCCTCCAAAGAATGTCCCCTTTCCTTGTGATGTAGGAAAACTGAGTCTAGACCTGTAGAGTTCTCGTCCTACGTTGGGCCTTTTGTTTGCTGAGATGTTGCTTTATCACCCCAATCTATAGGCTTTTGCATTTCACTGCATATACCTAGAACAGATGGGTTCCACAACTTTCACCCCTCCCAACCTGTTCTTGGACAATCAATAGGGCCCCCACCAGCTTGCATTAGGTGTCCCCATCACAGTGCCCCTTTACATCAGGTTCCCCCCATCACAGTGTCCCCGTACATCAGGTTCCCTCATCACAGTGTCCCTATACAACACAGTTGTGCCCCCCCTTTCCTTCCTCTTTGTACTCACAGATCACAAATGCTGTTCCCACCTGCAATGAAAGCAACTCCCGCTTCCTCTCCTGTGCTGATACTGAAATGAGTTCTCAGTCTCAGTGCCAGCTCTCTTCTGCCCCCTGCAGGAGGGAGGAGAAAGCTGAATCCTCTCTCCAGCAGAAGCCATCCAATGCTCCTTCTGACAGGAGTGACATTGCAGTTACTCCTGTCAAAGAAGAGTGGTACAAGCAGCCAAAACGCCAGTGCACCCTTCAACACAGCGCCTGCCCCCCCCCCCCCCCCCATTGTCTTGGGCCTGATCATGGGCCCCCTATGCACCTGGAGCCCCTGGGAAGTTCCCAAGTGTGCAAATTAAAGCCCTGCCATGAGGACTGGAGGAAGGTGTCTGTGCTACCTCTGTGGATATCAAGGTTGGGGTAAACACTCATTATTACTGAAGAAGTGCATGGAGAAGATACGAACCATCTTCAACATTACAGAACAAGTCCAGCTGAATGTGACCAACTACTACAGGATCTACCATGACTGGGATACATGGGACCACCTACTACCAGATCTACAATGACTTGGATACATGGGACCACCTAATACCAGATCTACCATGACTGGGATACTTGAGACCACCTAATACCAGATCTACCATGACCGGGATACATGGGACCACTTACTACCATATCTACCATGACCGGGATACATGGGACCACCTACTACCAGATCGACCATGACCAAGATACATGAGACCACCTACTATCAGATCTGCCATGACCAGAATGCATAGGACAACCTACTACCAGATCTACCATGACCATGATACTTGGGACCACCTACTACTAGATCTACCATGACCGGTATACATGGGACCACCTACTGCTAGATCTACCCTGACTGGGATACATGGGACAACCTACTACTAGATCTACCATGACCGGGATACATGGGACAACTTACTACTAGATCTACCATGGCCTGGATACATGGGACCACCTACTGCTAAATCTACCATGACTGGGATACATGACCTAATAGAGGATCTAGCCCAGGACTTTAAATTTTGAGCCCTCTTCCTCCTCCTCTCCCCCTTACTTTCTTCATTGCCCCTTGTTTCGGCACCCTCTGGGGTGACTCTATACCTTTGTAATTTAGCTTCCTGCTACCCACAACTGTTAAATGTCAACTCGTGTAAACACGAGCAGAATATTCATGATCAACGCCTGATTATTCGAAGTGGGAAATTGTTTATTTGGGTGTTACTGATGTCATTCTAATTTGTTGTTGAGCGACACTGCTCTATTCTGTGTTACCCTGTTAAATTGTATTGTCACTATGTTTGCTGTGAATTGGCACCTACAGTATAGTGCCTTTGTTATTTTATATTTTGATGTGTCCTTTATTTTTCTATTCCAATAAAGAATTTGAAATTTTGAGCCCTGGTCTAGCCCTTCCTTACTCCATTCAAAGTTTAAAAATATCTCACTGGAGTAAGGAGAATAAGCACATGCCTTCCCAGTGAATTTAAAGGTTTACCCCAAGGGCGGACTGACCATTCGGGCACTCGGGCACTGCCCGAGGGCCCCATGCCACTAAGGGGCCCCATCAGGGTTGCCAGCCTCAATAAAACCAGGGACAGTATGTAAAAATCTGTGTTTTTTTTAAATCCCAAGATTATAGCTGCCCCGCCTCTCCAGTACCTTTTCAGTGTGTGTATGTGTATTCTGTGTGTGTATATTGTGTGTGTATATTGTGTGTCTGTGTGTGTATACTGTATGTGTGTGTGTGTATACTGTATGTGTGTGTGTACTGTGTGGCCCCATAATCTATTGCCTGGGAGCCCTATAATCTCCTATTGCCCGGGGGCCCCAAAATCTTCTCCTATTGCCCGGGGGCCCCATGAGTTGTCAGTCCGCCCCTGGTTTACCCCCCCCCATATTCTTTGAAGATGAAAGCAGACAGTATGGCTCCCTCCATTGGGTATGACATCTTGTGTGTGACATATTGCTCTTTTATTTCTTGTATCCTTGTGTTCCACAGAAGTCGGATGAAAGCCCCAACAAGAGCAAGTTTGCAAGGTAAGCTGGGAATCCTTTATTGGGGAGCGGAGTCCTATGGAGCGGGAGATTGACACGTGATCATATCATATGATTGGTGTCAGATTTGGAGTAATTGTGAGGAGTGATAGGAATGATCCGGTTCTTTATCGGTGTTTTCTCTGTTATTATCACCAGGCTGGAACAGACCCTCCTACAAGCCAGCCAGCTCACCGAGTCATGTGAGTAGATTTCTGCTGTGTTACATTGTATCTCATGCACAGGCCGATAGAGGAAAGTAGTTCGACACCCCCCCCCCCATGCCCCGGATATGTCTCCCTGCCGATTGCAGAACTCGTGCTATGATGTCAGACCTCTGCAGAGAGAACGCTGCTTCCCAAAAGAAAGAAAAGTTCCTTCTGAGCAGCATGCTGGCAGGCTACGGTCTCTTCTACTCAGCTGTGGCTGCTTTCTAAAGAGAGCAAACTGTAAGACTTTGCACCCCACCTAGAATGTGTTTAGCTGATTTAAACTGAAACTTAATTTAGACTAGCGGCCCGGTTCACTCCGATGCGATAATCGCTCTGACTTTGGAACACTTTTCGCAACAGAAACCCCATTCAGTGCTATGGAACCCTTCTAATCGGTGCTCCAACTTAGAAAAGGGTTCCTGCCCTACTTTTGGTCTGATTTTGGTACGATTTGCATTGACTTCTGTTAAATCAGTCGCATGCAAGATGTGTCAAAGTTGCGATGGGGTCCGACTTCGAAGTCGCTGGCAGTGTGAACCCGAGCTTAACTAAAAAATATGTTAGTAATGAGAATTCAGAGGCGTAACTAGAACCTTCAGGGCCCTGGTGCAAAAAAAACATGAAGGGCCCCCCTGACCCCCGGCTGGGGCCCTTCCCTCGGAGCCTGGTGGCAGAATGCCAGGGCCCATCGCAAGTGCGACCTTTGCGACCCTGATAGTTCCGCCACTGGTGTGAAAAGTTTATTATTTTTGTTATTTTAGTTTATTATCTTTTTTACCATTCTATGTTATCTTTGTTTTATTTTTTTACAATATTGTCTTTTATTATTTTTTACAACTTTTCAGGGGCCCCATTGGGGGGGCTTTTGGTGAGATATCGGGGGGTCTAAACAGACCTCTCATGTTTCATCCTTGAGACAGAGAAAAGAGATTGAGGACACAGCCCTCCATCTCTGCAGCCTCAGCTGCATAGAATGAATGGAACAGGAAGAGCTCTGTACAGAGGATTCTTGTTCATTCACAAACTGGAGCATAGGAAACACAGTTTTCAGTTATAAATGAACAGACTCAGTAATCGGTATGGATCGCTGGCTCTATTCATTCAGGTAAGGAAGAGGCAGGTAAATTACACATCTACCAGCCCCTTCCCCGCTCTCCATCCTGGCAGTATCCCCCGCAGCGGCCGGCAGGAGAGGGGAAGGAAGAAACCAGCAGAGCTGTGGGGGGAGAAAGCGGGGGGTGGGGGGGGTGGAAGAGAGCACAGGGGAGCCAGAAAAAAGGATAGGGGCCCAGGGGGAGCATTAATAAGCTGGATAGGAGGAACCAATCCCCTCTGTCCTACAGCTGTTGAATGTCTGCCGGAGGGAGAGGAGGAGAAGCAGGCATTTAGCAGCTGTAGGAGGGAGGGGATTGGTTCCTCTATATGCTGCCGCCCCTCCTATCCAGGTGTACAGGGGGCCACACAGTCCCACTGGAGCATGTGGCCCAGGTTGCAATTGCGACCCCTGCGACCCCTGCAGGTACGGTGAGATCTCCTAAGCCATGCTGATCTTGGTGAAATCTCGTTTTCCAGGATCTGCGTCTTCCTTTTTATCAGCTAAAATGACTCAATGTAGAAGTAAATACACCCGGCCCCTTAACAATGTGAAAGCATTTGGTCAATGGTTTTATTTATTATATAAAAATGTTTATTTTGTTCCTCTTTTTCAGACGTTGGACAAAAATTGTATTACTCGGTCTCCAACATATCGCCGGTGTCACAGAAGTGAGTATTTAGACACGAACGTGTGTTCAGAACATTGGTCTGCCAGATCTTGTAAACCTTCTAAAAACTTCTTTGTATTTGCATTACAGTAACCTGGTGGATGAGGCCAAGAACTTGGTGCAAACTCTCAAGCAAGATTTGGTAAGTGTGATGGACGGTGCAGTTATGTATTAAGTTATCTTGTTAATTTGCCATGAAAAAGTTTAAAAATTGCTGCATGTTTGATACTGTATGGCTAAGGCAGGCCATAGAGGAAGTCATTTTCTTTCCTGCAATCATAGGTTTCCCTATCAATGCAGTCAGTTTTGATGGGGGAGTCCCTCCCGCAGAGCTATTGTGTTCTCCCGACAGGGTGGACATGGGGAACCGACCCTGCTGGGAGAACACAGTGATTATTGCTAGAGGCTAGACAGAAAAAAGAACCTAGTGCTCAAGGCACGGCGTAACCCCTCTGGATTTTAAGAGGCAGACCAGGTGAGTAGATAAAAATAGTAGTAGACTTTTTTACCTGTGAACATTCAATAAACAAAAAAAGATAACATTATAAAACACAGCAAGATACAATATACCCAAATACACACATCGGTATGGAGACGAGCTGCCCTTAGGAAGGTTGGTGGGCATATGTACATACTGGCGGTGACACCTGACACGTTTCGGACCTATGTAGTCCTTCTTCAGAGGTTTATGTCATTTGGGTCATGAAAGTTCTATAATGTAGATATATATATAGTATGTATTTTTTTTTAAAGGGTACATTTTTTATTTATTTTCAGTACATAACAAACAAACAACTAGACATACATGTATATGGAGCGAACATCGCTCAATCCGTTATAAAATATGGCAAACTGGTATACATTTGATGGATACATAACAATTCTACAGTTACATCTCTGCTCTGTTCAATTAAGATCCTTTAGTGATCAGGAGCTTCATTCGATCTTCATGGGGCAGGTGGGATGGTACTCTCGGAGCTAACCCAAGAGTCCCATATCTTTAAGAATTTTTTTGGGCATCAGTAACACAATAATCAGTATATAAATGTATCAAATAAGTGCACATATCTTATCACATCTAAGTTGGCAGCAATAGAAACTGTACTTACAAAATATACAAATAATTGATACAGCCAACTGGAGATCTGACGGTGAACGGTCTCACAGATCGAATCTCCTCCCCTCCTCGGTTCCATCTTTGGGCTGCACAATTCGATCTGTGAGACCATTCACCATCAGATCTATGGTTGGTTGTATCAATTATTTGTAAATTTTGTAAGTACAGTTTCTATTGCTGCCAACTTAGATGTGATAAAATATGTGCACTTTTTGATACTTTTATATACTGATTATTGTGTTACTAATATACTATTTATGGTCGAAGCCCCTTCAGCCGGGATGGATGTGAACCACATAAACACGCAATGTCCCTCTGTCCCTCTTTCCGCCTCATTTGTCCCTCATTTTGGTCTGATCCGTATAGTTGTATATAAAATGCACTTTTTATCTATCAAAAAGTGTTTCCCAGCGCTAAACATTTCATCCAAATTCTAAATTTCTGCACTTGCAAATTTCAAAAGCCAATATAAAGGAATAGAAGTGGTAAAAAAAAGCACTTGTGGATTTAATTAACCTTTTTTTTTTGGTTGATTCTCCTTTAAGGGGGTGTGGCAGGAGGCTTGTCTTATGCCTACATACGTTTGCTAGTAGGTGTCCCTCATTCCCATCTCAAAATGTTGGGAGGTATGCACGGGGTTTGCTGATAGTAATAACAACAGGCCATGCATAATGTACAATGTGACCGTGTCCTGAAACCTCCATCGGATGGATTTGAGAGGGTGACAACGCAGGAGCTCAACTGGGAGACAGGGACGGAGCGTTGTCACCTTATAACAGGAAGTGCCGAAACAAGGACTATCATTGTAGGATTACCTGGGAGTGTTTTCATAAAAGCTGCAGATTTAAAAATAATGAAAAAACTCTCTTGAAATGACATTAACATGTTAAAGCTTATAAGAGAATTCAGTAATTGAGTCTACATCTAATTTAAAACGTTCCATAGTTCCTAAAAGGATAAAACGATTGTGATGGGTACATTAGGCTGAAGCTCCACTGGGAGCTAAAAAGTGATCTGCACAGCTCGATCTTCTGTGAAGCTCTGTGGAAAAAGAACTAGAAGTATAAGTAGAAAATACAAAAAGTAACGGTCTCTCCTGCTCCTAGGTGGTGTCTTTTGCGGACGATTGGAAGATGATCCTGATCTTTGTAACAGCAGAAGATCCGTGTAACTTCTGTGTTCAGGTAAAGATATACCAGAAGAGTCTTAGAATGTCTGCTACCCTGAGAGATACTAAGTTGGTGGACCACAAGTGAGATGAAAGTCTACAGAACTTTTCATGACCACCAGGAAGCATCTGGTTCCCAACTACCATAAAGAACGTGGCTTGCTGTAGGTCACGATCATAAAAGTCAAGGCACTCAGGTCTTGTTGTAGGATAAGTACTGTGTATATATATATATTTGTGGATTTACTAATACCAGAAAAACATTTGTCACTTAAAGCACAGCTTCAGGCTAAATATGAGTTCTTTAATGTAGTGGGCAGCTTTGGCTTCAATCCACAGTTGACCCCATAGTTCCTCTTCTTCACCACAAGATGTCCTCAAGCTCCTCAGGAAGGCTCAGGAATGACTATGAGTGCCGGGTGTCATATCCCCACCCCCCTGAGCATGGCACCCTGCAGGTACAGTTTATGTGGAGATCAACCATGATGTCGTGACGTCTTCCTTGCTCTCTGCATCATCCAGAACTATCTACACCATTGGGAGAGGACCAAGGAGCAAGAAGAGGACTCGGTGGGGTTGATTTACTAAAACTAGAGAGTGCAAAAGCTCTGCATGGTAGCCAATCAGCTTCTAAATTCAGCTTGTTCAATTAAGCTTTTCCAAAAAAAACCAAAAAAAACTGGAGGCTGATTGGTTACTACGCAGAGCTGCATCTGATTTTGCACTCTTCAGTTGTTGGAAATCGACCTCAACGAGTCATGTGACCAACCAGAAAAAAACAGAATAAAAAGGCGAAGCATAGTGCTGGTGGGGCTCCTGGGGAGGGAGAGCACTATGGCCCAGAGTTGGGTTCTCTAAAGTTTTATGTCCTTGCATGTCCGGGATTCAATAAGAAGATGAAATAAGGAAATAAATATATACCTGTGATTTTCATGCTAGGGCAGACCAGATGTCATGTTCACGTGATCGTCTTCCCTCCCGGCATTAACCTACATTGTGTTAATGAGCCAAAAAAATCGACCATCATGTTAGAAACAAAATTAGCTACACGTGTATGTAACTACATCATGCAGAATACTAGGTGATCATTCCTAGACTGGAAGTAGGGCAGAGGGTGGACATATGGAAATCCTTCATTTACAGTGCCTTGAAATAGTATTCATACCCCTTGAAAATCCCTACATTTTCTCATGTTACAACAAAAAAACATAAATGTATTTTATTGGGATTTTATGTGATAGACCAACACAAAGTGTCACATAATTGTGAAGTGGAAGGAAAATGATAAATGATACAAAAAAATATGTGAAAAGTGTGGGGGGGGGCATTTGTATGGCGCCCCCCGGAGTCAATACTTTGTAGAACCCCTTTTCTCTACAAGTCTTTTTGGGGATGTCTCTACCAGCTTTGCACATCTAGAGAGGGACATTTCTGCCCATTCTTCTTTGTAAAATATCTCAAGCTCTGTCAGATTGGATGGAGAGCGTCTGTGAACAGCAATTTTCAAGTCTTGCCACAGATTCTCAATGTGATTTAGGTCTGGACTGTGACTGGGCCATTCTAACACATGAATATGCTTTGATCTAAACCATTCCATTGTAGCTCTGGCTGGATGTTTCGGGTTGTTGTCCTGCTGGAAGGTGAACCTCCGCCCCAGTCTCAAGTCTTTTGCAGACTCTAATGCCTCGTACACACAATAGGATTTTCCGACAACAAATGTTCGATGGGAGCTTGTTGTCAGAAATTCCGACCATGTGCAGGCTCCATCGGACATTTTCCGTCGGAATTTCCGGCAAACAAAATTTGAGATCTGGATCTCAAATTTTCCGACAACAAAATCCGTTGTCGGAAATTCCGATCGTGTGTACACAATTCTGACCCACAAAATTCCACGCATGCTCGGAATCAAGCAGAAGAGCCGCACAGGCTATTGAACTTTTTCTCGGCTCGTCATACGTGTTGTACGTCACTGCGTTCTTGACGTTCAGAATTTCCAACAACATTTGTGTGGCCATGTGTATGCAAGACAAGTTTGGGCCAACATCCGTCTGAAAAAAATCCATGGATTTTGTTGTCTGAAAATCCTATTGTGTGTACAGGGCATAACAGATTTTCTTCTAAGATTGTCCTGTATTTGTCTCCATCCATCTTCCCATCAACTCTGACCAGCTTCCCTGTCCCTGCTGAAGAAAAGCATCCCCACCACATGATGCTGCCACCACCATGTTTCACGGTGGGGATGGTGTGTTCAGGGTGATGTGCAGTGTTAGTTTTCCCCACACATAGCGTTTTACTTTTAGACCATAAAGTTGAATTTTGGTCTCCTCTGACCAGATCACCTTCTTCCACATGTTTGCTGCGTCCTCCACATGGCTTCTCACAAACTACAAACAGGACTTCTTATGACTTTCTTTCTCCAATGTCTTTCTTCTTGTCACTCTTCCATAAAGGGCAGATTTGTGGAGAACACGACTAATAGTTGTCCTGTGGACAGATTCTCCCACCTGAGCTGTGGATCTCTGCAGCTCCTCCAGAGTTACCATGGACCTCTTGGCTCTTCTCTGATGAATGTTCTCCTTGCCTGGCCGGTCAGTTTAGGTGGACGGCCATGTCTTGGTAGGTTTGCAGTTGTGCCTTACTCTTTCCATTTTCCGATGATGGATTGAACAGAGCTCCGTGAGATGGTCAAAGCTTGGGAGATTTTTTTATAACCTAACCCTGCTTTATACTTCTCCACAACTTTATCCCTGACCTGTCGGCTGTGTTCCTTGGCCTTCATGATGCTGTTTGTTCACTAAGGTTCTCTAACAAACCTCTGAGGGCTTCACAGAACAGCTGTATTTATACTGAGATTAAATTACACACAGGTGGACTCTATTTAGTGTCCCATCATTGGTGTCAGTGGGAGGAATAGTGTCCCATTATTGGTATTAAATCCGCTTTAAGACTTTTTTCAGACCAGTCATATTCAATATGTTTTTATTACATTCGTTATCATAAATAAATAAATGGAAAATGAAAATACTTTGACTTGGCGGGATTCATGGTTGGGTGATTCAGCGCTGAGCGTCCTGCCAGCAGATCGGGTTTTGTTAAAGCGGCAATTGTCAGGAGATAAGATAACGCGGCCCGGTGACAGATCAGCAGATACCGATCGATCTATTGATATGTCGGCGTCCCGAGGACAGGCAGATAACATCACCGTGTAATCACCGGCCCGGCATCAATTATCTCAGGTGGTGGTGATAAAGGATGTGGAAATAATGAGAATGATGAGAATGGGATTAGAGATTTCCAGGGAAGGATTTTCGCTCGTTTCCTTGTTTACTGGAGCTGGAAAGTTACTTTATTCCTATCACAGTCATTATTTCTAATCCCATCAGTCCCAGAGAGACTCAGAAATGTGATAATAGACACCGGCATCAGATCTACTTCCTATAAGAAGTGCAGTGTGCTATTATTGTGTCATTGTAACATTTCCAGGTATTTATTCCCCCTGACAATGCCTTCATCTGCTGTTCTCTCCATAAAGATGACACCATCTTTGTCCAGGCATCATCCAGGTCACCTTCCACTTCCTGGACTCAGATCCTATCTCAAGAATGATAAAAAACCATGTAAATCCTGGTGTCTGTACAGCTCCTGACACAGATCAGCCCCTTCTGCTGTTACCTTGTAGCAAATCCAAAGGAAAGCTGTGTTCTAAATTGGCAGCAAACGACATTTTCCTGCTGGCTTAAATAAATAAATAAATAAATGGCACATGGATCCCTCCAAAGGTCCCCCCAAAATACACCCTGGCCATGTCAGCGATGGCTTTCTTAGCAACCATTGACAAGCTGTCATATAAATAGAAGTGGTAGAACTAATACCTTAATATATGATGTTTGGCTCCCGCTGAACAGTAAAGCCTCGTACACACGATCGGATTGTTGGCCAACAAAACCGCAGACTTTTGTCCGAAGGGCGTTGGCCCAAACTTGTCTTGCGTACACACCGTCACACAATTGTCGGCCAACAATCACGAACGTAGTGACGTACTACATGGTTTTTCAGGTCTTTAGTGCCACCCTTTGGACACCTTCTGCTAATTTCGGGTTAGTAGAAGTTTGGTGAGTGTTGATTCGCGCTTTTCTTTTCGCACTTTTTATTTGGCGCTTTTCATTTGGCGCTTTTCATTTCGTGCTTTTCAGTTCATTTCTGAACATGTTGTGGAATCGGAGGAGATAACTTGTTATTTATTATTGGCCTTGGAGTTATTGCTTTGACATTATTTTTTGGTTGAATAATAATGATTTGATTTGGTATATTTTCTATATTTTTTGGATGCATAGAATGCACTTTTTGGTGAAGTTCTATTGGAAGATAGCGTGTCTAATTTTATTTGTTTTCTTTTTTTAATGCACAATAAAAAAAATGTGTTGAATAATACTTGGTGTGACAGACTCACCTGGGACAGAGGCTTTTGGAGGGGACTGAATGTGAGCCTCTTGCCTACAGATTATGGGCCCTGGCATTTGGGGTACCCTTGAGGTGTTGTTACTTTGGCTTTGGGTCCTTGTCCCCCAGGACACACAGACTCTGGGGACCCTGTATTTGCCATATTAGCAATAGTGACTGATTCATACTGTTGGGACTCATACTGTGAGGAGATGCTAATGTCATCAACTCCACTCACCTGTCCGGTGTCTGCTATAATGTGTTTAATGTAAATGAGTCCATGTTAGCAGCTAAGCAAGTCTTGTCTTGTTTTGTGCTTAGTAGCGGTTGGAATATCTGATATCTATATCCAGACTGGGAGGAATTGGTATACCGACAGAAGCACTCAAGTGGAGTGTGTGACGTTCCGTGACACTTGGCTGTGTGTTTTACTTCAAATGACAGTTTGGGAGTCGGCAGTTACATTTTATAAAATACAATTTAAAATTAACAAGGAACACCAACATAGTTGTATCTTTGATCTTAAAAACAACGGGATAATAATGGTGTTGTGGTAACTTGCCCAAAAAAAAAAACATAATAATATTCTTGATATCACTAGAAAAAAAAGTCTTTGAAAATTCGTTTGCAATAACTCCATCAGTATCACTAGCAAAACAGCTTCATTATTATCCCATTAAAGAAGAAGAGAATTGTGCGCTGCATTTCCGCTTCCGGCTCGTCCTTGCTTCTGATCATGCATGTTTGTACTTTGGACTTTTGTCAGACGGACTTGTGTACACACGCTCGGAAAATCCGACAACAGACATTTGTCCGCGGATGATTTATAAACCTGCGATCCAACATTTGTCCGCGGAAAATCCGACAACAATTGTTCCGATGGAGCGTACACACGGTTGGATTTTGCGCCAACAGCCTGACAGCCAACATTTCTCCTCGGAAAATCCGATCGTGTGTAACGAGGCTTAAGGCAAAGTCCACTCTGCAAAAGTAAGCCAGAAGAACCAATCAGAATCTCTCTTTCCCTCCTCTAACATGAATAAAATCAAATCATTTTGCTCTTTGAGTTCTTTGAACTCCTGCACTGAAAAAAGCCAGATGGAGAATTTGCATTAAGGGGCTTTACAAGGAATCAGTTGGGTTTGTAGCGCTTATCAATACTGGCACACATTCTGATTTTCCAGTTCAAGTTTTCATCAAAGAAAGTTCCTCTTGGCAGTTGTCCCTGCATTTTGCTCGGATAATATTCCATAATCATTGTGATTATTGTTACTCAACATGACTTCTGCCTATCCCAAACCGGAATTAAACGCTTTTCTTGTAAGTGACTAATGTATTCTAATGCAATGTAACATATGTTTAGTGTATTATTATTATTATCAGTATTATTATTTAATCACCTTTGGGATTAAGCGTTTTGAATCCGAATAACAATAATTATTATGTACTAATATTGCAGCCCTATAACAAGCTGCCTTGTGTTGGCAGCACTCTGTAGATCCGGACCTCTCTGCTCCCACACAGTCCCCGTCTCCAGCAGTCCAACACGCCCCCTGTACTGTTCTCCAATGAAAAATGCTGCTAAGACAGTGCAAGTGTTGTTGATTGGTCAGCTTGATTATTATATAATAATATTAATAATAAAGAGATAAAATGAGGTGCCACTCAGGTAGAGAGATAAAGTCCAACTAGACTGCTGTGAGTGCAGACAGGGACGGGGAGCTCGTCTTAGCTCCAAGCTGCAGTGTCAAAGGAAATGAAAAGAAATGTAAGGGTGCAATGAGGACGGCTAAGATAGAACACGAAAGACACATAGCGGAGGAGAGAAAAAAAAAAACAAGAAATTTGTTAAAGTATGATAACAGTAAAAAAAGGGAGGACAGACCATATTGGCCCCATAAAGAATGAGGAAGGACATCTGGTTACAAAGGATGGGGAGATGGCGAAGGTATTGAATTTATTCTTCTCCTCAGTCTTCACGAGTGAATCGGGAGGCTTCAGTAACCAAAACTGCAGTGTTTATCCTCAGGACACAACACAGGAAGCACCTCTGTGGTTAACAGAGGACGAAATTAAAATTAGACTTGAGAAACTTAACATTAATAAATCACCGGGACCTGATGGCTTGCACCCGAGGGTACTTGGGGTACTCAGTCAAGTGATTGCCAGACCATTGTTCCTAATTTTTACAGACAGTCTACTGACTGGAATGGTACCAGCTGATTGGAGAAAAGCCAATGTAGCTCCAATATTTAAAAAGGGCCCAAAATACATCCCTGGGAATTACAGACCAGTTAGCCTAACATCAATAGTATGTAAACTCTTGGAGGGGATGATAAGGGACTATATACAAGATTTTAGTAATAAGAACGGTATCATTAGCAGTAATCAGCATGGATTCATGAAGAATCGTTCTTGCCAAACCAATCTATTAACCTTCTATGAGGAGGTGAGTTGCCATCTAGATAAAGGAAGGCCCGTAAACGTGGTGTATCTGGATTTTACAAAAGCATTTGACACAGTTCCCCATAAACAATTACTGTACAAAATAAGGTGCGTTGGCATGGACCATAGGGTGAGTACATGGATTGAAAACTGGCTACAAGGGCGAGTTCAGAGGGTGGTGATAAATGGGGAGTACTCAGAATGGTCAGGGGTGGGTAGTGGGGTTCCCCAGGGTTCTGTGCTGGGACCAATCCTATTTAATTTGTTCATAAACGATCTGGAGGATGGGATAAACAGTTCAATCTCTGTATTTGCAGACGATACTAAGCTAAGCAGGGCAATAACTTCTCTGCAGGACGTGGAATCCTTGCAAAAAGATCTGAACAAATGAATGGGGGAGGGGGCGACTACATGGCAAATGAGGTTCAATGTAGAAAAATGTAAAATAATGCATTTGGGTGGCAAAAATATGAATGCAATCTATAGACTGGGGGGAGAACCTCTGGGGGAATCTAGGATGGAAAAGGACCTGGGGGTCCTAGTAGATGATAGGCTCAGCAATGGCATGCAATGCAAACAGAATATTGGCATTAAAAAGGGGATCAACTCCAGAGATAAAACAATAATTCTCCCGCTCTACAAGACTCTGGTCCGGCCGCACCTGGAGAATGCTGTCCAGTTCTGGGCACCAGTCCTCAGGAAGGATGTACTGGAAATGGAGCGAGTACAAAGAAGGACAACAAAGCTAATAAAGGGTCTGGAGGATCTTAGTTATGAGGAAAGGTTGTGAGCTCTGAACTTATTCTCTCTGGAGAAGAGACGCTTGAGAGGAGATATGATTTCAATGTATAAATACCGGACTGGTGACCCCACAATAGGGAGAAAACTTTTTTGCGGAAGGGAATTTAACAAGACTCGTGGCCTTTCATTAAAATTAGAAGAAAAGAGGTTTAACCTTAAACTACGTAGAGGGTTCTTTACTGTAAGAGCGGCAAGGATGTGGAATTCCCTTCCACAGGCGGTGGTCTCAGCGGGGGGCATCGATAGTTTCAAGAAACTATTAGATAAGCACCTGAATGACCGCAACATACAGGGATATACAATGTAATACTGACATATAATCACACACATAGGTTGGACTTGATGGACTTTTTTTCAACCTCACCTACTATGTAACTATGATCCATAAGCCGCACATCATGAAGTAGACCCATGTGCATGAAGTGAGATGAATGGCAGCCTCGGCCCGGACTAAGGGTGTGGCCGGGCTGGAATCCGGGCTGAGGTTGCCATTCATCTCACTTCATGCACATGGGTCTACTTCATGATGTGCGGCTTATGGATCATTTCCTTTGCAATAAAAATAAAGACCTACACATGCTTTTTACCTTACTACTTTTAGAATTTTTTTTTGTATTTTGTATCATTTTTTTTTCATTTATTTTAATTAATTGTTTTTTTTTTTACTTATTACTTTTTCTCTGGGTGAGATCGGCAGTCCAGATCTCCAGCCAGGATAGGCCAGCTTGGTTATTAATATATATAATAATAATAATAATAATAAAGACTTGCACGTACAGTATGTTACTTTTAGCCAGCTTGAATGTATTTGAGTAATACAAAAGAGGCATCAGGTGGCCTTTAATTAGCAGGTTATTGTTTTATAATAAGCACATGTATTATGTGTCTATAGTCATTTTTTAATTTTCTTGTTTTGAACAGGAAGACCACACAGAACACAAAATCAGGGAACTGAGCCTGGCCCTGGACTACCTGCAGCAGGAGGTAAGTGAAAGTCACACATTAACCTCTTCGCGCCCGCACTGCAGCCTATCAGTGCCCATCAGTGCCGCCTCATCAGTGCCCATCAGTGCCGCCTCATCAGTGCCCATCAGTGCCGCCTCATCAGTGCCCATCAGTGAAGGAGACAAATTACCTGTTTGCAAAATTTTATAACAAACTATGAAAACTGTTTTTTTTTTTAATTTTTTTTTGTCTTTTTTTGTTTGTTCACCAAAAAGAAATCTCTATTTGTGTTTAAAAAAAAAAGTTATAAAAATCTCATATGAGTACAGTGTTACATGACAGCGCAATTGTCATTCAAAGTGTGACAGCGCTGAAAGCTGAGAATTGACCTGGGCAGGAAAGGGGGTAAAAGTGCCCGGTACTGAAGGGGTTAAGATTCCAGGTGTATACGAGGGCACATACCGATCATGAATGCTGAAGTCCAGGCAAGCAACATTTCCAGCTGTTCAATGAAAATAATTCAATGCATTTTACGTACAGCAATCATAAATATCAGAATCTGTCCTGACATGAGCTGCCTGTAATCCACCGCACCACCAGTAGAGGGAGGGGCAACAATCTCAACCAATCAGAGCAGCACTGATAGAGGGAGGGGCAGCAACTGAAAACCAATCAGAGCTTTACTGCTTTGTACAGCACCGTCATTGAAGTGCATGACTATGATCAAAGAAGGCCGGCCTGATTGGCTGCAGGTTTTGGGTCTGTTGTGTCTTCTTATGGACTGAGTTGGCTGAAGGTTGAAGGTTGAACTTGACGGACATCTATCTTTTTTTCAGCCTAGCCCACTGTGTTATTACATGAAATAAACCTCAAAGGGTGGGATTTTATGGGCAAAAAAATATATACGTGTATATAAAAAATATATATGTATATTTTTTATTGCCCATAAAATCCCACCCTTTGAGGTTTATTTCATGTAATATAAAGGGATGGCAGCAATCCACATGTGGGGTCCTGTGAATCACTCCAATTAGTCCACTATGTTATTTGATTCTTACAATTCTTCCCAGAAATAAAACAAAAAAATCATAAAAAAATTATGGCCTTTTTTTTTATTTTATTTTTTTACAGATGCCAAAAACTTTGGTGAGTTTGGTGGACCTAACCTTGCTCAGCGGGCTCTTCCTGTCCAACCCCAGTAACTCTGATATCAGGTGAGTGGGTCTTCATTACAGGAAAATAATTTGTAGCGATTTGTTATCCTTATAATGAGTTAAGTAATGCAAATGTTACTGCACAATTGTATCTATTGGAAATCGAATGGCAACAAATATCGTCCACTCAATACCGAGTCTACTGCTGTGTGGAATGCCTTACCAGTAATAATAAAAGGAGGAGCCATGGTGGAAAGGCTTTTCAACACACACACACAAGCAGTATTTAATAAAAAAAATGAAATAAAAAAAAAAGAATCAAAATGAAAAAAGATCAAAATAATCAAACTTTTTTTCTGAAAGGTGTTTATTCAGAATTATTTTAACATGAAACATGAAGTTACAGATAGTAATAAGAGAGTATATAATATTCAGAGTACAAAAGTATGAATACCCAAGTAAGGTAACCAATGATAAAGAACAAGGCTCCGCGGAGCCCGGATAAGGTCATCGTGCTATACAAACACCATCGCATAGGGAAGACAAGAACACAAAGATAAAACAAAAAGCACCACCAACACACACAAGTGTTCACAAAACACCCGCAAATAATCAAACGTAATGTAAACAAATACAAAATTCATACAAAGGATTAGTAACACAATGTTACAGCACAATTGTAGCAATTCATTTGGGGTGATTATCCCTAATTAACTCACAAGATATTAAACCCCGTGACACTGAAAGACCTCCCTTCTGTACACTGTACTCGGTATCACCCCTCGTGTTCAGTTATCCTTGTATGTGTTCTTCAACTCTCCCTTTGCGAATATTTGAATTCTGATCATTACCATGGGAACCGATAACCGTCCTCTGAATAGTCTGAAACTATCCTTTCGGACCATTTTGATATCATAAGTGCAAGATTTTTTAAAAAATGGCATGGGGGTCCCCCAGGCACTATATACTCTGAACAGCAGTATATATACTATACGGCCTGCCCTGTATACTCTGCAGAAAAATGGGCCTTAGGTGTTGGTGGTGCCAGAACACTGTAACCCCTCACAGATACTCTTGTTGGGTGCAGGAACGAGCCCTGCTGTGAAACATGACTGCCAGTTTCTTGTTCTTCTTGGGCGCCCCCTCTCTCTGGGCTCACGTTACTCCCTTCCTCAACCTGGGTACCATCACCGGAGCCTTTTAATCGCTGTGCATCCTCCAGCAGCATGTACCTGACACTGTGGTCAAATAATTCTGGTGACTCCATCGTGCATGATGGTGGGGCTACGGAAGGAGTGACTGTGGACAAGGAGTCGGTGGAATAGGCCGCTTTGGCAGCTGCATTGGAAGGGAAACTACTCTGAACCTGGGTGACGGAGGATGAGGAGGATGAGGGAGGCTTTGTTATCCACTCCACTGACTCTTCTGCATGTTCTGGGATCAACAACACGGCCAGCAGCAGAAAGAAGGGACACGCGTGCCCCACGGCCACCTGCAGAGGATGCACCCAGGGTTGCCACCTCATCCCTTTAAACCTGAACACATATGAATTACTTGGATTCTGAGGCTAATTAAATGCAGATAAGGCACCAAGTGAGTTTAATTACCACCTTAATCAGCCACAGAACCCGAGTAATTAATGTGTGTTCGGGTTTAAATGGATGAGGTGGCAACCCTAGATGCTCCTAATCCACGGCCAGCACTGTTGACTGTAGATATAGAGCCTGCTTGCCCTCTTTTAGTGGCCTGTGAGTGTCTGCCTCTCCTTGGTGGCCTTCTGGACATGATGTATATTTAGTTTTGCAACACCACACTAAACTGTATTATATACTGTAAACCACACTACACTGTATTATATACTGTACTCCACACTGCATTGTATTATATACTGTACACCGCACTACACTGTATTATATACTGTACACCGCACTGCACTGTATTATATATACTGTACACCGCACTACACTGTATTATATACTGTACACCACACTGCACTGTATTATATATACTGTACACCGCACTACACTGTATTATATACTGTACACCGCACTACACTGTATTATATACTGTACACCACACTGCACTGTATTATATACTGTACACCACACTGCACTGTATTATATACTGTACACCACACTGCACTGTATTATATACTGTACACCGCACTACACTGTATTATATACTGTACACCACACTGCACTGTATTATATACTGTACACCACACTACACTGTATTATATACTGTACACCGCACTGCACTGTATTATATACTGTACACTACACTGCACTGTATTATATACTGTACACCGCACTACACTGTATTATATACTGTACACCGCACTACACTGTATTATATACTGTACACCGCACTGCACTGTATTATATACTGTACACTACACTGCACTGTATTATATACTGTACACCACACTACACTGTATTATATACTGTACACCACACTGCACTGTATTATATACTGTACACCACACTGCACTGTATTATATACTGTACACCACACTGCACTGTATTATATACTGTACACCGCACTACACTGTATTATATACTGTACACCACACTGCACTGTATTATATACTGTACACCACACTACACTGTATTATATACTGTACACCGCACTGCACTGTATTATATACTGTACACCACACTACACTGTATTATATACTGTACACCACACTGCATTGTATTATATACTGTACACCACACTACACTGTATTATATACTGTACACCACACTGCATTGTATTATATACTGTACACCGCACTACACTGGTTGAGAGGAAACTCCCCGTTCCATTGGTTGCTGTGCATTATGTGGGCTGATAATGAAGTTCGGATAATCTAGATCTGTATGTTGTGCAGTAATGAATTGCTTTATGGTCCTCTGTTGCTATTGATTAATCTGGGTGAAGATTATTGAGACTCTCCATATTTCTAAACACCAATAAATGATTATGTATAATCGATGAGGATGAAGTGACCGGGGCGGGCACTCTGTCATTTGATTGGTTGATTTATTGTGTAATCTGTAGAGTGAAGCTATTAGTGTTCTCAGACGTAAGCAGATCAGGAGCAAAGTTACAGAATGTACAGAACAGCAAATATTCATTTGTTATTGTTATTTTTAGATATACAAGTAATAGAGGTCAGCCTGATATAAAGGATGTTATCAGTGTATATTAATGCGTTAGAAACCGTGTCCTATGTATAGTTCATAATATATATATACACAGGGCGGCCATATTTACACATTACATAATAAACATCTGCTTCCAGCTTTGTAACCCTGCACAGTGTTTGGGGCACTTTTCCTCCCACTGACACCAACAAAGGGGCATAATTCATCCGACTGACTCCAATGATGGGGCACTATTCATCCCACTGATACCAATGATGGGGCACTATTCCTCCCACTGACACCAATGATGGGACACTATTCCTCCCACTGATACCAATGATGGGGCACTATTCCTCCCACTGACACCAATGATGGGGCACTATTCCTCCCACTGACACCAATGATGGGACACTATTCCTCCCACTGACACCAATGATGGGGCACTATTCCTCCCACTGACACCAATGATGGGACACTATTCCTCCCACTGACACCAATGATGGGACACTATTCCTTCCACTGACTCCAATGATGGGGCACTATTCATCCCACTGATACCAATGATGGGACACTATTCCTCCCACTAACACCAATGATGGGACACTACTCCTCTCACTGACACCAATGATGGGACCCTACTCCTCATAATGACACCAACGATATGGCACTATTCCTCCTACAAACACCGGATATCAGGACATTTTCTAATCCCACTGGCCACAGTCTGCCCCCCTTAAAGTCTAAAGGACAGAAAACTGGCCTTTCATTTAGAAAGTTTGGAGACCCCTGATCTAGTTCAAGAGCTAACAAGAAGCATGTTGATAGAAGGAGAAAGCAGAGTGCTGGAGAGATGAGCTCATCACTGTGCTGCTTCTCCTTTCACTGTCCTGTCACAGACTGGGGGCAGTTCCAGAATGACCTGGAAAATATGCGAATCGGCAAACATTAAATCGAACCTTCGCCCCCCAGGTCACCTGAAGCTCTGCGCACGGCCTCCTCCCTTTTTTATTGACTCATTTTTATTTTTTTGCATTTTAGCCCTGACCCCACCCACCGGCTGCCATTCTCACCAAGGCGACATTGACGTGTCCCTGCTGCCTCAGCCTCCTGGGATTCCAGGTCACATATCCCAGGAGTCTGCAGGAGTAACAGCTAACCGATGGGTGGGCAGAGCTTTGGTTGTCATCGGAGGTCAGGGATTCCAGGTCACATATCCCAGGAGTCTGCGGGAGTAACAGCTAACCAGTGGGTGGGCAGAGCTTTGGTTGTCATCGGAGAACAGGGATTCGGTCACATATCCCAGGAGTCTGCGGGAGTAACAGTTAACCAGTGGGTGGGGGGAGCTGTGGTCATCAGAGGTTAGCTGGCTGAACCTGGAAGAGGTAGCCAGCTTCCGATAATTGGGGAGGACCAACATTCACGTCACAGGACCTGGGCTGCTGCGCCTGATTGGATCACAGCAGGACAACTCTGGATCCACTGGACAGGTGAGTATCTGAGTCCAGGACAGCACTGCATGACAGGTGGGTGGGGCTAAAAAAAAAAAAAAGGAAGAGGAGCGACTGAAGTTCCTCTTTAAATGTGATGAATGGTTGTATTGTAGGGTCAGATCTGATAGGTGGCGCTAACCTTGTGTGTTTATTTCCTGCCAGGGAAACCTGTGAGTGTTTCAGGAAGCCGTCTGACTATTATAAAGCCATGCTCCGCCTCTCCTTCCAGGTGAGCCAATCACATGACCACATGCAATCAATATATTAATGGGTATATTACACAGGAACCAGACCGGTATTGTCAGTACTGAGCGCTATTTGCTTTTCTCGTGGTTGAAAATGAGGTTTTCATATCTCCCGGCCCCAGAAACTGTAACCAAAGTGTCACCGACAGCTCAGGATCAAGTACAGAGAATCAAGAGGCAGTAGGACAGGCGCAGCAGGACAGGCGCAGCAGGACAGGTGCAGTAGGACAGGCGCAGCAGGACAGGCGCAGTAGGATAGTGTAAACCAGAGGCGTAACTATAACCTTCAGGGCCCTGGTGCAAAAAAAATAAAATAAAGCCCCCCCCCCACGGTGGCGGAACGCCAGGACTGGGTTGCATATGAGACCTTTGCGACCCTGGTAGTTGCGCCACTGGTGTCAGTAGTTTTTTATTTTTGTTATTTTTTTTTAACATTTTTTTTAATTTAGTTTTTTTAAATGATTTTTTCCAATTTTTTCCAATTTTTTCAGTAGCCCTGTTGGGGGGCTTTGGAGATATCGGGGGTCTAACCAGTCCTCCGATGTTTCACCTTTGAGACAGAGAAAGGGGATTTAGAACACAGCCCTCCATCTCCATCTCTGCAGCCTCGGCTGCACACAATGAATGGGCAGGAAGAGCTCAGTACAGAGGCTTCCTGTTCATTCACAAACTGAAGCATAGGAAACACAGTTATGAACGAACACAGTTTACTATGCTTCGGTTATGAATGGACAGAGTCAGTGATCGGTACGGATCACTGACTCTATTCATTAAGACAAGGAAGGGGCCGGTGAATGACACATTTACCGGCCCCCTCCCCACTCTCCATCCTAAAAAGCATCCCCTGCAGCAGCCAGAAAGAGAGGGGAGAGGGGAACCCAGCAGCAATGTGGGGGGATGGGGGGGGGGGCAGGAGAGAGCACAGGAGCCCGACCACAGCAGGAGGTGGATAGGAGGGGCAGTTGGGTGGCATGTAGAGCAATAGATCCCCTCTGTTTTCACCTGGTGATCTGGCCAGTAACACGCCTCCTGTATTAGAGCTCCCCCCACTCTGGATGAAGGAGCACAGGAGGCACCTTTGGACAGCAGGATTATCAGTCTGGGGGAGGGGAGTGTTGGATGGACTAGCAGATTTAGATACACTAACGAATCAAATCCAAACTCTGGCTCACATGTTATAATCAGTGGCAGCAAACAGTTTTGTTCCTTGTGGAATAAAAGTTCTACATGAAAAAAAGAAAATCATTGTGCACCCCTGTCAGTGGCAAATGGTTTATCTCATCCCTGTAACTGCAAGAGAACTTGTTCTTTTGAAAAACAACAGACTTTCTGGCAGGATCATCAGATGAAAATTAAGGGAAAAAAAGCCTAGAAAGGGAAACGAATGCAGCCATCACATTTAAGAATTGGTAAGCTGCAATGTAATACATTTTTGATATTGAGTGTACTGCCGCTTTAACTAAAAGATTCTGAAACCTCAACGACATTGAGATTACAGAAATATGAAATGTTCTACATTGTATCGGTCTGTTCCCCGACATTGAGATTGTATTGTGTGTGGAGCACTGAAAATTGTACCAGTCACGCTCCGTCAGTCTCTGTGCGTCACCCGTATGACCGATGCCAAGGTCTTCACACTCTGACCTGATAATCCGCCAACATTGTATCTGAGCTCCATCTCAGCAGATAACGATTATCAGGGGATCGGTCTGAGACGAGTCCAGGGAACGCCGCAGATAATTATTATTGGATTTATCTGGAAATCTCAAATCAAAGTTCATTGTCATCTTCTGATGGAGCCTTGTGTGGTCACTAAGTAACTAGAAGATACAATGTAAGATTTATTTCCAGTTCTCACGTTGGGTTCAAGTTTGTTGATTGTGAAGGACGTTTTCATAAACTCACCTCAACCTTCTCTGCTTTATAATATAAATCGGAGGTTCCGGGGTTCTCATTAGGAACAAGACATCTCCATAAGAACCAATTCCCTTCATATCCCTGACACCGGAACAATGGGGTCCAAAACAATCAAGGAAAAGTCCCAGCATTTTGGACTCATGAAGGTTTCAGAACAATGACACACTGACAATTGGGGGTCCCGGATCAACGACACTTTGACACTTGGGGGTCCAGAACAATGACACCCTGACACTTGTGGGTCCAGAACAATGACATCTGACACTTGGGGGTCCAGAACAATGACACTCTGACACTTGGGGGTCCCAGAACAATGACACTCTGACACTTGGGGGTCCCAGAACAATGACACACTGACACTTGGGGGTCCAGAACAATGACACACTGACACTTGGGGGTCCCAGAACAATGACACTCTGACACTTGGGGATCAAGAAACAATGACACACTGACACTTGGGGGTCCCAGAACAATGACACTCTGACACTTGGGGGTCCAGAACAATGACACCCTGACACTTGGGGGTCCAGAACAATGATACCCTGACACTTGGGGGTCCAGAACAATGACACACTGACACTTGGGGGTCCAGAACAATGACACACTGACACTTGGGGGTCCCAGAACAATGACACTCTGACACTTGGGGATCCAGAACAATGACACACTGACACTTGGGGGTCCCAGAACAATGACACTCTGACACTTGGGGATCAAGAAACAATGACACACTGACACTTGGGGGTCCCAGAACAATGACACTCTGACACTTGGGGGTCCAGAACAATGATACCCTGACACTTGGGGGTCCAGAACAATGACACTCTGACACTTGGGGGTCCAGAACAATGACACTCTGACACTTGGGGGTCCCAGAACAATGACACACTGACAATTGGGGGTCCCGGATCAAAGACACTCTGACACTTGGGGGTCCAGAACAATGACACCCTGACACTTGGGGGTCCAGAACAATGACACTCTGACACTTGGGGTCCCAGAACAATGACATACTGACACTTGGGGGTCCCAGAACATTGACACACTGACATGTGGGGGTCCCAGAACAATGACACACTGACACTTAGGGGTCCAGAACAATGACACCTGACACTTGGGGGTCCCAGAACAATGACACACTGACACTTGGGGTTCCAGAACAATGACACACTGACATATGGGGGTCCCAGAACAATGACACCCTGACACTTGGGGTCCCAGAACAATGACATACTGGCACTTGGGGTCCCAGAACAATGACATACTGGCACTTGGGGTCCCAGAACAATGACACCCTGACACTTAGGGATCCCAGAACAATGACACACTGACACTTGGAGGTCCAGAACATTGACACCCTGACACTTGGGGTCCCAGAACAATGACACACTGACACTTAGGGGTCCAGAACAATGACACCTGACACTTGGGGGTCCCAGAACAATGACACACTGACACTTGGGGTTCCAGAACAATGACACACTGACATATGGGGGTCCCAGAACAATGACACCCTGACACTTGGGGTCCCAGAACAATGACATACTGGCACTTGGGGTCCCAGAACAATGACATACTGGCACTTGGGGATCCCAGAACAATGACACCCTGACACTTAGGGATCCCAGAACAATGACACCCTGACACTTGGGGGTCCAGAACAATGACACACTGACACTTGGGGGTCCAGAACAATGACACCCTGACACTTGGGGTCCCAGAACAATGACACACTGACACTTGGGGTCCCAGAACAATGACATACTGACACTTGGGGGTCCAGAACAATGACATACTGACACTTGGGGGTCCAGAACAATGACACCCTGACACTTGGGGATCCCAGAACAATGACATACTGACACTTGGGGTCCCAGAACAATGACATACTGACACTTGGGGGTCCAGAACAATGACATACTGACACTTGGGGTCCCAGAACAATGACACACTGACACTTGGGTATCCAGAACAATGACACACTGACACTTGGGGGTCCCAGAACAATGACACACTGACACTTGGGGGTCCAGAACAATGACACCCTGACACTTGGGGGTCCAGAACAATGACACTCTTGACACTTGGGGTCCCAGAACAATGACATACTGACACTTGGGGGTCCCAGAACATTGACACACTGACACGTAGGGGTCTCAGAACAATGACACACTGACACTTGGGGTCCCAGAACAATGACATACTGACACTTGGGGGTCCCAGGACATTGACACACTGACATGTGGGGGTCCTAGAACAATGACACCCTGACACGTGGGGGTCCCAGAACAATGACACACTGACACTTGGGGTCCCAGAACAATGACATACTGACACTTGGAGGTCCAGAACAATGACACACTGACACTTGGGGGTCCCAGAACAATGACACACTGACACTTGGGGGTCCCAGAACAATGACACACTGACACTTGGAGATCCCAGAACAATGACACACTGACACTTGGGGGTCCCAGAACAATGACACTTGGGGGTCCAGAACCATGATACCCTGACACTTGGGGGATCCAGAACAATGACACCCTGACACTTGGGGATCCCAGAACAATGACATACTGACACTTGGAGTCCCAGAACAATGACACACTGACACTTGGAGTCCCAGAACAATGACACACTGACACTTGGGGATCCAGAACAATGACACACTGACACTTGGGGGTCCCAGAACAATGACACACTGACACTTGGGGGTCCCAGAACAATGACACCCTGACACTTGGAGTCCCAGAACAATGACATACTGACACTTGGAGTCCCAGAACAATGACACTTGGGGGTCCAGAACCATGATACCCTGACACTTGGGGGATCCAGAACAATGACACCCTGACACTTGGAGTCCCAGAACAATGACATACTGACACTTGGAGTCCCAGAACAATGACACTTGGGGGTCCAGAACCATGATACCCTGACACTTGGGGGATCCAGAACAATGATACCCTGACACTTGGGGGATCCAAAACAATGACATACTGACACTGAGAGTCCCAGAACAATGACACACTGACACTTGGGGATCCAGAACAATGACACACTGACACTTGGGGGTCCCAGAACAATGACACACTGACACTTGGGGGTCCCAGAACAATGACACACTGACACTTGGGGATACCAGAACAATGACACACTGACACTTGGAGATCCCAGAACAATGACACACTGACACTTGGGGTCCCAGAACATTGACACACTGACATGTGGGGGTCCTAGAACAATGACACCCTGACACGTGGGGGTCCCAGAACAATGACACACTGACACTTGGGGTCCCAGAACAATGACATACTGGCACTTGGGGTCCCACAACAATGACATACTGACACTTGGAGGTCCAGAACAATGACACCCTGACACTTGGGGTCCCAGAACAATGACATACTGGCACTTGGGGTCCCAGAACAATGACATACTGACACCTGGAGGTCCAGAACAATGACACCCTGACACTTGGGGATCCAGAACAATGACACACTGACACTTGAGGGTCCCAGAACAATGACACACTGACACTTGGGGATCCCAGAACAATGACACACTGACACTTGGGGCCCCAAATGTCAGTGTGTCATTGTTCTGGACCCCCAAGTGTCAGTGTGTCATTGTTCTGGACTCCCAAGTGTCCAGAATGCTGGGACTTTTCCTCCATTGTTCTGGATCCTATTGCGCCAGGGTCAGGGATATGAAGGCAATTGGTTCTTATGGAAATGTAATATTCCACTCGCTTTTAGAAATAAACCTCCACTACTGGAGTCTATAGACACACAACCTTTGGCGCCCTCCGATATGATCGACTCTTTTACTGAGAACATTCAATTTCCTATCTGGTCCTAGTCTATAATATGGTGATAATGAATGAATTGAATGAATAAACTTCTTTAGGATTATTGGATGTCTTCTCCCAATGGGCACCCAACAACTCTGCGTAGAAAAGCTGTGTATTGTCCTGTAGGCTCGGCCTGGCTGTGCCAATGGAAGATCCAAGCCTTGGGATGAAGGACATATGGACAATGCCGATCTCCTGACCTAAACCCGTCTGTTTTCTCTGTTGTCTTCTCAGTCTGCACTGGAGGGGATAATAAGCTCCGAAAGGTACGACACTAGAGAAGACTTCACGGTGGTCCTTCATCCCGTCCTACGCATGGTGAGTATCATGCAGACCTACGTTTGTTTCACTTACTCATTATCTGCTCCAGTGCTGCAGCTCGCACCTTCCATGTAATGATTAACCTCACGTCATATGACTGCCGCCATCATATACAGGTTATCGGTAGGTTTCTGGAGGATGAAGCAGTGATGTGCGATAAAAGTCATCAGCTATTATTACATAATATGGAGGACACTGAGACTTTTGTTCTTAAAGGGGAACGTTGTGAATTCTCAGGAAAGGGAACAATAATACATTTATTTGACATACACCGAGCCGCCCACCAACCTAATATTGAGTAGGTCCCCTGACCCATTGAGGCATGGACTCCACTAGACCTCTGAAGGTACGCTGCGGTATCTGGCACCAAGCCGTCACTAGCAGATCCTTTAAGTCCTGTAAGTTGTGAGGTGGGGCCTCCATGGATCGGACTTGTTTTTCCAGCACATCCCACAGATGCTTTGTTTAGATTGTGATCTGGAGAATGTGGAAGTCAAGTCAACACCTTAAACTGGTTTTTGTGTCCCTCAGACCATTCTTGAACCATTTTTGCAGTGGGGCAGGTAGGTGCGCTCCCCCCCCCCCCAACCTCCTACTGGAAGACTAACATGGAGATCATACAAATGCTGCCACTCAACGGTCAATTATTAGATCATTTTTCAGAGGGGGACCTAAGTGCAGATAAAAAAGTGGGGATCATGTGACCAGACCCTATAGAGGAGAGAACGCTGACAATAGCTGGGACATGGGAGCCTATGGGTGACATCACCGCTCCAGGCATTACCAGCCATTGTTGAGCACTCCCCTGTGTCAGTCAGTGGTGGCTGCATGGGAGAGGAGGGAGCACTGGCAAAGGCTGGGACATGGGAGCCTATGGGTGAGGTCACAGTGCCAGACATTAGCAGCTATTGCTGAGCACTTTCTCTTCTCCCCTGCAGCCATCACTGGCTGACACAGGGGATCACATGACCAGGCAGGAGAGAGGCGTGAGCGCCGATAATGGCCGCTGGGACATGGGAGCCTATGGGTGACATCACCAATCCAGTGTTACCAGCCATTGTTCAGTGCTCCCTTGTGTCAGTCAGTGGCAGCTGCAGGGGAGAAGAGGGAGCACCTACAAAAGCTGGGACATGGAGGCCTATGGGTGACATCACCAATCCAGTGTTACCAGCTATTGTTCAGTGCTCCCTTGTGTCAGTCAGTGGCAGCTGCAGGGGAGAAGATGGAGCACCTACAAAAGCTGGGACATGGAGGCCAATGGGTGACATCACCAATCCAGTGTTACCAGCCATTGTTCAGTGCTCCCTTGTGTCAGTCAGTGGCAGCTGCAGGGGAGAAGAGGGAGTACCTACAATAGCTGGGACATGGAAGCCTATGGGTGACATCACCATTCCAGACATTACCAGCTACTGTTGAGCGTTTCTCTCTTCTCCCCTGCAGCTATTGCTGGCTGTCACAGTGGATCACATGACCAGAGAGACGAGAGTGTGCGGACAATGGCTGGGACATGAAAGCCTATGAGTGATGTCATTGCTCCAGGCTTTACCAGCCATTACTAAGTGCTTCCTCTTCTCCCCGGCAGTCATTGCTGGCTGACACAGGGGTTCACGTGACTGCACAATGGCTGGGACATGGGAGCCTATGGGTGTCATCACTGTTTCAGCCATTACCAGCCATTGTTAAATGCTTCTCTGTGTCAGTTAGTGGCAGCTGCAGGGGAGAAGGGGGAGTGCCGACAATAGCTGGGATATGACGTCATCACTCCAGGCATAACCAGCCATTGCACTCTCTCTTCTCCCCTGCAGCTGCCGCTGGCTGACACAGGGGATGACATTACTGGAAATCGGTAAGTGTATAGATTTTTCTTACACAGGTTAGTCAGCATAGATGTTAGGAGGGGGGAGGGAACATTTTTAAGTTTAGTTAGGTTTAGACTGGAACTCTAATAAATTGATAATTTATCATTGAATTGAAAATATTGCCGTATTTTCTGTATATCATAAAAGACGTCTCTTCATTTCTAAGGTGGATTCCGAGAAAAAAAACATTAACAACTATGGAGAGGTGTATGAAGTTCAGTGCTCTGAACAGGTAGGTTCCAGGAAATCATTTCATTTTAAATGTAAATAACTAAAAAAAAAACATAATTTAAAAAAAATAATTGTGCACAGAAATAATCCCAATAATGTGTCTGATATGTGTATTTCCTATGATGATCATCAGCACCATCTAGTGGCCATATTGTAGTAATTCCCTAATTGTGGTATTTGAGGAAAATACCAAATCCTGGCCACTAGATGGAGCCGACAATCATAGGAAATACACATATTAGATGCAATACAAGAAATATTCGCAATGACTGTGAATGCGGAAATATTCGTACAGCAATTTATTATTTTCTGAATTCCTCTCAAAATGGATCTTTTTTAAAATTCTTTTGCATGCGTTCTTTCAGTTTGTATTATTTTCAGGATTAATGAATAAGAGACACATTTTTATTTATTCGTTTATTTTAATGTTTATTTAAATTTTTTTGTTTAATTTTGGATGCAGATATTAAAAAAATGAGGACAGGCAGGTAAAGGACATTATATAAAATGAAGACTTCCTCTAATAGATGGGTGACTTCGTCTTTGTCAGCGTAGTATAAGGTACTGATAAAGTTTGATGACTATGGGGGGTAATGATGTCATGCTTGGCTCCACCTACAGGCGACGCCCTTCCTGAACACGCACAAGAACAGTCCCTACGCGTTTCTTAAGGACATAATGGGAATGGAGAAGAGCGGACCGAAGGTGAGAGTAAAGGGACCCTGTCACCATGTCACCGCTCCATTCATTTCACCAAAAATCGAAAAAGATTCTATGCACCCTAGACGGGTGCTGGGGGCCGCCATCTTGGATGTGATGTCAGCAGCCCCAGCGGACACAGATCTGTTCCTTACGTGACCCGTTACAGTATTTCTCTTCACTCCTCCCCCAGCAGCTGCATTAAATGTTATTTAGAGAGGGGAGGGGCAGAGGAGCTGGGCCAGCACAGACAATCATTTGTGCTGAGATAAGAGGTTTGTGCAGGAGGGGGTGGGGCTCTTTGTGCTGTGAAGGGTAATAGTGATGATGGGGGAAGAATTGTGCTAGGAGGAAGGTTGGGGGGGGGTTGGGGGGGGGGTTGTGCTAAAAGGGGGGATTGGGGTGTTGTGCTATGAGAGGGGATTGAAGGGATTTGTGCAGGGAGGAGGGATTTGTGGTAGGAGAGAGGATTGGTGGGATTTGTGTGAGGAGGGGACTTTTGCTAGGAGAGGGTCTTGGGGGATTCGTGCTAGGAGAGGGGATTGGGGGGGATTTGTATGAGGAGGGGGGATTTGTGTTATGAGAGGGGATTGGGGGGATTTGTATGAGGAGGGGGGATTTGTGTTATGAGAGGGGATTGGGGGGATTTGTGCTAGGAGAGGGGATTGGGGGGATTTGTGGGAGGAGGGGGGGTTTTACTAGGAGAGGAGATTGGGGGGATTTTTGCTAGGAAAGGGGATTAGGGGGATTTGTGCAAGGAGGGGGGATTTGTGTGAGGAGAAGGGATTTTTGTTAGGAGAGGGGATTGGAGGGGATTTGTGCTTGGAGCAGTGGCAGGACAACATGGCGACACCTCCCCCCCTCCCCCCCCCCCCATCCCCCCTGGGGGGGGGGGTGACACCATGTTTTACTGCACCAGGTGACATCAATCCTAGTGATTCCTCTGGGACTAGTTAGAAATGTGAGCTCAGCCTATAAAACGTCCTTTGGGTGACGGGTCCTTTGGGTGGCGGGTTCTTTGGGTGACGGGTCCTTTGGGTGACGGGTCCTTTGGGTGGCGGGTCCTTTGGGTGACGGGTCCTTTGGGTGACGGGTACTTTGGGGGGTGGGATCTTTGGGTGGCGGGTCCTTTGGGTGACGGGTCCTTTGGGTGGCGGGTCCTTTGGGTGACGGGTCCTTTGGGTGTCGGGTCCTTTGGGTGACGGATCCTTTGGGTGACGGGTCCTTTGAGGGGTGGGATCTTTGGGTGACGGGTCCTTTGGGTGACGGGTCCTTTGGGGGGTGGGATCTTTGGGTGGCGGGTCCTTTGGGTGACGGGTCCTTTGGGTGGCGGGTCCTTTGGGTGACGGGTCCTTTGGGTGGCGGGTCCTTTGGGTGACGGGTCCTTTGGGTGTCGGGTCCTTTGGGTGACGGATCCTTTGGGTGACGGGTCCTTTGAGGGGTGGGATCTTTGGGTGACGGGTCCTTTGGGTGACGGGTCCTTTGGGTGACGGGTCCTCTTGTGGAACATGCTGATCTCTGCCCTGATAAAAAGCAGCTTGTTGGTAAAAGGTCTCACCGGGCAAGTTGTCTCTAGAAGCTGCTGCATCCTGCTTCTTATTGTGTATTTTGGGGTGAACTAATCTAAAGTAACTTCTTCTGCTTTCAGGAGAGGAAAGTCGGTTCCAACTTCACCTGCACAGACCTGAGCCCATCAGACACGGTGCCGACGTCCGGTATGTAGATCTCACCAGTGGAGGATTTTGCTTTGTTGGTCACGGAGATGAATCAACTTTTATTTCTATTTAGTTCACAATCTGAAGGCGGCCGACTTCAAGGTCATCGGCGCCCTGGGAGACTCGCTCACTGTAAGTACCGCCCACTGCGAATAGTTAACTTCATATACATTGTAGCAAGGTTCAGAATTCATTTATCATTTAATTATTAAAAGCTTACAGGGAGGGTTAGTGTTGGGATTACAGGGAGGGTTAGTGTTGGGGTTACAGGGAGGGTTAGTGTCACGTACCTGGTAGGTTGTGAGCCTGAAGTGCAGGAAAAGACCTCCCTTACAGCTCCCACTCCCGTTCCCCTGGAATGGAGACAGAGGGCCAGGAGTGAAGAGTGGTATGGGTGCCTGGCAGGATCAACAGTTGCTGAAAGTCCAGTAGTGGTGGCACCCTCTGAGGAGTAGACTGAGGACGGAGACTGGAATGCAGGACTGGAACCAGGAACAACAGCAGGTGATAGCAGACTGGGAGCTGGACTGGAACACAGCAGAAGATAGCCTGGAACGCTGGACTGGAACACAGCAGAAGATAGCCTGGAACGCTGGACTGGAACCAGGAACAACAGCAGGTAGTAGACTGGAATGCTGGACTGAAACACAGCAGAAGGTAGCCTGGAACGCTGGACTGGAACCAGGAACAACAGCAGGTAGCAGACTGGAACGCTGGACCGGAACCAGGAACAACAGCAGGTAGCAGACTGGAACGCTGGACTGGAACACAGCAGAAGGTAGCCTGGAACGCTGGACTGGAACACAGCAGAAGGTAGCCTGGAACGCTGGACTGGAACCAGGAACAACAGCAGGTAGTAGACTGGAACGCTGGACTGGAACACAGCAGAAGGTAGCCTGGAATGCTGGACTGGAACACAGCAGAAGGTAGCCTGGAATGCTGGACTGGAACCAGGAACAACAGCAGGTAATAGCAACTGGAAGCTGGACTGGAACCAGGAACAACAGCAGGTAATAGCAAACTGGAAGCTGGACTGGAACCAGGAACAACAGCAGGTAGCAGACTGCAAGCTGATGAACACAGCGGAGGGTCAACAAGCCGGTGGTCAGTAATGTTCGGACAGCAGAGGTACCAGGGGTAATACAGAGGGATGGTCAGGCAAGCCAAGAGAGTCTGGTGCAGGCAGATAGCAGGATCGTCAAACAGGAAGCCGGGTCAGATAACAGGAAACACAGATTAGATCAGGTAACACTCACAGAACGCTGTAGAGCAGACAGCGGGGATGGAGTGTGACAGGCAGGTTTAAATAGCCCGCCGGACACCAGCGGGAGTGCGCGCGCGCGTGCCTGTGCGTGACCGCACCCGTGAACGCGCGCGCATGCGCAATGGGACCCGTGGCCGGGTTCCCGTGCGCCTGGGACGCCGGTTACTGGCAGGATCTTCGTGACATTGCCCCCCCCCAAGGGGCAGCCTCCGGATGCCCCTTTGAAAAAATCTCTCTGGATGAGCTGTTTTAAAGGCTTGTAACAGGTCTTCAGCATGAATATTATCCTCTGGTTCCCAAGAATTCTCCTCTGGGCCAAACCCCTTCCATTTTATTAAGAATTGGTTTTGATTACCTCTTTTCCTGTGGTCCATGATAGCCTCCACCTCGAATTCCTCTTCCCCATCTACCAGGATTGGATCAGGAGGATCCGTACTTCGACCTGGAAATGGGTTAGTAATAGATGGTTTAAGCAGGGACACGTGAAAAACTGGATGTACTTTTAGTGAATCCGGAAGTTCAAGTTCATATGCAACTTCATTAATTCTCCGTTTAACAGGGAATGGTCCAAGAAATTTGGGACCCAACTTCTTGGAAGGGCAGGCCAACCTAAGGTTTATGGTGGACAACCATACCTGATCCCCAGGTGCAAGTAAGAGCTCACCTCGCCTCTTTTTATCGAAGGTCGCTTTGTTGTACTCCTGGGTTCTGGTCATGGTGTCCTGTAAAACTTGGTTGTTAGAGGTAAAGAAATCCAATTTCTCCTGGACTGCGGGTACCGTGCATTCTGGAAGAGAATTTGGTAAAAATGAGGGATGGAAACCATAATTCGCAAAAAACGGAGTTTGCTTGATAGCAGAGTGAATAGAATTGTTATAAGCGAATTCAGCCAATGGTAAAACAGCAATCCAATTATCTTGGGAAAAAGAAGAAAAACAGCGCAAATATTGTTCAAGAGTCTGGTTTGTTCTTTCTGTTTGCCCATTAGTCTGGGGGTGATAAGCCGATGAAAACGAGAGTTCAATGTCCAAGGTCTTACACAAAGCCCTCCAGAATCGAGAGGTAAATTGTACCCCTCGATCTGAAACGATGTTAATTGGTACCCCATGGAGCCTGACAACCTCTTTAATGAATGCTTGTGCTGTTTCTGTAGCTGAAGGGGTACCCTTCATTGGGACAAAGTGCGCCATCTTCGACAACCGGTCCACTATGACAAAGATTGAAGTGAAGCCCCCGGCCGGGGGTAGTTCTACAATAAAATCTATCGAGAGCATTTTCCAGGGTCTATCTGGGACAGGCAAGGGTTTTAGTAGACCCCATGCCCTTGTTTTGTGCCCTTTGTTCCTAAGGCAGGTGGTACAGGACTCTACAAACTCCTTACAATCTTTGCGCAGCTGAGGCCACCAGAAGGTGCGCTGAACCAAATCAGTGGTCTTAGCCACACCAAAATGCCCAGCCAGCGCATGATCGTGACAGAGCTCTAGTACTGGAACTCGTAGTGTTTCAGGTATAAAGATCCTATTCTCATGCCACAATAACCCATCCTTAACCTGGAGTTCTGTCTTAATGGAAGATTCTATATCTGCGGAGGCCTGTTTAATCCGGGAAAGCAGGTTTCCCTGAAGTAGAAGAAAGTTCCCTGGAGACAAAATGGTGTCTGGAGGGGAAATCTCTTGAGGTTTGTGGAACATCCTAGACAGGGCGTCTGGTTTGGTGTTCTTGGAGCCGGGACGGTAAGTGACATGGAAGGAGAACCTGGAGAAAAAGAGAGCCCACCTGGCCTGACGTGGTTTCAACCTCTTTGCAGACCTCAAATACTCCAGGTTCTTATGATCTGTAAAGATTAGAACTGGATGAGCGGCACCCTCCAACAGATAGCGCCACTCCTCCAATGCTGACTTGATTGCCAACAACTCTCTGTCACCTACATCATAATTTCTCTCTGCCGTGGATAATTTACGAGAAAAGAAAGCCACAGGATGCAGCAGGGCCTTGGTTCCCTGTCTTTGGGATAATACTGCTCCTACAGCAATTTCAGATGCATCCACTTCTAGAATAAATGGCAGAGAGGAATCTGGGTGTTTCAGTACAGAGGCGGAGGTAAAAAGGCCCTTGAGAGTCTCAAAAGCCTTTTGAGCCTCGGCCGACCAATGGAAGCGTGTACCCTGTTTGGTAAGCTGTGTGATGGGTGCAATGATAGCTGAGAACCCCTTAATAAATTTGCGGTAAAAGTTAGCGAATCCAACGAATCGCTGGATTCCTTTCTTATCCGTCGGGACTGGCCAATCTAGAACAGCCGTGACCTTCTGGGGGTCCATTTTAATGCCCTTACTGGAGATGACCAACCCTAAAAATGGGATACTTTCCTGTTCGAATTCACATTTTTCAGCCTTTGCATACAGACCGTGTTGTCGAAGTCGGCCCAATACACTCCTGACGTGCCTACGATGGGATTCAAGGGAACAAGAGAAAATCAATATGTCATCTAAATAGACAATGACAAACAGGTCTAAAAAGTCACGTAGCACATCATTAATAAAGTATTGAAATGTGGCAGGGGCATTACACAGGCCGAAAGGCATCACTAGGTATTCAAAATGCCCATAACGGGTACGAAAAGCGGTCTTCCATTCGTCACCATCCCTGATACGAACTAAATTGTAGGCCCCACGGAGGTCAAGTTTGGTGAATATGGTAGCCGTTCCCAGTCTCTGAAACAACTCGGGTACTAAGGGGAGAGGGTACCGATTCTTCACAGTAATCTTGTTTAGTTCGCGGTAATCCACGCACGGCCTGAGAGTCTTATCTTTTTTCTGCACGAAGAAGATGCCTGCACCTGCGGGGGACGTGGATGGACGAATGAAGCCTCTTTTGAGGTTTTCATCAATGTATTCCTTCAATGCCCCTTGCTCCACTTCAGTCAGGGGGAATATTCTTCCAAAAGGAATTTCAGCACCAGGAAGCAACTCAATGGGACAGTCATAGGCCCGGTGAGGGGGTAACACCTCTGCCCTCTGTTTACTAAATACGTCCAGGAAATCATGATAGGCTGAAGGAATGGATTGAAGCAGACCAGGATCTGTATCTAGGCATAACAGGGTAGAGTTCTCCTGGATGTTCTGGGTTCTGCAAAACTGTTGGCAGTAAGTAGAGGAAAAGGTCACCTCACCCGTGATCCAATTTATGTCCGGATTGTGGGCCTGTAACCATGGCATGCCAAGTATTATGGGGAACAGAGGTGAAGTGATGATGTCCAGGCGCAGCTGTTCCTGATGCATGTTGGAAATGAGAACAGGTATTGGCATAGTCTCATGGGTGACAGGTCCAGACTTGATAGCGGTTCCATCAGCTAGATGGATAGAAAGTCCATGAGCTTTAGGTGACAAAGGTATTTGGTGTTGGATGGCAAAACGAGAATCCATGAAACAGCTGCAAGCTCCTGAATCAATAATGGCGGTGACTTGTAGATCCTTCCCTGGAAGCTGTAGCAGAAGAGGCAGAGCAAGGTGAGTGGTATTTTTAACCAGGGATGTTACATAGTCAGTAGATAGGGATAAACACTTACGGATCTTGAGAGGACAGTTCCTGACGTAGTGCCTGGGTTCCCCACAATACAGGCACAAGTTATTTGCACGACGACGTTGTCGTTCCTCTGGGGTGAGCGAAGGTCGCAAGACACCCAGTTGCATTGGCTCAGGTAAGTTAAACGTGGAGGTAGGTGGTGTTGATGATGGGTGATGTGGAACCTTAGGGGTAACCCAAGTTGGACGAGGAGACCCCATAGCTCTCTCCGACCTGCGTTCTCGTAGTCGTCGATCGATCTGGATAGCTAGATCGATTAAAGCATTTAAAGTCTGTGGTGTACCCACCCTGGCCAGTTCATCCTTCAGAGGATCAGAAAGTCCCAACCGAAATTGATAACGGAGAGCCGCATCGTTCCAGTTAGTATCCGCACTCCACTTCCTAAATTCAGCCACATAATCCTCTGCTGCTCTGCGACCTTGTTGCAGGGTGTGTAGAGCCGCTTCTGCAGTTACAGATAGCTGGGGGTCATCATATAGCTGACCTAGTGCGGCAAAGAAAGTGGAGAGGTTGGTCAGAGATATGTCTTTTTGCTCTAGGAGGCGATGGGCCCAGGTTTGGGGGTCACCAGAGAGCAGAGAAATCACATAGCCCACCTTTGTAGCCTCCAGGGAAAAGGTACGTGGCTGAAGAGCAAAAAATAGTTCGCAAGAATTGCGGAAGGCTCTGAACTTATGGCGATTTCCGAAGAAACGTTCAGGTGTGGGAACCTTAGGTTCCGGAGGGAGCATTACCACCGTTGAGGAAGGCCCAACTGAGGGAGCAGGAGCAGAGGAAGCTCCCTGGGCCCCAATGGGATTAGACAGGGTTAACACTCGTTCCTCCAGTCTGGTGTATCCTTGCTGCAGACTTTTGACTGCTTCAGTCAATCCTGCCAGGTGTGCACAGAGTTCCTCCATGGGAGATGTTCCCTGCTCAGGCTCAGACATGGCTGTCTGCTACTGTCACGTACCTGGTAGGTTGTGAGCCTGAAGTGCAGGAAAAGACCTCCCTTACAGCTCCCACTCCCGTTCCCCTGGAATGGAGACAGAGGGCCAGGAGTGAAGAGTGGTATGGGTGCCTGGCAGGATCAACAGTTGCTGAAAGTCCAGTAGTGGTGGCACCCTCTGAGGAGTAGACTGAGGACGGAGACTGGAATGCAGGACTGGAACCAGGAACAACAGCAGGTGATAGCAGACTGGGAGCTGGACTGGAACACAGCAGAAGATAGCCTGGAACGCTGGACTGGAACACAGCAGAAGATAGCCTGGAACGCTGGACTGGAACCAGGAACAACAGCAGGTAGTAGACTGGAATGCTGGACTGAAACACAGCAGAAGGTAGCCTGGAACGCTGGACTGGAACCAGGAACAACAGCAGGTAGCAGACTGGAACGCTGGACCGGAACCAGGAACAACAGCAGGTAGTAGACTGGAACGCTGGACTGGAACACAGCAGAAGGTAGCCTGGAACGCTGGACTGGAACACAGCAGAAGGTAGCCTGGAACGCTGGACTGGAACCAGGAACAACAGCAGGTAGTAGACTGGAACGCTGGACTGGAACACAGCAGAAGGTAGCCTGGAATGCTGGACTGGAACACAGCAGAAGGTAGCCTGGAATGCTGGACTGGAACCAGGAACAACAGCAGGTAATAGCAACTGGAAGCTGGACTGGAACCAGGAACAACAGCAGGTAATAGCAAACTGGAAGCTGGACTGGAACCAGGAACAACAGCAGGTAGCAGACTGCAAGCTGATGAACACAGCGGAGGGTCAACAAGCCGGTGGTCAGTAATGTTCGGACAGCAGAGGTACCAGGGGTAATACAGAGGGATGGTCAGGCAAGCCAAGAGAGTCTGGTGCAGGCAGATAGCAGGATCGTCAAACAGGAAGCCGGGTCAGATAACAGGAAACACAGATTAGATCAGGTAACACTCACAGAACGCTGTAGAGCAGACAGCGGGGATGGAGTGTGACAGGCAGGTTTAAATAGCCCGCCGGACACCAGCGGGAGTGCGCGCGCGCGTGCCTGTGCGTGACCGCACCCGTGAACGCGCGCGCATGCGCAATGGGACCCGTGGCCGGGTTCCCGTGCGCCTGGGACGCCGGTTACTGGCAGGATCTTCGTGACAGTTAGTGTTGGGGTTACAGGGAGGGTTAGTGTTGGGATTACAGGGAGGGTTAGTGTTGGGATTACAGGGAGGGTTAGTGTTGGGATTACAGGGAGGATTAGTGTTGGGATTACAGGGAGGGATAGTGTTGGGATTACAGGGAGGGTTAGTGTTGGGATTACAGGGAGGGTTAGTGTTGGGATTACAGGGAGGATTAGTGTTGAGGTTACAGGGAGGGTCAGTGTTGGGATTACAGGGAGGGTTAGTGTTAGGGTTACAGGGAGGGTTAGTGTTGGGATTACAGGGAGGGTTAGTGTTGGGATTACAGAGAGGGTTAGTGTTGGGGTTACAGGGAGGGTTAGTGTTGGGGTTACAGGGAGGGTTAGTGTTGGGGTTACAGGGAGGGTTAGTGTTGGGATTACAGAGAGGGTTAGTGTTGGGATTACAGGGAGGGTTAGTGTTGGGATTACAGGGAGGGTTAGTGTCGGGATTACAGGGAGGGTTAGTATTGGGATTACAGGGAGAGTTAGTGTTAGGATTACAGAGAGGGTTAGTGTTAGGATTACAGGGAGGGTTAGTGTTGGGGTTACAGGGAGGGTTAGTGTTGGGATTACAGGGAGGGTTAGTGTTGGGGTTACAGGGACGGTTAGTGTTGGGATTACTGGGAGGATTAGTGTTGGGATTACAGGGAGGGTTAGTGTTGGGATTACAGGGAGGGTTAGTGTTGGGATTACAGGGAGGGTTAGTGTTGGGATTACAGGGAGGGTTAGTGTTGGGATTACAGGGAGGGTTAGTGTTGGGGTTACAGGGAGGGTTAGTGTTGGGGTTACAGGGAGGGTTAGTGTTGGGATTACAGGGAGGGTTAGTGTTGGGATTACAGGGAGGGTTAGTGTTGGGGTTACAGGGACGGTTAGTGTTGGGATTACAGGGAGGATTAGTGTTGGGATTACAGGGAGGGTTAGTGTTGGGATTACAGGGAGGGTTAGTGTTGGGGTTACAGGGAGGGTTAGTGTTGGGATTACAGGGAGGGTTAGTGTTGGGGTTACAGGGACGGTTAGTGTTGGGATTACAGGGAGGATTAGTGTTGGGATTACAGGGAGGGTTAGTGTTGGAATTACAGGGAGGGTTAGTGTCTGAATTCTGCCCCCTGTCAGTCATTATGCTGCAATTATTTATAATAGGGAAAAGGGAAATATTATACTTCCTTAATGTATGAATGAGGAAATTATATTACATTAGATGATATTATTATAAAATAATGGTGGTTCCTTCCAAGATGTATAATTATGTGTGAGCAAAAATCCCCCTTCCACCCAAAAAAATAAAATGGAGCACTAATCTGCATGCCTGTCCTCTAAGCATGAATTCCCCCTTCCCCACAGTACAAATCCACCGTGCTGAAATCCCCCTCCTGGCTTAAATCTTTACCCCCCCCCCCCCCCATTTAACCCCCCCCCCCGCTCATCTAATCCTATATTCCCCCAGCACAAATCCCCCCCCAAAATCAACCCTACTAGCACAAACACCCCCCTCCAAAAAAAGAAAAATGTGATCTTAGGACAAATCTCCTCTTCACCCATCTCCCCTCCCAACACAAATCCCCTCCCAAATTACTTCTCCTAGCACACCTACCCAGATTTCCCTAGAACTATTCTTACCCCCTGCTACCCCTCTCAAATTCCCCCTCTCAACACAAATCCCCCCCCCCAATCTCCTTGTGGGTCCCCCACCACCTCACATTATACCACAGTGCCCAGGGCAGCCGCCCCTCCTGCCCACGCCTTGTCCCTGGTTATACCTTTCTGATTGTTTTTGGTTGTAAGACTTTTCAATAAACCTGATTTACATGATTTAAAAAAAAAACAATACAGAAATAACAACAAAGTAGACAAAAAATAAAATAGAATAGTAAATAAGCATAAATGCAAAGAACATACAAGGCACACAAAACACACAAACAGGTGATCTTTTTTTTAATTTAATTTCAAGCAAATTTTTTCTCAGCAACTCTATGAGCAAAATTGGGAGATTCCACTTTGGCAAACATTTTTCTGCCACTAGATGTCCTCAGTCTGGTGTCGGGGATCATTCAACTGACTTCCTCAGAGCCCAGGTCATCCTGGCCCCACCCACAGCCTGTGTCTGGACAGTGAAAGGAAAGGCTGAAAGTGGAAATGCTTCTTGTCAGCACATCCGCTGATTGCTTCTTGTGCTGCTTCTTCCTCTCACACTCCAGCCCTGCTGTATAAAAACTGCACATGTCTGATGCCAGGTCACATTCAGGAATTTACACGGCTAATATAAGAAAAAATCATGGAATGATATATTACCGATAACAGAATGTAATTTTATTGTGTGTTTTATTTCTGCCTGGAGTCCAGTTTTCAGTCTAATGAGGATTCTCTTTGGTGTTCCAGGCAGGAAATGGCGCCGGAGCGTTTGTCATGGACATTCTGGACGTGGTAACAGAATACCGGGGAATGTCCTGGAGGTCGGTGTGAATTTTGGGGCAGATTCTGTGATATTAGTTTTCTAGTAATTCGAAGTTTACTGAATATTCAGGTCACATTCACACTTTGTGTAGCGCATTTTTGTGTGGGCGATTTTCACGCGATTCCGTGCGTCCCGCGTACGGCAGCCCCTCCCCCTTCAATGGAAGGAAGATCCTGCTCCTTTTTTTGGCAACAAACGTTACAAACGTTACTCGATTTCTAAAGGTGCGTTTTGCTGCAGATTGATTCTGTTGTGCGACAACCGTGGCAAAATCGCACCGTATTTGGGGTGTCATTTAAAATAAAACGTGTGTCATGCATATTGCAGTGATCGCCACGCGATTTGAAATTGCAGGCAGAATGGCGGAGATGACAAATCGCCGATCATGAATGGGGCCCAACAACTATCTAAACATGAAACAAGATGTGAGGAACCAGAAGAGTAGACTTATCTAAAGACACATTTTAATGGTTATGATCAGATTTACTTTATTTGGTTTATAAACAAATCGTTTATATTGTTTATTTATCCCTATCTATATGATATAATATAATACTAGTTTATGTAGGAAACAAACATTGATCACAGGATGCATCCATAACACTTAGGGGTTGATTTACTAAAACTGGAGAGTACAAAATCAGGTACAGGGTGGGTAGTACAGGTTGGGTGGTACGGGACGGATAGTGCAGGGTGGGTAGTACAGGGTGGGTAGTACAGGCTGGGTGGTACAGGGTGGGTGGTACAGGGTAGGAGGTACAGGGTAGGTAGTACAGGTAGGCAGTACAGGTAGGTAGTACAGGGTGGGTGGTACAGGGTGGGGAGTACAAGTAGGCAGTACAGGTAGGTAGTACAGGGTGGGTAGTACAGGTAGGTGGTACAGGGTGGGGAGTACAGGTAGGTGGTACAGGGTGGGGAGTACAGGTAAGTGGTACAGGGTAGGGGGTACAGGGTGGGTAGTACAGGTAGGTGGTACAGGTTAGGAAGTACAGGTAGGTGGTTCAGGGTAGGGAGTACAGGTAGGTAGTACAGGATAGGGGGTACAGGGTGGGTAGTACAGGGTGGGTGGTACAGGTAGATGGTACAGGGTGGAGAGTACACGTAGGTGGTACAGGGTGGGGAGTACAGGTAGGTGGTATAGGGTAGGGGGTACAGGGTATGTAGTACAGGGTAGGGGGTACAGGGTGGGTAGTACAGGGTGGGTAGTACAGGTAGGTGGTACAGGGTGGGGAGTACAGGTAGGTGGTACAGGGTGGGGAGTACAGGTAGGTAGTACAGGGTAGGGAGTACAGGGTGGGGAGTACAGGTAGGTAGTACAGGGTGGGTGGTACAGGTAGGTGGTACAGGGTAGGGGGTACAGGGTGGGGAGTACAGGTAGGTGGTTTAGGGTAGGGAGTACAGGTAGGTGGTACAGGGTGGGGAGTACAGGTAGGTGGTACAGGGTAGGGGGTACAGGGTGTGGAGTACAGGTAGGTAGTACAGGGTGGGTGGTACAGGTAGGTGGTACAGGGTAGGGGGTACAGGGTGGGGAGTACAGGTAGGTGGTTTAGGGTAGGGAGTACAGGTAGGTGGTACAGGGTGGGGAGTACAGGTAGGTGGTACAGGGTAGGGGGTACAGGGTAGGGATTACAGGTAGGTAGTACAGGGTAGGGGGTACAGGTAGGTAGTACAGGGTGGGTGGTACAGGTAGGTGGTACAGGGTAGGGGGTACAGGGTAGGGAGTACAGGTAGGTAGTACAGGGTGGGTGGTACAGGTAGGTGGTACAGGGTAGGGGGTACAGGGTAGGGAGTACAGGTAGGTAGTACAGGTAGGTGGTACAGGGTGGGGAGTACAGGTAGGGGGTACAGGGTAGGGAGTACAGGTAGGTAGTACAGGGTAGGGAGTACAGGGTGGGGAGTACAGGTAGGTAGTACAGGGTGGGTGGTACAGGTAGGTGGTACAGGGTAGGGGGTACAGGTAGGTAGTACAGGGTAGGGAGTACAGGGTGGGGAGTACAGGTAGGTAGTACAGGGTGGGTGGTACAGGTAGGTGGTACAGGGTAGGGGGTACAGGGTGGATACATCCAGTATGTTACAGAAGTTATACAATGTATCACTCTGAGTGAAAGGAAACAGAAGTCGGAGATCTGTGTGTGAATCTGGTGATGGAAGGATCGTATCATCTGGGCTCATCATTCACACTGACATCGGAGGATTTTCTGCACACAATGCAGGTTTTTGCTAGAAGAGCCAACAGAAGATCCTACGTAAAATACACACCTAATGTACTAATGTATAGACATGTCTTCTTTCATTACAATGAATGATTACACATAGAGAGATAGATAGATAGATAGATAGATAGATAGATAGATAGATAGATAGATAGATAGATAGATAGATAGATAGATAGATAGATAGATAGATAGATAGATAGATAGATAGACAGTGGCGGGCCGCCCAAAGAGGGGGCACGGGTGCCGCCCCCTATCCATGCGTACAGCCCCCTGATCTACATATCAGGGCGCCGGACCATGGATTCCAATGGGGGGGAGTGTTTTTTTGAAGCAGATGATTAGAGCCAGAGGCTCTAATTGGCTTCAAAAAAGGATGGGCTTGTGGCGCAGAGCACTCCACCCCGATCCCACCCAGTTGTGTGACGATAGTGAATTAATTTTCGCTATTTTCACACTAAAGTTCCTCCCCACCAATCAGGTGGCAGGTTGTTAGACCTGTTTCCCGACTGGCCAAAGCATCAGGCGATCCCATTGGATGCCTAGCACTTAGGAGGAACAGAGAGGAGACACACAGCGGAGGGAGCCATGGAAGGAGCGGACACCGGAGCTGCTGCCCACACCCCGAGAGAGGATAGATAGATAGATAGATAGATAGATAGATAGATAAATAGATAGATAGATAGATAGATAGATAGATAGATAGATAGATAGATAGAGAGAGAGAGAGAGAGAGAGAGATATAGATAGATAGATAGATAGATAAATAGATAGATAGATAGATAGATAGATAGATAGATAGATAGATAGATAGATAGATAGATAGATAGATAGATAGATAGATGAAGGATATTAATGTATCTCTTTAATGATCGGTCCTCTTCCTCTATGTAGTATCGGTGGAGATGAAGACCTCAGTAACGTGACCACATTGGCAAGTATGTTCCATAAGAAAGTTTTTTTTCAACTTTGTACCGTGACACTTTTTTTTTTTTTTTTACTAAACGTTTTTATGTGGATAAAAAGGTTTACAGTACAGAATGATTTGAGATATAAACCAAGCAGTTCCAGAAATGTACTGTGCCAATATTAATGACAGGTCCACTTTACAGTCTGTGTCCACCCAAAACTGATATTTGGGTATCAACTGGCTTCTAAAATCCTGGAGATGCCCGGTCTCCCATCCCCCTTCACAAAGTTTCCTTCCTACATCATTGTCCATAAGCGTGTGATTGGACAGTAAGAGGAGAAGCAGCAGACTGATGAGCTCATCACTTCACTCTCTCCTCCTTACATTTCTTGTTGCATTCTTTGTAAAGTCTGAATGCTGATGATGATCCCTCAGCCTTGTATTTTTTGAAGGCCTTCTCCTTTGTTTTTATATACATTTTTACATTGAAGTTAAGCCATCCAGGACTTTTGTTCGCTCTTTTAAATTTATTTCCCAATGGGATGCATTGGCTAATGCCCTCATGTAATATGCTCTTAAAGCAAACCCATCTCTCCTCCGTGTTCTTTGTTCCTAAGAATGTATCCCAGTTTATATCTTTTAGAAAGGTTCATAGTTTAGGGAAGTTGGCTCTTTTGAAATTCAGTGTCTTTGTTGTCCCCAGAAAAGTAATAGAGGCGAAATCTTTCAATGGGGACACTAGTCCTGGTGACCTGGGGAGTACCCAAGAAATTCCCTTAATTTGCATGGCTTCCCACTCACTTCCTGTTTAGGTGTGGGACAGGAAGTGAAGGAAAATCTCTGCAATGGGACACAGATGGTGCAAAAAAAAAATCTGACAGGGGTTATAACCCTGAGTGAAAATGGAAAATACCGCGCTGTCGCTTTGAATACTAATTAGCAGCCAGTACAGCAAAAGACATTTGCAAACAAGTGATAACAAATTAAATGTGCAGCGCTAATAAGAACAGTCTCTATATGATGGGAGACTCTACAAGTGATGAACTAAATAGGTTATTTGCACATATGTTAACACATGTGTGAAAACATCTTTTCACCACAAGCCTTGACAACTCATCGGGGTGTATGCCCTTTTGAGTCCATTAACTCTGGTAAGCCTTCACATTGCTGGTGGTGGTATCTCCCATACCTATTCTCCTCACCTGTCCTCCCACGGATGTCCTAAGAATGCTATTCAACTACCGGGACCAACATCGCGTCTTCATCTGTGGACTTATTACAATTTTTTTTTTTAATATGTTGTTAATATATGTGTAAATAGCCTATTTAGTTCATCACTTGTAGAGTCTCTCATCATATAGAGACTGTTCTCATTAGCGCTGCACATTTAATTTGTTATCAGGGGTTATAATTAGGGTTGCACTGATACTAGTATCGGTATCAGTATCGGTGCCAATACCCAGTATTTGCACAAGTATTGGTACCTGAAACCGATACATTCAGGCTCGATTCTATGAGCTGTCAGTGGGTCTCCCTTCTTGACAACTGAAGTGTTAAAGGAGTCCGGTAATTGGAGCTGTCAAAAAAAAAAAAGCAGCCGGCAATGTTTATTAACAACATTGCTCAGGCGCTGAAACACTAAAATAAAGAGAAACATTGTTTCTTTTTGTATCTTTCTGTTTCTTCATCTGCAGATCAAAGGGATGAACAAATATTCCTCTGTTTAACCCCTTATTAACCCTTAGTTTACTCTAATCAGCCTTAATTAACTCCCTATTCTCCTCCATTTAATTATTATTTTCCTGCTTTTTTTTTTTTTGTCTATTTTATAAACGATAAACAATCAAAACTTTTTTTTGTTTGCTTTGTAAATATTTTTACACATATATATTAACATATATTTACACATTTCAGATTGAAAAAGCGCAACAAATAAATAAAAAAAAAATCAATTTATTTCATTTGTAAATAAAGGAGTCCGGTAATTTATTAACAACATTGCTGAGGCGCTGAAACACTAAAATAAAAAGAAACATTGTTTCTTTTTGTATCTTTCTGTTTCTTCATCTGCAGATCAAAGGGATGATTTATTTCATTTGTAAATAACTTTTCAATGCTCTGTACCACTGCTGACAGCTGAAGTGATAACAAAACAATACAACTTTATATTCAAAATTATGAACTTCCATCCTGTAATAATGATTTCCTATCCATTTCTAACACTCTACTCTTATCTCTCAAGATGGATTCATAATCATAATAACCTTTTTATATAAATCTGTTAACCAAAACCTCAGATTTTTGGAGATAATCAGACTCACAGTCTCTAAGTTCCCCTAATGAACTGTCCCTTAGGGATTACTATAAAGTGAAATTAGGCTTTAAAGCTGCAGTAAAACGATCCTCCATCTTTGGATTATTTTGCTGGTATAATAATACTGCTGTGTACCTACCTAACTCTACCTACCGCTTTCCTTTGCAGACATTCTCCGGATGTTTAATCCCAATATACAAGGATTCTCCATAGGGAATGGCTTTCATGTTCTGCCACGATCCGCCCTAAACCGAGCCGTTCCAGGAGCCAAAGCAGAGTAAGTCCTTTTCAAATTATAATATGCCCCACCCCCCTCCAGTCATTGGACGACCTCATCTCACCTCGTACTTCCTTCAAAGGGTCCATCTTGAGACAAGACGTTCTGTAATGGATGGGGGTCCATCTTATGTTACATTTCTTATAAATTGTATACATTCATTGATCAAACCCATGTATCAACCCGTGTTTCAACCAGGTTGATTGGCTCCTGTCTAAATTGGCCCCAGTATGTATGTATGTGGGATTAGGGACCTTAGATTGTAAGCTCCTTGGGGGCGGGGACTGATGTGAATGTACAATATAAATGTAAAGTGCTGCGTAAATTGAGTTAATGGATCCATCTGGTCTGGGCACCCGGCTGGGCTTCAATGTCCTCCGGTCACAGAAGGGGAGTCTGTATTTCTGCCTGTCTTGTATATGGTGGCATCTTTTGATTGGTGGGATTTATTAATTGGTGGGATCTATTAATTGGTGGGATCTATTAATTGGTGGGATCTATTAATTGGTGGGATCTATTAATTGGTGGGATCTATTGATTGGTGGGATCTGTTGATAGTTCTGACCCGTTTGTGTTTTGCTCCTTGCAGTGATATGCTGGAGCAGTCCCAGTACTTGGTGACGGCCATGAAGAGGATGAATTCTTCAGGGGTGAGTAAAGTTTGTAATGAAAAACACATACAGTCAGGTCCATAAATATTGGGACATGGACACAATTCTAATCTTTTTGGCTCTATACACCACCACAATGGATTTGAAATGAAATGAACAAGATGTGCTTTAACTGCAGACTTTTAGCTTTAATTTGAGGGTATTTACATCCAAATCAGGTGAACAGTGTTGGAATTACAACAGTTTGTATATGTGCCTCCCACTTTTTAAGGGACCAAAAGTAATGGGACAGATTAACAATCATCCATCAAACTTTCACTTTTTAATACTTGGTTGCAAATCCTTTGCAGTCAATTACAGCCTGAAGTCTGGAAGGCATAGACATCACCAGACGCTGGGTTTCATCCCCGGTGATGCTCTGCCAGGACTCTACTGCAACTGTCTCCAGTTCCTGCTTGTTCTTGGGGCATTTCCCCTTCAGTTTTGTCTTCAGCAAGTGAAATGCATGCTCAATCGGATTCAGATCAGGTGATTGACTTGACCATTGCATAACATTCCACTCCTTTCCCTTAAAAAACTCTTTGGTGTATGCTTCGGGTCATTGTCCATCTGCACTGTGAAGCGCCGTCCAATGAGTTCTGAAGCATTTTGCTGAATATGAGCAGATAATATTGTCCGAAACACTTCAGAATTCATCCTGCTGCCTTTGTCAGCAGTCACATCATCAATAAATACAGGAGAACCAGTTCCATTGGCAGCCATACATGCCCACGCCATGACACTACCACCACCATGCTTCACTGATGAGGTGGTATGCTTTGGATCATGAACAGTTCCTTTCCTTCTCCATACTCTTCACTCTGGTACAAGTTGATCTTGGTCTCATCTGTCCATAGGATGTTGTTCCAGAACTGTGAAGGCTTTTTTAGATGTTGTTTGGCAAACTCTAATCTGACCTTCCTGTTTTTGAGGCTCACCAATGGTTTACATCTTGTGGTGAACCCTCTGCATTCACTCTGGTGAAGTCTTCTCCTGATTGTTGACTTTGACACACATACACCGACCTCCTGGAGAGTGTTCTTGATCTGGCCAACTGTTGTGAAGGGTGTTTTCTTCGCCAGGGAAAGAATTCTTCGGTCATCCAACACAGTTGTGTTCCGTGGTCTTCCGGGTCTTTTGGTGTTGCTGAGCTCACAGGTGGGTTCTTTCTTTTTAAGGATGTTCCAAACAGTTGATTTGGCCACACCTAATGTTTTTGCTATCTCTCTGATGGGTTTGTTTAGTTTCTTCAGCCTAATGATGGCTTGTTTCACTGATAGTGACAGCTCTTTGGACCTCATATTGAGAGTTGACAGCAACAGATTCCAAATAGCACACTTGAAATGAACTCTGGACCTTTTATCTGCTCCTTGTAAATGGGATAATGAGGGAATAACACACACCTGGCCATGGAACAGCTGAGCAGCCAATTGTCCCATTACTTTTGGTCCCTTAAAAAGTGGGAGGCACATATACAAACTGTTGTAATTCCTACACCGTTCACCTGATTTGGATGTAAATACCTTCAAATTAAAGCTGAAAGTCTGCAGTTAAAGCACATCTTGTTCATTTCATTTCAAATCCATTGTGGTGGTGTATAGAGCCAAAAAGATTAGAATTGTGTCCATGTCCCAATATTTATGGACCTGACTGTAGGCAAGATTCCATCACAGTCTATGTACAGCCAGAACTTCTTCTCAGTTGTGAATGAAGAAGAGAAGGGTTAAAGCTGAAGTTAAATCTTCTTATAGTTTCTCTGGTTCCCCCTCAACATGATCTGTTTTCATCACATACCTTGTTTTAGACCCACTGATGTCACCACCAGGTCTCTGTGCTTCTCTATCTAATGCAGGCAGATCATGGCTGGCGGGAGGGGTCAGCAGGGGGCAGTACATAGCTTCCTGATAACATCCCAGCACCCGGCCTCAGTACTCCTCCCAAAAGGATGCAAGCAGTGTATGGGCTCTTGGGATGGATTATTATTCAAATAACAAAATGCCTTGATAGGTGGGTGTCAGTCTAAAGCAGCGATCTGCCAGCTGTGACCCGGGGCCTGGATGTGGCCCTTCGCTTGCCTTTATCTGGCCTTTCGGGCACTATTCCTCCCACTGACACCAATGATGGGGCACTATTCCTCCCACTGACACCAATGATGGGGCACTATTCCTCCCACTGATACCAACGATGGGGCACTATTCCTCCCACTGACACCAATGATGGGGCACTATTCCTCCCACTGACACCAATGATGGGGCACTATTCCTCCCACTGACACCAATGATGGGGCACTATTCCTCCCACTGACACCAATGATGGGGCACTATTCCTCCCACTGACACCAATGATGGGACACTATTCCTCCTCCCACTGATACCAATGATGGGACACTATTCCACCCACTGATACCAATGATGGGGCACTATCCCTCCCACTGATACCAATGATGGGGCATTATTCTTTACACTGACACCAATGATGGGGCACTATTCTTCCCACTGACACCAATGATGGGGCACTATTCCTCCCACTGACACCAATGATGGGGCACTATTGACATCAATGATGGGGCACTATTCCTCCCACTGACACCAATGATGGGGCACTATTCCTCCCACTGACACCAATGATGGGGCACTATTCCTCCCACTGACACCAATGATGGGGCACTATTCCTCCCACTGACACCAATGATGGGGCACTATTCCTCCCACTGACACCAATGATGGGGCATGAAAATCATTCTGAAAATTTGGAATTCGTTAGAAAATTAATAAATTAATGTGAACCGATTCCAGTGCGGAAAAAAAAAAGTGCCGGCCCGTTTTGCACGGGTGCAGTGCAAAGGATCACATATGATTTGAACAGGAATGCAGTGTGATTCTTGTTAGATTCACATGCGGTTTAACCCCCCCCCCCCCCCCCCGCATCAGTGTGAACCTGGAACTTAAGGAATCCAGTTTAACTGCATAGTGCTTCTATTTCATTGTATGCAGTCATTAATTATGTATTTATTTATTTGTTTATTTATGTATTTTGATTAGAAAATTAATTATGCTGAAGACTGGAAACTGCTTACTATCTTCATTGGAGGAAATGATCTGTGTGCAATCTGCAAGAACCCAGTAAGTGAAATGATACCTAAATGACTACATCTAAAGCTAGTAGGGACATAGTGACCTCATGGGCCTCCCTGCCAGGGACATGGTAACCTCATGGGCCTCCCTGCCAGGGACATGGTAACCTCATGGGCCTCCCTGCCAGGGACATGGTAACCTCATGGGCCTCCCTGCCAGGGACATGGTAACCTCATGGGCCTCCCTGCCAGGGACATGGTAACCTCATGGGCCTCCCTGCCAGGGACATGGTAACCTCATGGGCCTCCCTGCCAGAGATATGGTAACCTCATGGGCCTCCCTGCCAGAGATATGGTAACCTCATGGGCCTCCCTGCCAGAGATATGGTGACTATGTTGGCCAACCTGCCAGGAGCATGATGATCATCTGGGCTAATTGTACAGAGACTTGGCATCCACAACAGATAATATTTACTTGTTTAAAACTCTTAGAACATTTCTTCAGTTACTTCCTGTTTTCTGGCCTAGGCCAAAATGATGTCCTACATCCCAGATGTCTTCATGGAGGGAGGGGCTTTCTCATCTAAGCACTCCAGATCTCCAATTACATCACTTCCGGTTACTGTAAACCATCAGTAATTGGAGATTTCAATGAATTGCTGTTTTGACACAACACCGGCAACCGTGTACACTCCGCTACATGAAGATTTAGCATTTTTGACAGAACAGAGGGCGACCGGTCAGAATGTGTAACGGAAGTGACGTTCCGTCGCCGCCATCTTGCTACACCCCGCACTCCTCCATAGTAAGGATACACAGAAGCGGACATCTTGTGACACCCACCAGAGTTTTGGATTTTACACATATTTTTAACAGTAAAGTGAGTTTATATCGTGAAATACAGGACTGAGAACTCCGTCTGACTGGTTAGATGTTGAATCTTAAAAGCAGTGAACTTCTGTCAGATTAACAAACCTGTGAGATGAGAAGGCTCGCCGCTGATTTTAAGATTCAACATCTAACCAGTCAGACAGAGTTCTAAGTCCCGTATTTCACTCTATAAACTCACGTTACTGTTAAAAATAAGTGTAAAATGCAAAACTCTGGTGGGTGTAACAAGATGTCCGCTTTCCCCCTTCTCAATGTATCCATACTGTGGAGGAGTGTGGGGTGTAGCAAGATGGCGGCGACGGAACGTCAATTCTGTTACACATTCTGATGGGTTGCCACATCTGGTGAAACAAGGGCAAGGAGAAAAAAGTTGTCGCCACCTCGGTGGTGGCCATTTTGTTGGTTTGTATCGGAGTGGACTAATAATGTCCACTCATATACTCTTGTGTACCGGAGTGTACACGGTTGCCGGTGTTGTGTCAAAACAGCAATTCATCGAAATCTCCAATTACTGATGGTTTACAGTAACCGGAAGTGATGTAATTGGAGATCTGGAGTGCTTAGATGAGAAAGCCCCTCCCTCCATGAAGACATCTGGGATGTATGACATCATTTTTGGCCTAGGCCAGAAACCAGGAAGTAACTGAAGAAATGTTCTAAGAGTTTTAAACAAGTAAATATATTCTACCTTCCTATCCATTGACTAAAGCTAGCAGCAGCATTAAAATTTTTTTTAAAAAATAAAAAAAAAAAATAAAAAAACTAGCAGGATTAAAAATAGTCTGTTGACTGAGAGAGTTTAGTTTCTGTGGATGAATGGTAAATGTTCATCCTTCTCTTTAAAAAAAAAAAAAAAAAAGAAAGAAAGTTGATAAATTAAATTTGTTTTATTGGTTTCTGACAGATCTATCATTCTCCTGAACAATTTGTATACAGAATCAAACAGGCCCTGGACTACCTGCAGAAAGAGGTACTGATCACCTGTCTATATATCATATATATATCTCGTTCATAGAGTGATGTCAGCAATGTTTAGGAGTAATAGAAAATGTTTACTTATTATCATTTCCTGTTTTTCTTTGTGTCTATCGATAAACTTTAATAGAAAAAAAAGTTATCTTTACACGTTTGTTAGAGTCAAATCCTGACATGTCACAATATACAGCAACAATGTCATTTTTCAAGAAAGTTCCACCTTTGATCATTAAACTGTCATTGAATTCCAACCAGTAAATGATCAATCTGCGACAGACTGCAACATTGTTTAAAAATTGAACTTCCCTTTCTCTTCCTTCATCCCACCTTTAACTATAGGAAGTGTCTAGTTTTTTCCGCCTCATTTAGAAAGGACGGTTGATATCATTGTACCAAGTCAGACTTTGTAAGAAATTACTTTACTTTCAAAAGTGATTTCTAGTCTGAGTTGTCACAGCTGCTATCTAAAGATTTCTAGATTACTGTGAGAGGAGAGGGGGAGCAGCAAAGAGCTTTACAGCAGCCTCTCCACACAGGTATTGTTATATAGGACACTACACATGGCTTACCTTTAAAGTACAGTTGTGCTCATAAGTTTACATACCCTGGCAGAATTTATGATTTCTTGGCCATTTTTCAGAGAATATGAATGATAACACGAAAACTTTTCTCTCACTCATGGTTAGTGTTTGGCTGAAGCCATTTATTATCAATCAGCTTTTTTTACTCTTTTTATATCATAATGACAACAGAAACTACCCAAATGACCCTGATCAAAAGTTTACATACCCCAGTTCTTAATACCGTGTATTGCCCCCTTTACCATCAATGACAGCTTGAAGTCTTTTGTGGTATTTGTGGATGAGGCTCTTTATCTTCTCAGATGGTAAAGCTGCCCATTCCTCTTGGCACAAAGCCTCCAGTTCCTGTAAATTCTTGGGCTGTCTTGCATGAACGGCACGTATGAGATCTCCCCAGGGTGGCTTAATGGTATTGAGGTCAGGAGATTGAGATGGCCACTCCAGAACCTTCACTTTATTCTGCTGTAGACAATGACAGGTGGACTTGGCCTTGTGTCTTGGGTCATTGTCATGTTGGAATGTCCAAGTACGTCCCATACGCAGCTTCCTGGCTGATGAATGGAAATGTTCCTCCAGTATTTTATGATAAAATACTGCATTCATCTTGCCATCAATTTTGACCAAATTTCCTGTGCCTTTGTAGCTCACACATCCCCAAAACATCAGCGATCCACCTCCGTGTTTCACAGTAGGGATGGTGGACCTTTCATCATAGGCCTTGTTGACTCCTCTGCAAATGTAGTGTTTATGGTTGTGGCCAAAAAGCTCAATTTTGGTCTCCTCACTCCCAATGACTTTGTGCCAGAAGGTTTTAGGCTTGTCTCTGTGCTGTTTGGTGTATTGTAAGCGGGATACTTTGTGGAATTTTCCGTAGTAATGACTTTCTTCTGGTGACTTGACCATGCAGCCCTTCTTTCTTCAAGTGCCACCTTATTGTGCATCTTGAAACAGCAACACCTCATGTTTTCATAGAGTCCTGTATTTCACCTGAAGTTATTTGTGGGATTTTCTTTGCATCCCGAAAAAAATTTCTGGCAGTTGTGGCTGAAATTTTAGTTGGTCTACCTGACCGTGGTTTGGTTCCAACAGAACCCCTCATTTTTCACTTCTTGATTAGAGTTTGAACCCTGCTGGTTGGCATTCTCAATTCCTTGGATATCTGTTTATATCCCTTTCCTGTTTTGTATAGTTCAACTACCTTTTCCGGCAGATCCTTTGACAATTCGTTTGCTTTCCCCATGACTCAGAATCCAGAAACGTCAGTGCAGCACTGGATGAAAGATGCAAGGGTCTGTCAGGAGTCCAGGAACTCATTGACCTTTTATACACACACACGAATTACAAGCAAGCAGATCACAGGTGAGGATGGTTAATCGGGGTCATCCTAATAGCATCATGGGCCCCTGGGCAAAGTAATGCAGTGGGGCCCCTACCAGCTTGCCCCAATATACACACCTACTTTCAAGAAATAAAGAGTAATAGTTGATAGAATTAAACATATATGCATTAGTACTTTCAATAAAATCGATTTTACAAAAGGAAAACATTCCATAAATCAAAGACTAGTCAACACAAAGGGCACAGTACAGGGGGGAATGCAGAAGGACACAGAACAGGGGGGTCAGGAGGACACAGTACAGTGGGGTCAGGAGGGCACAATACTGGGATCAGGAGTACACAGTAAAGGTTCTGGGACGCTTCCCGGAACACGACCATTTAGGGACAGTTTAGTAAAAAGCATGACTGTCCCAGCAAATCCGGGACAGTTGGCAAGCTTGATGCAATGCAAGATTATTGTGGGGCCCCCATGTACCTGGGGCCCCTGGGCAGTGCCCAGGAGTTCCCTTGCATTAAGATGGCCCTGCTTTTAATAGCCATTCAAACCCCTTTGTGTCAACTTGTGTGCATGTTATCAGGCCAAAATCACCAGGGTATGTAAACTTTTGATCAGGGTCATTTGGGTAGTTTCTGTTGTGATTATGATATAAAAAGAGTAAACACAGATGATTGATAATAAATGGCTTCATCCAAACACTAACCATGAGTGAGAGAAAAGTTTTTGTGTTATCATTTATATTCTCTGAAAAATGGCCAAGAAATCATGAATTCTGCCAGGGTATGTAAACTTTTGAGCACAACTGTATATTATAGGAAGACTGAATGCAGACAATCACAGCTGTGATGGGATTCCTGTTCTTTCAATGCATACGTTTAATTGTCTACTTTTCTCTCTTCAGGTTCCAAGAATGTTTGTGAATTTGGTGACTATTCTGGATATTATACCATTAAAGGAAATGTACGATGATGATAGAACTCACTGTCCACGGAGAATGATGAGGTGAGGACACCAACATTGCTCCTCACATGCTGTATAGTGTAGTCTGCGGTCCCAATGCCTGTGTGTGACGTCCGCAGGATATCTGATCAGAGAGTCATTTAAAGTGGAGCTCCACTCATAATTTGACTTTAGCTCCATCTGTACATTCCTGCAAAAGGACCTGAATGTAGATGATGAGTAGATGATAGGCTCAGCAATGACATGCAATGCCAAGCTGCTGCTAATAAAGCAAACAGAATATTGGCATTAAAAAGGGGATCAACAATGACACACTGACACTTGGGAGTCCAGAACAATGAAACCCTGAAAATTGGGGGTACAGAACAATGACACCCTGAAAATTGGGGGTCCAGAACAATGACACACTGACACTTGGGGGTCCAGAACAATGACACACTGAAAATTGGGGGTCCAGAACAATGACACACTGACACTTGGGGTCCCAGAACAATGACACACTGACACTTGGGGGTCCAGAACAATGACACACTGACACTTGGGGGTCCAGAACAATGACACACTGACACTTGGGGTCCCAGAACAATGACACACTGACACTTGGGGGTCCCAGAACAATGACACTTGGGGGTCCAGAACAATGACATCTGACACTTGGGGATCCCAGAACAATGACACCCTGACACTTGGGGTCCCAGAACAATGACACACTGACACTTGGGGGTCCAGAACAATGACACACTGACACTTGGGGTCCCAGAACAATGACACACTGACACTTGGGGTCCCAGAACAATGACACACTGACACTTGGGGGTCCCAGAACAATGACACACTGACACTTGGGGATCCAGAACAATGACACCCTGACACTTGGGGGTCCCAGAACAATGACACTCTGACACTTGGGAGTCCAGAACAATGACATACTGACACCTGGGGATCCCAGAACAATGACACACCAACACTCGGGGGTCCAGAACAATGACACACTGACACTCGGGGGTCCCAGAACAATGACACCCTGACACTTGGGGGTCCCAGAACAATGACACTCGGGGGTCCCAGAACAATGACAACATGACACTTGGGGGTCCCAGAACAATGACATCCTGACACTCGGGGGCCCAAGAACTATGACACCCTGACACTTGGGAGTCCAGAACAATGACACACTGACACTTGGGGGTCCCAGAACAATGACACACTGACACTTGGGGTCCCAGAACAATGACACACTGACACTTGGGGGTCCAGAACAATGACACACTGACACTTGGGGGTCCAGAACAATGACACACTAATGCTTGGGGGTCCAGAACAATGACACTCTGACACTTGGGGGTCCAGAACAATGACACACTAATGCTTGGGGGTCCAGAACAATGACACACTGACACTTGGGGGTCCAGAACAATGACACTCTGACACTTGGGGGTCCAGAACAATGACACCCTGACACTTGGGGGTCCCAGAACAATGACACTCTGACACTTGGGGATCCCAGAACAATGACACCCTGACACTTGGGGGTCCCAGAATAATGACACACTTACACTTGGGGGTTCTAGAACAATGACACACTGACATTTGGGAATCCAGAACAATGACATCTGACACTTGGGGGTCCCAGAACAATGACACACTGACACTTGGGGGTCCAGAACAATGACACCCTGACACTTGGGAGTCCCAGAACAATGACACACTGACATTTGGGGGTCCAGAACAATGACACACTGACACTTGGGGGTCCAGAACGATGACACACTGACATTTGGGAATCCAGAACAATGACATCTGACACTTGGGGGTCCCAGAACAATGACACACTGACACTTGGGGGTCCCAGAACAATGACACACTGACACTTGGGGGTCCAGAACAATGACACACTGACACTTGGGAATCCAGAACAATGACATCTGACACTTGGTGGTCCCAGAACAATGACACACTGACACTTGGGGGTCCAGAACGATGACACACTGACATTTGGGAATCCAGAACAATGACACACTGACACTTGGTGGTCCCAGAACAATGACACACTGACACTTGGGGGTCCAGAACAATGACACACTGACACTTGGGGGTCCCAGAACAATGACACACTGACACTTGGGGGTCCAGAACAATGACACACTGACACTTGGGAATCCAGAACAATGACATCTGACACTTGGGGGTCCAGAACAATGACACACTGACACTTGGGGGTCCAGAACAATGACACACTAATGCTTGGGGGTCCAGAACAATGACACTCTGACACTTGGGGGTCCAGAACAATGACACACTAATGCTTGGGGGTCCAGAACAATGACACACTGACACTTGGGGGTCCAGAACAATGACACTCTGACACTTGGGGGTCCAGAACAATGACACTCTGACACTTGGGGATCCCAGAACAATGACACCCTGACACTTGGGGGTCCCAGAATAATGACACACTTACACTTGGGGGTTCTAGAACAATGACACACTGACATTTGGGAATCCAGAACAATGACATCTGACACTTGGGGGTCCCAGAACAATGACACACTGACACTTGGGGGTCCAGAACAATGACACCCTGACACTTGGGGGTCCCAGAACAATGACACACTGACATTTGGGGGTCCAGAACAATGACACACTGACACTTGGGGGTCCAGAACGATGACACACTGACATTTGGGAATCCAGAACAATGACATCTGACACTTGGGGGTCCCAGAACAATGACACACTGACACTTGGGGGTCCCAGAACAATGACACACTGACACTTGGGGGTCCAGAACAATGACACACTGACACTTGGGAATCCAGAACAATGACATCTGACACTTGGTGGTCCCAGAACAATGACACACTGACACTTGGGGGTCCAGAACGATGACACACTGACATTTGGGAATCCAGAACAATGACACACTGACACTTGGTGGTCCCAGAACAATGACACACTGACACTTGGGGGTCCAGAACAATGACACACTGACACTTGGGGGTCCCAGAACAATGACACACTGACACTTGGGGGTCCAGAACAATGACACACTGACACTTGGGAATCCAGAACAATGACATCTGACACTTGGTGGTCCCAGAACAATGACACCCTGACACTTGGGGGTCCAGAACAATGACACACTGACACTTGGGGGTCCAGAACAATGACACACTGACACTTGGGGGTCCCAGAACAATGACACACTTACACTTGGGGGTCCCAGAACAATGACACACCAACACTTGGGGGTCCAGAACAATGACACACTAACATTTGGGGGTCCAAAACAATGACACACCAACACTTGGGGGTCCAGAACAATGACACACTGACACTCGGGGGTCCCAGAACAATGACACCCTGACACTTGGGGGCCCCAGAACAATGACACACTGACACTTGGGGGGTAAAGAACAATGACAACATGACACGTGGGGGCCCCAGAACAATGACATCCTGACACTCGGGAACAATGACACCCTGACACTTGGGGGAGTCCCAGAACAATGACACCCTGACACTTGGGGATCCCAGAACAATGACACACTTACACTTGGGGATCCAGAACAATGACACACTGACACTTGGGGGTCCAGAACAATGGCACTCCCACCCCCCATTCCATGGGGTGATGAACCCTTCCTCTTACCTATAACGAAGCTCTTTCTCTGCGTTGTAATCTCTTTCTGTATATAGCTCTCCTCTATTACATCACACTGACCTCGTACAGATCAATCAGATCTAAAGGATCAAAGAGTAAGACTGAAATAGAAGGAGCATGATAGGGAGAAGTGACGAGATGACAGGGATAAAATTTCTCTGACATCTCATGTTTATGATGTTCTATCAATATGTGAGCAGATTGCTGCCGTTATCGTCCAGTTCAATGTCACCCTGTCACAGCCTTGACCTGATCCAGAGATACCGAGGTCTGGAGACAATTACCAACTCATTCTGATCAGTCATTGTTATGTATACAAACACTTCATCGGCTGCCAGGTGCACCAAACATCTAGACCTGGGGTCTCCAAACTGCAGCCTGCAAGGCCAGTAAAGCCCCCCCCCCTCCTTATTTGGAATCGGTTGCCCAACACAATGTTCCAACAGCAGGTCTGGATTTTAAGGCCTTTCAAAGGAAGTTAGTTGACTCAATGATAGAAAGATCAAATGTTATGAGGAACGATTTTTCTATGAATGTTCAAAGAAAAATCTACTGGTGTATGGCCATCTTTAGAAAGGTATAGAGGGTGTTGTAATACTGTATCTCTTGGCAGTGCTCTGTGTGGATGTGTAGTAGACTACCCAGAAGGCTCAACAGAAATTGAAGTTCTTAGATCTTTCAATAAGCAGTACCAGGTAAGCATGTGATATAAATCACAGTATTCATAGATGAAACGGAAAATCCCATGTGTTTTCAGGGAGTATGCATTATGATATTTAGATGGGACTTTCATATTTTTGCGTGCTTGCTGTTCTGTATTCTTCTTTTTGTATTCTGTACTTATTACTTACTATTGGACCTTTCTGCTGCCTGACACAATTGACCACCCTCCTCAAAATATTCCACCCGCTTGGCCTCCAAGAATCTGCTCCTTTCTGGTTCTCTTCCTACCTTCCTAGTGTCACCTACAACCCTACCTCTCCTCTTCCTCTTTCTGTAAGGGGTCCCAAGGCTTAGTCCTCTGACCCCTTCTATTCTCTATCTGCACTTCCTCCCTGGGCCATTTGATAACCTTGCATGCTTTTCAATTCCAGCTCCATGTCGATGGCACCCAAATCTATCTCTAATTCTTACCTGACACCTTCTGTCTTCTCATGCATCACATATACAGTCAGGTCCATAAATATTGGGACACCGACACAATTCTAATCTTTTTGGCTCTATACACCACAATGGATTTGAAATGAAACAAACAAGATGTGCTTTAACTGCAGACTTTCAGCTTTAATTTGAGGATATTTACATCCAAATCAGGTGAACGGTGTAGGAATTACAACAGTTTGTATATGTGCCTCCCACTTTTTAAGGGACCAAAAGTAATGGGACAGATTAACGGTGTAGGAATTACAACAGTTTGTATGTGTGCCTCCCACTTTTTAAGGGACCAAAAGTAATGGGACAGATTAACAATCATCCATCAAACTTTCACTTTTTAATACTTGGTTGCAAATCCTTTGCAGTCAATTACAGCCTGAAGTCTGGAACGCATAGACATCACCAGACGTTGGGTTTCATCCCTGGTGATGCTCTGCCAGGCCTCTACTGCAACTGTCTTCAGTTCCTGCTTGTTCTTGGGGCATTTTCCCTTCAGTTTTGTCTTCAGCAAGTGAAATGCATGCTCAATCGGATTCAGGTCAGGTGATTGACTTGGCCATTGCATAACATTCCACTTCTTTCCCTTAAAAAACTCTTTGGTTGCTTTCGCAGTATGCTTCGGGTCATTGTCCATCTGCACTGTGAAGCGCCGTCCAATGAGTTCTGAAGCATTTTGCTGAATATAAGCAGATAATATTGTCCGAAACACTTCAGAATTCATCCTGCTGCTTTTGTCAGCAGTCACATCATCAATAAATACAAGAGAACCAGTTCCATTGGCAGCCATACATGCCCACGCCATGACACTACCACCACCATGCTTCACTGATGAGGTGGTATGCTTTGGATCATGAGCAGTTCCTTTCCTTCTCCATACTCTTCTCTTCCCATCACTCTGGTACAAGTTGATCTTGGTCTCATCTGTCCATAGGATGTTCTTCCAGAACTGTGAAGGCTTTTTTAGATGTTGTTTGGCAAACTCTAATCTGGCCTTCCTGTTTTTGAGGCCCACCAATGGTTTACATCTTGTGGTGAACCCTCTGTATTCACTCTGGTGAAGTCTTCTCTTGAGTGTTGACTATAACACACATACACCTACCTCCTGGAGAGTGTTCTTGATCTGGCCAACTGTTGTGAAGGGTGTTTTCTTCACCAGGGAAAGAATTCTTCAGTCATCCACCACAGTTGTTTTCCGTGGTCTTCCGGGTCTTTTGGTGTTGCTGAGCTCAACGATGCGTTCTTTCTTTTTAAGGATGTTCCAAACAGTTGATTTGGCCACACCTAATGTTTTTGCTATCTCTCTGATGGGTTTGTTTTGTTTTTTCAGCCTAATGATGGCTTGTTTCACTGATAGTGACAACTGTTTGGATCTCATATTGAGAGTTGACAGCAACAGTTTCCAAATGCAAATAGCACACTTGAAATGAACTCTGGACCTTTTATCTGCTCCTTGTAAATGGGATAATGAGGGAATAACACACACCTGGCCATTGAACAGCTGAGCAGCCAATTGTCCCATTACTTTTGGTGGGAGGCACATATACAAACTGTTGTAATTCTTACACTGTTCACCTGATTTGGATATAAATACCCTCAAATTAAAGCTGAAAGTCTGCAGTTAAAGCACATCTTGTTTGTTTCATTTCAAATCCATTGTGGTAGTGTATAGAGCCAAAAAGATTAGAATTGTGTCGATGTCCCAATATTTATGGACCTGACTGTATTAACTGACATCGCAATATGGATGTCACATCACTTTCTCAACCTAATTTTTTTTTTAAACTGAGCTTATAATAATTTCTACCCTTCCCATGTCCCTTTCCCAGACTTCTCTATTGAGATCAATGACAGAACTATCAGTCCCTCCCCTCATACCAGGGTGCTAGACATAATCATAGATTTGACTTCTACTTTCAGCCCCACATCCAATCACTGTTGAAATCTTGGCACCTTCACCTACATACCATTTCCAAATGATGCCCCTTCTTAACCAACGACACCACCGAGCTACTAATCCACTGCCTTCTTATCTCAATTATTGCCACTCCTTCCTTATTGGCCAGCCTCTACATAGACTATCCTCCCTTAAGTCCATCATGAATGATGCTGTCTCATCTACCTTACCAACCGCTCAGTGTCCTCCCCCTCTCTCTGCCAATCCCTCCACTGGCTTCCATTCAGTGTCCTTCACCCCTCTCTCTGCCATTCCCTCCACTGGCTTCTATTCAGTGTCCTTCATCCCTCTTATCTGACCCTTCCACTGGATTCCATTCATTGACCTCCACAACCCACTCTGCCAATCCCTTCACTGGTCTCTATTCAGTGTCCTCCACCTCTCTCTGCCAGTCCCTCCACTGGCTTCCATTTGGTGTCCTCCACCCCTCTCTGCCAATCCCTCCATTGGTCTCCATTCAATGTCCTCCACCCCACTCTGCCAATCCCTCCACCGGCGTCCATTCAGTGTCCTCCATCCCTCTCTGCCAGTCCCTCCACTGGCTTCTATTCATTGGCCTCCACCCCTCTCTGCCAATCCCTTCACTGGCTTCCATTCAGTGTCCTCCACCCCTCTATGCCAATCCCCCTACTGGTCTCCATTCAGTGACCTCCACTTCTCTCTGCCAATCCCTCCAGTGGTCTCCATTCAGTGTCCTCCACCATTCGCTTCCATTCCCTCTAATGGCTTCCACACAGTGTCCTCCACCCCATTCTGCTAATCCCTCCACGGCTCCACTGGCTTCTATTCAGTGTCCTCCACCCCTCTCTGCCAATCCCTCCACTGGTCTCCATTTAGTGTCCTCCACCCCTCCCTGCCTATCTTTTCACTGGCTTCCATTCAGTGTCCTCTGCTCCTCTCTGCCAAGCCCTTCACTGGTCTCAATTCAGTGACCTCCACCCCTCTCTGCCAATACCTCCAGTGGTCTCCATTCAGTATCCTCCACCACTCGCTTCCAATCCCTCTAATGGCTTCCACCTAGTGTCCTCCACCCCTCTCTGCCAATCCCTCCACTGGCTTCCATTCAGTGTCCTCAACCACATTCTGCCAATCCCTCCATGGCTCCATTGGCTGCCATTCAGTGTCCTCCACCCCTCTCTGCCAATCTCTTCACTGGTGTCCATTCAGTGACATCCACCCCTCTCTGCCAATCCCTCCAGTGGTCTCCATTCAGTGTCCTCCACCACTCACTTCCAATCCCTCCACTGGCTTCTATTCAGTGTCCTCCGTGCCTCTCTCCTAAGCCCTTCACTGGTCTCCATTCAGTGACCTCCACCCCTCTCTGCCAATACCTCCAGTGGTCTCCATTCAGTATCCTCCACCACTTGCTTCCAATCCCTCTAATGGCTTCCACCTAGTGTCCTCCACTCCTCTCTGCCAATCCCTCCACAGGCTTCCATTCAGTGTCCTCCACCCCATTCTGCCAATCCCTCCAAGGCTCCACTGGCTTCCATTCAGTGTCCTCCACCCCCCTCATCTGATCCTTCCACTGGGTTTTATTCAGTGTCCTCCACCCCTCTCATCCGATCCTTGCACTGGCTTCCATTCAGTGTCCTCCACTCCTCACTCCGCCAATCCCTCCACTGGCTTCTATTCAGTGTCCTCCACCTCTCTCATCAGATCCTTCCACTGGCTTCTATTCAGTGTCCTCCCCCCTCTTATCTGATCATTCCACTGGCCTCCATTCAGTGTCCTCCACCCCTCTCATCCGAGCCTTCCACTGGCTTCTTCCATGCATGGTGTCTTCCACCACTTTCTACCAATCCCTCCACTGGCCTCCATTCAGTGTCCTCCACCCCGCTCTGCCAATCCTTTCACTAGTCTCCATTCATTGTCCTCTACCAATCCCTCCACTGGCCTCCATTAGGTGTCCTCCACCCCTCTCTGACAATCCCTCTAATGGCTTCCACTCAGTGCCCACCACCCCTCTCTGCCAATCCCTCCACTGGCTTCCATTCTGTGTCCTCCACCCCTCTCATCTGATCCTTCCACAGGCCTCCATTCAGTGTCCTCCACCCCTCTCATCCGATCCCTGCACTGGCTTCTATTTAGTGTCCTCCACCTCTCACATCTGATCCTTCCACTGGCTTCTATTTAGTGTCCTCCACCCCTCCTATCTGATACTTCCACTGGCTTCCATTAAGTGTCCTCTCCCCTCTCATCTGATCATTCCACTGGCCTCCATTCAGTGTCCTCCACCCCTCTCATCCGATCCTTCCACTAGCTTCCATTCAGTGTCCTCCACCACTTTCTACCAATCCCTCCACTGGCCTCCATTCAGTGTCCTCCACCCCTCTCTGCCAATCCTTTCACTAGTCTCCATTCAGTGTCCTCTACCAATCCCTCCACTGGCCTCCATTCAGTGTCCTCCACCCTTCTCTGGCAATCCCTCTAATGGCTTCCACTCAGTGTCCAACGTCCCTCCCTACCAATCCCTCCACTGGTCTCCATTCAGTGTCCTCCACCCCTCTCTGCCAATCCCTCCACTGGTCTCCATTCAGTGTCCTCCACTCCTCTCTACCAATCCCTCCACTGGTCTCCATTCAGTGTCCTCCACCCCTCTCCACCAATCCTTCCACTGGTCTCCATTCAGTGTCCTCCACCCCTCCCTGCCAATCCCTCCACTGGTCTCCATTCAGTGTCCTCCACCCCTCCCTGACAATCCCTCCACTTGTCTCCATTCAGTGTCCTCCACCCCTCCCTGCCAATCCCTCCACTGGCCTCCATTCTGTGTCCTCCACCCCTCTCTGCCATTCCCTTTAATGGCTTCCACTCAGTGTCCACCATCTGTCTCTGCTAATCCTTCCACTGTCTCCATTCAGTGTCTTCCATCCCTCTCTGCCAGCCACTTCAATGGCTTCCATTCAGTGTTCTCCACCCCTCTCTGCCAGTCCCTCCACTGGCTTCCATTTACATTCCTGCGTCTGCCAATCTATCCACTGCCCTCTATTCAGTGTCCTCCACTCCTCTCTGCCAGTCCCTTTATTGGCTTTTGCTTGCCCAATGCATAAAATTATAAAAAACTAACAACATACAAAGCCAGTGCGCACCTGTTGAGGTTTTGGGGTGTCTCTATTTTCCTCCTTTGCTCCATATACTTTTTTTTAATGCTATAGGAGAAATGAAGGTTAAATGGTGCAATGTCCTTTCAGGAAAAAACTCGCCAGTTGGTGGAGAGCGGATTGTACGACACCACAGATGATTTCACCGTCGTCATTCAGCCGTTTTTGGAACATCTCGAGCTTCCCCGAACTCCGGTAACACTGACATGATAAGAGAAGGCTTAAAGCCTCGAAATGTTTGTCACAGACACTTTACTATACGTGTTCCTTATTGTATCCAATATGACAGATCTCTCATCTCTATAACACTACTTATATATTTTATAGTGGGTGATTTTATTTTATTGTTTGTTGTGTCTTCAAATTATGGACCAGGGGCTACATCTGGCCCACCACACTATATTACCCGGCCCACAGCAATAATGATGTATCGGGGGCTTCTGGTGTAAAATAACGAATCTGATGGAAGGGAAGCTCTGATATGATGGAGGCCTCTGATGTGAAGGGTGATCTCTGATGTGAAGGGAGGACCTCTGATGTGAAGGGAGGACCTCTGATGTGAAGGGAGGACCTCTGATGTGATAGAGGGGACTCTCCTACTGTAGCACCCCCAAATGGAAGTTTCCATAGAGATTCCTATATCCTAATAATTTTGTTTAATTATATCCCTCGCTGGCACTAGGTTGCTGTCAGCATTAGCAGATGCCAGGCTGTGGGACTACGCATGTGCAGTTGGACCGCAGACTTATCTTGACCACATTTGCTGGAACTTGCTGGTGGGGGGACCGATTGATGCTGGGGGGGGATCTTTTGTTGCCTGGGGGGGGGGGTATTGCTGCTCAGGGGCCTATTGTTGCTGGGGGATCTTTAGTTGCTGAAGGTTCTGTATTTGTTGAGTGGATCTATAATTGCTGGTGGGGGGGGGTCTATTATTGCTGGGAGGATCTATATTAGCTGGAGGTTCTGTATTTGCTGAGTGGAGCTATAATTGCTGGTGGGGGTTTATTGTTGCTGGGAGGGGAGGATCTATATTTGCTGGAGGTTCTGTACTTGCTCAGTGGATCTATAATTGCTGGGGGGTCTATTGTTGCTTATCATTAATCAGTGCTGGTAAACCGCAGCATGTGAAAGCAGCCTTATAGGGGGCTCTGGACAGTAAGGGCTCATTTACATTTGTGGTTTGGGGGGTGCTAACACCCCATAGATAGGGTTGTCACCCATCCGGGATTCACCTGCACAGTCCGGGTTTTGAATGATGTGTCTGGGTTTCAGACTACCTAAAACTCGGACACATTATTTAGTTCAAACTGTGGTTCTCCAATGTGTGGGTGGGAAATTTGAAGCCCAGCAGCCGGAAGGTACACCATGGATGAAAGGTGCTGGTGACTGAGGGGTGCTCTGCAGACTCTGATGTAAGGCTTTGGGAACCCTGATTTAAGAGGGAATGCTGGGAACTCCGATGTAAGTGGGGGCTTTGGTGAGAAACCCCTTTACAGCAGAGTTCCCCTTTACACCAGAGTGTTTCCCCTTTAAAAAAAAAAAAGAAGTTTGGCTTAAAGAAAAGGTGGCAACCAGTGGCGGCTGGTGGTATATATGTATATATTTTTTTGGGGGTGGCAAACAATGCACCCGCACAACCCCCCCCCCCCCCGATTGGTCACCAGCCCCGCACTTATCCTATCTAGGTTGCGGGCAGCGCTTCCTCTGGTCGGCGGCTTCCCCTGAGTCTTCTCCTGCTTGGCATCACAGCGGCTTCCACCATGCGTCTCCTCCCTCATCCTCCTAGGCGGCCAAACGGATCTCCTCTCTGCCAATTGGATGACAGGTCTCCGATTGGCCAGGAGGAGAATCAGGAAGACAATATTCATTCACTATTATCACACAACTGGGTGGACTCAGGGCGCGGTGCTCTGCGCCATGAGCACACCCTTTTTTGAAGCCTATTAGAGCCTCTGGCTTTAATCACGTGCTTCAAAAAAAAAAAAAAAACCATTGGAATCCATGTGTCCGGTGCCCCGCATGTAGATGAGGGGGCCGGACGCAAGAATAAAGTGGGCGGTGCCCCTGCGCCCTGCATTATGGGCCACAACTGATGCACCCTCAGAAGCATACAAACCCTCAGTTGGTCCAGAGGAAGGCCTAATAAAGTCCAATTTACTTATTTAGGGGGGTAGCGCACCTGCGCCCTGTATGGACTCTACCCTACCTATAGATCATTGTGGCCCACAAACAGTTACCAAATCACTTAAGTGGCCCTCACTCTTCAAAAGGCTGAGCACCCCTGGGCTAGACTAATGAATTGTCTCTTAGATGGAATGTGAGTGTGACATGAAACCACATAAAAATTACTTTCAGGTAAAATAGATAATAATAACATAAAATTAATAAAAAATACACCAAAGTCCCATTGATTACCTTCAGCAGGTCACGGCGGGATGATATGGGTGGAAAATGAGAGTCGTATATCTGCATAATGGAGCTTAATAGCCATTTTATCACATGCTGTAAAAAGTAACTGTTATCTTTTGTACATATTATGATTAGCGAAGGACGGAGATAAATCAGAGGAAGATACAAAGTACACAAATGTATAGAATAGAAGGTCCCAAAGATATTCCTTGGCATGAAGTGATCACTGCAGATCTGTGCAATTAAAAGTGGAAGGAGATCACTGTATGTGGCTTCATTATAAATATAGGTGAAGTGACCTCTGGCAGCTACCAATCGGCCAATGAACCCAGGTCTCCTTTAAAGGAGCATACATTGAAAACAGTTAAAAGTTGTTGTTTTTTTGTTTTTGTATTTTATAATAATAATGCAAACAAAGTTGCAAACTTTTTAAAATCACTGGAGATGGACTAACCTTTTAGTAACAAAATTTCCCTTTATTAAGTGTGTATTATTGTGTTATAATTCTTTTATAGTGTTTTGGGGTAGTTCACAAACATCACCTTAGTCTAGGTTCACACCTATGCGGCTGTATTCGATGCGTTTTTCAGGCACGTTTTTCAGTGCATTTTGCATTTTTAAACCAGCGCTTTTTATGTGTTTTTGCATGCAGTTCTCATGCATTTTGGTTTTTTTTTTCTCTTTAAAAGCACTGTGAAACACACTGTATAAAGCTGGTTGCTAAGGAGGGGCCCGGGAAGCCGGCCGCCACGTCCCCAACAACCGATGAGTCATCAGCTGTCAGCGGGGTTCCTGCTGAAAGTCAAATTGAAAAAAAAAAATAAAATTGCTGACAAAAAAATTTGCCAAAAAAACGGCGTGGGGTTCCCCCCCAGGTCCATACCAGCCCCCCCCCCCCCCCCAGGTCCCTGAGTCATCAGCTGTCAGCGGGGTTCCTGCTGAAAGCCAAATTAAAAAATAAATAAATAAAATTGCCAGCAAAAAAATTTGGCAAAAAAACGGCGTGGGGTTCCCCCCCAGGTCCATACCAGGTCCTTCCGGTCTACATGGATTCAGAGGGCAAAAGAAAAAAAACAGCGTAGGGTCCCCCCCCAAAATCCATACCAGACCCTTATCTGAGCCTGCCGCCCGGCAGGTCAGGAGGGGGAGGGGACAAGCGAGCGCTCCCCCCCCTCCTCAACCATACCAGGCCGCATGCCCTCAACATAGGGGATGGGTGCTTTGGGGCGGGGGGGCTTTGCGCTCCCCCTCCACCCCAAAGCACCTTGCCCCCATGTTGATGAGGACAAGGGCCTCTTCCCGACAACCCTAGCCGGTGGTTGTCGGGGTCTGCGGGCGGGGGACTTATCGGAATCTGGAAGCCTCCTTTAACAAGGGGACCCCCAGATCCTGGCCCCCCACCCTATGTGAATGGGTATCGGGTACATCGTACCCCTACCCATTCACCAAAAAAGCAGTGAAAAGAAAAAAACAAGAGCCAGCAGTTTTTGACAATTCTTTTATGAGTAAAATAGCTCTGAGCCGCCGTCTCTCCTGCTGTCATCTCTCCCGGTGCCCTCGACTTCTTCCACCACCGTTTTCTCCCCGAGCTGTCTTGTATCTCCCGGTGTTGTCTTGTTCCTCACGTCGCCGTCTTCTTCTTTTTCTTCTTCCGCCTCGCCACTGCCGGTTACCTGCTAAAAAAAAAAAAAAAAAAATCTGGTCTTGTTTGCGAAGCTGTCTTCCTCCGTTGTTATGTTCCCCGCTGTCCAGTGCCTCTTATATAGGCATTAACGTGGCCATCCAATGACGTCGCCCGGAGAGTCCACCCCTTGTGACATCACATGTCACAAATGGCAATGTCATTGGATGGCCACACCCCATGCCTATATAAGAGGCACCGGACAGCGGGGAACATAACAATGGAGGAAGACAGCTTCGCCAAGACCAGCTTTTTGGGTTTTTTTGTTTTTTTTTATGTGCCACTTTGTGTTGGTCTATCACATAAAATCCCAATAAAATACATTTACATTTTTAGTAACATGACAAAATGTGGAAAATTTCAAGGGGTATGAATACTTTTTCAAGGCACTGTACATTCTTTTGTGCTTATTGATGACAATAATTAAATTGAAGTTTCCAAGCCCGAGTTCCGAATGAAATTTGAGGAAGTACAACTTGTTTATTGTAGAATCAGCATCAGAACAGTTGTGACAGATGGTTCTGGTAATGCTGGTTCTGGTGATGCTGGTTCTAGTGAAGATGGCTCTGGTGATGCTGGTTCTGGTGATGCTGGCTCTGGTAATGCTGGTTCTGGTGATGCTGGTTCTGGTGATGCTGGTTCTAGTGAAGATGGCTCTGGTAATGCTGGTTCTGGTGATGCTGGTTCTAGTGAAGATGGCTCTGGTGATGCTGGTTCTGGTGATGCTGGTTCTGGTGATGCTGGCTCTGGTGATGCTGGTTCTGGTGATGCTGGTTCTGGTGATGCTGGCTCTGGTAATGCTGGTTCTGGTGATGCTGGTTCTGGTGATGCTGGTTCTAGTGAAGATGGCTCTGGTAATGCTGGTTCTGGTGATGCTGGTTCTAGTGAAGATGGCTCTGGTAATGCTGGTTCTGGTGATGCTGGTTCTAGTGAAGATGGCTCTGGTGATGCTGGTTCTGGTGATGCTGGTTCTAGTGAAGATGGCTGTGGTGATGCTGGCTCTGGTGATGCTGGTTCTGGTGATGCTGGTTCTGGTGATGCTGGTTCTGGTGTTGCTGGTTCTGGTGATGCTGATTCTGGTGATGCTGGTTCTGGTGTTGCTGGTTCTGGTGATGCTGGCTCTGGTGATGCTGGCTCTGGTGATGCTGGTTCTGGTGATGCTGGCTCTGGTGATGCTGGTTCTGGAGATGCTGGTTCTGGTGATGCTGGCTCTGGTGATGCTGGTTCTGGTGATGCTGGTTCTGGTGATGCTGGTTCTGGTGATGCTGGCTCTGGTGATGCTGGTTCTGGTGATGCTGGTTCTGGTGATGCTGGCTCTGGTGATGCTGGTTCTGGTGATGCTGGTTCTGGTGATGCTGGCTCTGGTGATGCTGGCTCTGGTGATGCTGGTTCTGGTGATGCTGGTTCTGGTGATGCTGGCTCTGGTGATGCTGGTTCTGGTGATGCTGGCTCTGGTGAAGCCGATTCTGGTGATGCTGGTTCTGGTGAAGCTGATTCTGGTAATGCTGGTTCTGGTGATGCTGGTTCTGGTGATGCTGGTTCTGGTGATGCTGGCTCTGGTGTTGCTGGTTCTGGTGTTGCTGGTTCTGGTGTTGCTGGTTCTGGTGATGCTGGCTCTGTAAAATAAAGGTGGGCCTCCTCCTTAGGTCGAGTCTCTCCATCATGTATTGCGGACAGACTGCTCTATCACGGGTTGTAGTGTCTGTACTAAACCCTTGCTATGGGCTCCTCCCATCCAATCAGATTGTGTCTCCAGGCTCATTGGCTTAAAGTTGGACTTTTGATGATTGTGCTCATTCCGTATTAAATAGAATATATGTTATTGATTATTACTTTCTATATTTTATGTTTTTACAAGTACTGCAGAATATTCACTGACACAGATTTTCTGCTGCTGTGTTTTATATAGGAGGGATATCCTGACCGAACTTTCATGGCGCCGGACTGCTTCCATTTTGGCGCGAAAGCTCACGCACAGAGTGCCCTCGGCTTATGGATAAACATGGTTAGATCATTTAACATTCTATCAAGTTCCTCAGGTTTTCATCCTTTTGTTCCTGGGAAAGAGATGGAGGCGAGATAGAGAGATACAAAGTAACATTGTTTATAAACATTTATCAGGCAAGAGATAGAAAGATACAAAGTAACATTGTTTATAAACATTGATCAGACTGGAGATAGAGAGATCCAAAGTAACATTGTTTATAAACATTGATCAGACCAGAGATAGAGAGATACAAAGTAACATTGTTTATAAACATTAATCAGCCTGGAGATAGAAAGATACAAAGTAACATTGTTTATAAACATTGATCAGACCGGAGGTAGAGAGATACAAAGTAACATTGTTTATAAACATTGATCAGATGGGAGATAGAGAGATACAAAGTAACATTGTTTATGAGCATTGATCAGACAGGAGATAGAGAGATACAAAGTAACATTGTTTATAAATATTGATCAGACGGGAGATAGAGAGATACAAAGTAACATTGTTTATAAATATTGATCAGAGGGGGATAGAGAGATACAAAGTAACATTGTTTATAAACATTGATCAGACAGGAGACAGAGAGATACAAAGTAACATTGCTTATAAATATTAATCAGAGGGAGATCGAGAGAGAAACAAAGTAATATTGTTTATAAACATTGTTCAGACAGGAGGTAGAGAGATACAAAGTAACATTGTTTATAAACATTGTTCAGACAGGACAATACTAAAAACATTAATACATCAGCTGTCTGACTTCACTACAAGCCATGAATGTTTGGTGTGAATGGTCTTCTTGTACTAATATATTTCTTTTCTTCTCCCAGTTTGAGCCAGTTGGGCAGAAGAGCAATAAGCTGGGAATTAACGAAAGCATTGGTGTAGTCTGCCCCCCACAGGTAGGAAACAGAAATGCCGACTTTTGTAAAAGAAACAAATATGCTGTACAATATATTATTAATATCATTATTATTATTATAATAATATATTATTATAATAACAGCACCAACAGTTTATGCAGAGCTTTACAATATAAAAGGGAGAAAATACAATAAAATACAAGAGGGTTAGGAGGGCCCTGCTCAGAAGAGCTTACAATCTAATATATATTGATTGTATATACAATATATAGTAGCTATGAGTGAAGGAGCCCACTTTAGAGAGAGAGAATTGGGGCTAATGAGGCCATTCCAGATGTTGTTATTTAATTGGTTAATGAAACATATAAAACAAAAAGGGTTCAATATCTTTAGTAACATCCATATCCAGGTTTTATATAAAGTTCCATAAACATGCTTTTTACCTTTGTCTGGAGTCTTCATTTCATAATTAGAGACCAGTTAAAGCCCAACTCTAACCCAAACCATGATTCAAGCTTCGGATAGATTTGGGAAGGGTTGGACATTAGACATGTGAACTGCTGAAAATTTTTTTCGTTTTAGTTTCATTTGTTTTTTCTTTTTTTTTTTTTTCGTAATTTTGAATAAATTCATAAATTAGAAAATTCGGAAATTCTGAAAAATTAAAAAATTTGGAAATTCGAAAATTCGTAAATGCGAAAATCCAAAAATTCGAAAATCCAAAAATTCGAAAGATCGAAAATCCGAAAATTCGAAAATCCTTAATAATAACTAACTAATAATAACTAACTATTAAATTATAAGTATTGGAATTTCCTTTCAAATTTGGCTGTTAGAGAACGTAACAAATACGAATTTATCCAAAGTTCAGAATTATCACAAATAACGAATGTCGCATCTAAAAGAATGGAAGGTAACAAATTAATATTAATAAATAATAATAATAATAATAATAAAATGTTTTTCTTATTATTCCTATTAATTTGTTAGGTTCCATTCGTTTAGACGCGACATGAGTTATTTGTGATAATTTGTAATTCGGATAAATTATGTTACGTTCTCTAACAGCCAAATTTGAAAGGAAATTCCAATACCTATAATTTAATAGTTAGTAAAAGGTTATCATTAGTTAGTTATTAGTTCAGATTTTCCAATTTTGGGGTTTTTGTATTTTCGGATTTTCGTTCTTATTTTAGGATTTTTGTTCTTTTGAATTTTCGGATTTTCATTCTTATTTTCGGATTTTTGGATTCTCGAAATTCCTAATTTCCTAATTTTCATATTTTCACATTTCTGAATTTACGTATTTTCGAAAAAATTTGTTAAACGGGTTTTCGTTAATTTGAATATTTCCGAATTTGTCGAATTTTGGCGAAAAATTGAATTCGGAACGAAACTAATTGCACATGTCTATTGGACATCCTCTCAGGATATAAATGTTGTCTGTGTCCCCACAGAAAGGAAATCTGGCTTGGAAAAACTATGCAGGTCAGGAGTTCTGACTTTCGGGGACTCAAAGTTTTAAAGTCGCTGGTTCAGCGTGACAACGTAACTCACATTTCATATTATAGGAGATCAGAGATGACATTTTGGATTTTCTGAGTACAATAAAAATGACTCTGCAGAAGATTTCGGATGAATTCTTCCCTTTGGCTACTCTGTTACATATTTGATGAATGTCATTTCCTTGTACGATGCGGTCAGTCCCCCCCCCCACCATTCCTGGTTCATACATCGTCTCTTCTCCTCTAGGGTGACCCCTATGTGAAGACCGCAAAGAACAGCAACTATGTCTATCCAACCGTTACTACCGATCCGGTGAGTACTCCAGTAATGATTATTCTCTTATCGGCCAATGGGAAGCACTTTCACGTCCCCTGTAAGAGAAAAATGCAGAATTATCTTTCCACTTTTCTAAACACGTTTTCAGGAATAAATGTTTTTTTTTTTATATTTAGAATTATAAAATGTATTGAAAAGTGTCTGTGCTTCCAGGTGCATCAAAACAAATGATGTGCAAATTTGGATAGGTGTAGCAAGTTATTAAAAAGAATAAAAAGTCAATAAAAATGCACTCACTAAGATAAAAGTGGATAAAGGCTTGTCATGATGATGATGATGATGATGATGATGACAGATAGTGGAGGGGGTGTGGCTACCTCATGTTGCCACACCCCCTTCACTTCCAGTCATCTTCACCCATCCGAGAGAGGTGCTGTTTAGAGCGGCAGCCATCTTGTTATTTCAGGGAGGTGCCGTTGCTTATGTTCCAGCCTGAAGCCAGACAGCTGCACTTCCATCAAGAGCTCTGCTTCAGCCAGCCACGTGCCCACTGAGCTCTGCAGCCTTACTGTGCACCTATGGAGGTCTATATGGGTTTATGAAAAGCCTTGATCCACTTTTAACTAGTGAGTGTATTTTTATTGTTTTTTTTTAATTCTTTTTAATAAATCACTACACCTAGATGGAGGCGCCCTCTTGTGCTTGTTTTTATTTATGCATTAGGATCTCGTGACCTAATCTGAGAGGAGCTGCATCCACTTCACCTGGTGTTCCCTACCACTTTCCTGGCCCTCTTATGTGCCCCATTAAATGACCGTTGGGTTCTAGTCAGCGCAATAGCCTATTCATTTGAATTTGGATAGTTTGCTTTCTTTAGTATGCAGCCACAGCATGCCATATAGAAAGGCCCCTTGCTCTATGGGTGGAAGCAGTGGTTTCTCTACCGAGGTCTGACCCGCCCTTTCTGAGTCAGAGCTAGAGCTTTTGAATCAGCAGGGAGCATAAGCCATGCGGAGCTATCAGTCTGACTCAGCAGAGGACGCAGTGCACCTCTGCAGAGAGGCCGCTGCTTCCACACCGAGGCACAGGTTCCTTCTCTGCAGCATGCTGGCAGGGAACAGGCTTTTCTTCACAAGCTGCGGCTGCTTTGTAAACAAAATGATCTTTTTAGACGTTGCACACCGTCTGTGATGATGGACATGAAATGCGATAAGTGGATGTAAATGATCATTTCAGTTGATGTCTTTGCTTTCTTGTCTCTAGGTGTATGGCAGCAAGGTGCAGTGTACAGACCGATCGAAATCTCCACAAGTCCCAACCTCCGGTAATTCTTCATTGTCACAACTAGTACCAGAACTATGCAGGGAGCTTTAACCCAGAGCTTCTCTACTCATTCCTGTAACAGATATAATGTATCCATCATCTATCAGGGGTCAGAGGTCACAGAGAGTCAGGGGTCAGAGGTCACAGAGAGTCAGGGGTCAGAGGTCACAGAGAGTCAGGGGTCAGAGGTCACAGTTGTCATCTTTTCTCACACACACCATCTCATCTCCTCAGATCACATACAGAGGGCAACATTTATCTGTAATCCCCTGAAATCCCACCTGAACCTTCCGTTTAAATCAGCGAAATACATTCCCGTTGCATCAGAACCTAAGTTGTACAAAGTCTTACAGTCGGTTTTCTTTTTAAAGCAACCACAGCCTAAGTAGAAAAACCTGTCCCCTGCCAGCATGCTGTGAAGAAAGACCCTAGCTCTCTGTGTGGAAGCAGTGGTCTCTCTGCAGAGGTCTGAGACACCCCCTACTGAGTCAGACCTATATAGCGATACCCTTGAAGGAGCTGCTTTTTTGTTTGTTCAGTTCCATTACTCTGCCTCTAAACCCCAAAGAACTGTCCCAGCCCCTCTGGCGCCCCCTCTGGCGCCCCCTCTGGCGCACCTAGCAATGTGATCAATGGAATAACACACAGACACATTTCTGCTCTCTCATGTTTATTTGGACCAGAGAAAGGTTTAAAGTGATATTAGTCAGCCAAGTCCTGCATAAGTTGTCAGGACTTGGTTTAAACAGTTCTCAAAACCGTCCATAACACTTTACAACAATAAAAGAATAATAACAATGTACACAGATTAAATGGACTCCCAAAGCAAGCTATTGACTGATTTAGAACACTATGGCTAAAGGGGAACCCCAGGCCGGCCTATAGTACCTTTAATACTAGCACACAACGAGGTAATATAAACACCAGTGATGTGTCCCCTTTAACCGCTTGTCAACCGGCTCATGCCAATATAAGTCGGCAGAAGGGCACGTACAGGCAGATCTTTATCATTTTTTGGCGATAACGCGGTGTGGGCGGATTTCTGCCAGTCACAGGCTGTGTCACTCCCCCTCCACCCTGTGTCTTAGAATAAGAGGGGAGGTGAAGCCTCCATTAATCTACAGGTAATATCCAGCCCCCCATTGTGTTTAGCTGGTTAGTGGGCATGGAGGAGGAGGGAGGGAGTGGCCTGTCATTGTGTATACACCCACATGGGGTGACTCTATGGTCACATGGGCTGCTCCGATGTAATAGGGGAGGAAATGCTCAGCATGGAAACTCACTGAGAACTGAGCATGTGCCGAGCTGCCACCACCGCTCTGCAAAACCCCCAACTGCATTGGGGACATGGACAGGAGGGGGCAATAGAGAGCAGCAGGTATTTTACAGAATACAGAAAAGGAACGTCATAGTGATGAGTGAGTATGAACAGCATGGAATACGCCATTTATTGAGAGTTTTTTATGATGGGGGTTTAGTCACACTTTCAGGGGTCTCCAAACTACGGCCCTCCAGTTGTTCAGGAACTACAATTCCCATCATGCCCAGTCATGTCTGAGAATGTCGGAGTATTACAATGCCTCATGGGACGTGTAGTTCCACAGCAGCTGGAGGGCCGTAGTTTGGAGATCCCAACTGACACTGATGCTTAGAAGCCGTCTAGTTGCCGGCCTGTACTTTCTATAAATAACCCCTCTGCCGGCTGTCATTGTCCTCTGATTCCAAGATTCGGTTTTATATCCTGTATGAGAATAATAAACTCCACTAACATTTCATTTCAGTCCATGCACTGCGGCCGGCAGACATCACTGTAGTTGCAGCACTTGGCGATTCACTGACGGTAAGAATTTATAATCATTTGAAATGGGCAGATGGGCCAATAAGCTGCTCTATAAAAGCCTATTTTATTCCTAAGGAAGATCTTCTCTTTTTGTTTTCTCCCTTTATACCTTTATAAAATCCAATGGGCTGATCATTTCCTGTACTAACAGTTCTCATTGTTCTCTCTGAGGACTACAAAACACCCCTCCCCCCCCCATGTTATGGAAAAGAGGAGAGTAAAAGGTGTTCTGTAGTCCCGCGCCTTGGGTGTCAATGCTCCTCCTCTACTGATGCAGTTCCGTGAGTAAGCGTTGCCCCCCCCCCCCCCATGCAATGCTTGTGGCTGGATCTCTTACAGTGCAGGTTTTTAATAGTGCATGGAAGGTTTAAAACCCCTTTCAGGTTATTTTGTTTTCTGTCTGCATCCTGATAGGGAGATCTCCTTTCACTTCCTGTCCAAAGGATGCAACAGGAAATGAGAGGTAATTCCTCCAAAGAGAGTTGTCATAGCAATGAGAGTCCCCGTCGAAGGAGTTTCCTTCAACCCTTGCTCCAGGGGCGTACCTACAGGGGTTGCAGGGGTCGCCATTACCCCCTGTATGCCTGGATGTGGGGGCCAGTGCTGCCCCCCCCTGTATGCCTGGTAGTGGGGGTCAGTGCTGCCCCCTTGTATGCCTGGATGTGGGGACCAGTGCTGCCCCCCTGTACGCCTGGATATGGGGGCCAGTGCTGCCCCCCTGTAGACCTGGATGTGGGGACCAGTGCTGACCCCCTGTACGCCAGGATGTGGGGGCCAGTGCTACCCCCTGTACGCCTGGATGTGGGGGACCAGTGCCGCCCCCTTGTACGCCTGGATGTGGGGGCCAGTGCTGCCCCCCTGTATGCCTGGATGTGGGGGACCAGTGCTGCCCCCCTGTATGCCTGGATGTGGGGGACCATTGCTGCCCCCCTGTATGTCTGGATGTGGGGACCAGTGCTGCCCCCTTGTACGCCTGGATGTGGGGACCAGTGCTGCCCCCCTGTACGCCTGGATATGGGGGCCAGTGCTACCCCCCTGTAGACCTAAATGTGGGGGACCAGTGCTTCCCCCTTGTACGTCTGGATATGGGGGCCAGTGCTACCCCCCCTGTAGGCCTGATGTGGGGACCAGTGCTGCCCCCCTGTACGCCTGGATGTGGGGGCCAGTGCTGCCCCCCTGTAGGCCTGGATGTGGGGGACCAGTGCTGCCCCCCCTGTAGGCCTGGATGTGGGGGCCAGTGCTGCCCCCCCGTACGCCTGGATGTGGGAGCCAGTGCTGCCCCCCTGTACGCCTGGATGTGGGGGCCATTGCTGCCCCCCTGTACGCCTGGATGTGGGGGCCAGTGCTGCCCCCCTGTACGCCTGGATGTGGGGGCCAGTGCTGCCCCCCTGTACGCCTGGATGTGGGAGCCAGTGCTGCCCCCCTGTACGCCTGGATGTGGGGGCCAGTGCAGCCCCCCTGTATGCCTGGATGTGGGGGCCAGTGCTGCCCCCCTGTATGCCTGGATGTGGGGGCCAGTGCTGCCCCCCTGTATGCCTGGATGTGGGGGCCAGTGCTGCCCCCCTGTATGCCTGGATGTGGGGGCCAGTGCTGCCCCCCTGTACGCCTGGATGTGGGGGCCAGTGCTGCCCCCCTGTACGCCTGGATGTGGGGGCCAGTGCTGCCCCCCTGTATGCCTGGATGTGGGGGCCAGTGCTGCCCCCCTGTGCGCCTGGATGTGGGGGCCAGTGCTGCCCCCTGTACGCCTGGATGTGGGGGCCAGTGCTGCCCCCCTGTACGCCTGGATGTGGGGGTGGTGGCATGTAGAGGAACAGATCCTTCTCCCTCCCCCATCGCCTCCCTATTCTGCTGCTCCAGGCCCCTGTGTGCTTCCCCAGCCCCCCTGTACACCTGGATAGGAGGGGACGCGGGGGCATGTAGAGGAACCAATCCCTCCATGTAGTCGCTGAATGCCCACTTCTCCGCCTCTCCCTCCTGCAGATATTCAGCAGCTGCAGGAAGGAAATGGAGGGCATTGGTTCCTCTACATGCCATTCCTGCCTCCTTCCTATCCCTGTCCTACTGCCCCGGGCCCCCGTGTGCTCCTGTTGGCTGCTGGGGGGATCTATTGTCACTGGGAAGATCTATTGTTGCTGGAGAGGTCTATTGCTATTGGTGGGTGTATCTACTGTTGCAGGGGGGAGATCTACTGTTGAGGTAGGGGTCTATTGATGCTGGCTGCTGGGGGGATCTATTATCACTGGGGGATCTACTGATTCTGGAGAGGTCTATTGCTACTGGTGGGGGATCTATTGTTGCAGGGGGAGATCTAATGTTGAGGTAGGGGGTCTATTGATACTGGCGGCTGGAACATCTATTGTTGCTGGTGGGGGGTCTATTGTTGCTGGGGGGGTATTTTGTTGTCAGGGGTCCATTGTTGCTGGGGGATCTATTTTTGCTGGGGGGGCTCTATAGTTGCTGGGAGGGATCTATTGTTGATGGGAAGATCTATTGTTCCCGAGGAGGTCTATTGTTGCTGGGATCGTTTGTTGCTGGCTGCAGGGGACCTATTTTACCGCTTTTCATTAACAAATTCCATATAACTTTTTAGTACCAAAAATTATATTTGGTTCTGTATTCTCTAAAAGGGGTTGTACTAGGAGGTTGGTAGGGGGTGTTCGGAGGTGGGTAGTGGGTGGAACCACGGGATGGTGTTCGGAGGTGGGTAGGGGGTGTAACTACGGGATGGTGTTCGGAGGTGGGTAGGGGGTGTAACTACGGGATGGTTTTCGGAGGTGGGTAGGGGGTGTAACTACGGGATGGTGTTCGGAGGTGGGTAGGGGGTGGAACCACGGGATGGTGTTTGGAGGTGGGTAGGGGGTGGAACCACAGAATAGTGTTCGGAGGTGGGTAGGGCGTGGAACCATGGGATGGTGTTCGGAGGTGGGTAGGGGGTGGAACCACGGGATGGTGTTTGGAGGTGGGTAGGGGAACCACAGGATGGTGTTCGGAGGTGGGTAGGGGGGTGGAACCACGGGATGGTGTTCGGAGGTGGGTAGGGGGTGTAACCATTGGATGGTGTTCGGAGGTGGGTAGGGGGTATAACTACGGGATGGTGTTTGGAGGTGGGTAGGGGGTGGAACCACAGGATGGTGTTCGGAGGTGGGTAGGGGGTGTAACCACAGGGATGGTGTTCGGAGGTGGATAGGGGTGGGACCAGGAGATGGTGTTCGGAGGTGGGTAGGGGGTGGAACCATGGGATGGTGTTTGAAGGTGGATAGGGGGTGGAACCACGGGATGGTGTTTGGAGGTGGGTAGGGGGTGGAACCACGGGATGGTGTTCGGAGGTGGGTAGGGGGTGGATCCACGGGATGGTGTTCGGAGGTGGATAGGGGTGGGACCAGGAGATGGTGTTCGGAGGTGGGTAGGGGGTGGAACCATGGGATGGTGTTTGAAGGTGGATAGGGGGTGGAACCACGGGATGGTGTTTGGAGGTGGGTAGGGGGTGGAACCACGGGATGGTGTTCGGAGGTGGGTAGGGGGTGGATCCACGGGATGGTGTTCGGAGGTGGATAGGGGTGGAACCACGGGATGGTGTTCGGAGGTGGATAGGGGTGGAACCACGGGATGGTGTTCAGAGGTGAATAGGGGTGGAACCACGGGATGGTGTTCAGAGGTGGATAGGGGTGGAACCACGGGATGGTGTTCAGAGGTGGGTAGGGGGTGGAACCACAGGATGGTGTTCGGAGGTGAATAGGGGTGGAACCACGGGATGGTGTTCGGAGGTGGGTAGGGGGTGGAACCATGGGATAGTGTTCGGAGGTGGGTAGGAGGTGGAACCACGGGATGGTGTTCGGAGGTGGGTAGGGGGTGGAACCACGGGATGGTATTCGGAGGTGGGTAGGGGGTGGAAGCACGGCATGGTGTTCGGAGGTGGGTAGGGGGTGGAGATAAGGGGTGACTAGGAAGGGTTAGTTTTAATCTCACTTGCAAATTTGGGCCTCCAGCAGAAGCTCTACTCCAGATGCTTAGTATGACAGAACTAGATGTTAATTTAATTGCTATGTATTAAGCAAGACTGTCATTCTGGGAAGTTTCCTGGTCTTCAGTTTTAAGAATTGTTGAATGGCCAGTATGTTTTTTTTTTTTTTTTTTTTAATTTTCAGCCAGTTCTGTTGACACATTAAAAAATAATTAGAAAGCATCATCCAGCCCCAAATGTACTTTGGTTGTTATTTTAGAAGAAAACTGTTTTAGAAGCCGAGTTCTGGGAGTTGAACGATCGCATGTTTGGGAATATGGTGGACATATAAGTTTTAAATATTTTGCGCCTCCCCAAAAATACTCAATTCAATTCCTTGCATGATTACAAAGACGAAAAATTGAAAAATTGTAAAAAAGATTTGAAAACAATGTGGAAAAAAATGATGATTGATTAATTGGTGCTGCAACTTCAAAAGAATCTAAATACTCAATTCAACTATATGGAAACAAAAATAAAGTGTGCAACCCTAAATAAATAAACACAGTGATCATAAATGGTTAAAAAACAACAGTGAAAAAAGTCCACATCTGAAATAAATTTTGGTGAATAAATCAAGTCTTTGTGTATTCAGTGCCAAGCATGGATATCTGTGATATTCAGTGCTGCATATTCTTACTTCACGGAAAGAAAGATTTAAATGGCCTCTTACCAGACAGGGTGGACCCCAAGTTATAGGATCTAACGCGATTGTTAACAAAGTAGCCACCTGTCAGCTCAGCTGCAAGGACTTACTTTCCCCAGTAATGATAGCTAAACCACAATCTTCAGGATCAATATTAAAAGGTGTCCAGCTCCACCGATAAATTGGTTCAGTGCTCTCCAGCAAATATAGCAGGTATGAATTTCAAAAAGGGGGGGGGACTTCATAGTGCAGTAGAAACAAAAGTTTTATTTTCCAATATCATTGCACATTAAATTAGCATAGCATATTCAAATGAACACACTCGCAGACCTGGAACGTGGTGATGTCACAGATAACGGCTCCACCCGACGCGTTTCCCTGTAAGAAGCATCGACTGGGAACAGAGGCGATTATGGGACATCACTCACCACGCATTTCATACTAAACTTGGCAGGCGGGACACCGGAAGTGACTAATTAACCGCTTGTCGACCAGCCGCCGCAGTTTTACTGCGGCAGAAGGGTGCGGCTGGGCGAAACGACATTACCTTACGTCGCTTCGCCTTTTGGTCAGTAGGGGCGCACACGCGAGCCCGCAACAAGTGCCCGGAGCTGATGTGAGTGCCCGGCGGGCGTGATGACCGACGGGCTCCCGCGATCGCTCGTGACAGAGCGAGAACGGGGATCTGTGTGTGTAAACACACAGATCCCGGGTTCTTTCAGGGGAGTAAAGACAGATTGTGTGTTTATACTATGTATGAATACTGATCTCTCTCTCTCCTCCTAGACACTCCCCTCCCCCCTACAGTTAGAACAAAGTCAAGGAACACAGTTAACCCCTTGATCGCCCCCTAGTGTTAACCCCTTCCCTGCCAGTGACATTTATACAGTAATCAGTGCATTTTTATAGCACTGATTGCTGTATAATTGTCAGTGGTCCCAAAAATGTGTCAAAAGTGTCCGATATGTCAGCCGCAATATCGCAGTCCCGATAAAATCGCAGATCACCGCCATTACTAGCAAAAAAAATTAAATAAATAAATCCCATAAATCTATCCCCTATTCTGTAGACGCTATAACTTTTGCGCAAACCAATCAATATGCAATTATTGCAATTTTTTTTTACCAAAAATATGTAGAAGAATACATATCGGCCTAAACTGAGGAAAACATTTGCTTTTTTGATTAAAAAAATGTGATATATTTATTATAGCAAAAAGTAAAAGTTAGTGTTTTTTTTCAAAATTCTCGCTCTTCTTTTGTTTATAGCGCAAAAAAATAAAAACCGCAGAGGCGGTCAAACATCACCAAAAGAAAGCTCTATTTGTGGGGTAAAAAGGACGTCAATTTTGTTTGTGTACAGCGTTGCACGACTGCGCAATTGTCACTTAAAGCGACGCAGTGCCATATCGCAAAAAATGGCCTGGTCATTGAGCAGCCAAATCTTCCGGGGCTGAAGTGGTTAATACAAGCCCCCCCCTGGTGTCATCAAGAAAACCAAACTGTTGCAATTCACAGCACAAATTTGGAGACTCAAAAACATTTTTTTACATACAATATAAATAAAAAACATAATACAGTAAAAATCCTCATCTATTAAAATAATATTTAAAAAGGGGAAGGAAATCTTTGCAGCTGAGCCGACAGAGGAGAACGCCGCAGGTGGCTACTTTGTTAACAAGCATGTTAGATCCCTATAACTTGGGGTCCACCCTGTCTGGTAAGAGGCCATTTAGAACTTTCTTTCTCTGAAGTAAGAATATGCGGCACTGAATATCATGGATATCCATGCTTGGCACTGAATACACAAAGACTTGATTTTTTCACCAGATGTGGACTTTTATCACTGGGATTTTTTAACCATTTATGATCACTGTGTTTATTTTTGTTTCAATATGGTGGACATGGCTGTGCAACTTCAGCAATTTCTGAAAAACACAACCGTGAACAAAAGCTTCTCCCCTCCATTCATAGTGTTCTACAGATCATCCATTATTGTGTATTCCACAACCTTCCATTATTGTTTAATATCCCATTCCAGGCTGGGAACGGCATTGGCTCCAACCCCGGAGATGTTCTGGATGTGCTCAGTCAGTACCGCGGATTATCCTGGAGGTAAGCAGAACACAATCCAGACATTACACGGGATATACTCTGTATATGTATGACCTGTATATACTATAAGTCAGCCTTGAGGTTTCTTCAGGGGTACCTTGGCAAAATGCCTAAAAATTTACGACATTTTTTTATACAAGCCAGCAGGTGGATCAAGTCTGCCCTTTAGTTACACAAAGCCAGAGGTTTTCATTTTATGCACCATTACAACTAGACACTGGCATCCTAACAACCAATCATGTCATCAGTTGATAAGGAGGATGTCTGTTGTCTCCACAGCATTTTTGTTTTACCCTTCTCTACCCCTCTCCCTCAGCACTGGGGTGACATGATGGATCATCAGCTGACTGATGGAGAAAAACCAAGGGAGAAGAGAAACATTGGAATACTAGTCAGTATCAGTGTGCAAAAGTGCATTTTCTTTGGAAGACTAAATCACCTCTAACGTTGGGTGTCCTATGTGTGGATGTTGCTGCGTTATGTAAAGCTATTAGAATCGTTTTTTACATTTTAGAATGGGGTGCCTCGAGAATGTCCATAATTTTACCTGCTTAAGGACCGCCCTGCGTACATATACTGTGGCCGGGGCAAAAAAAATGATAAGCATTATAAAGACCCAAAAACATTTTGTTTTTGTTTTTTTTGATTGGAGTTGGCTTAACAGTACTAATAAAGATATTCACGATTGTACATATTTCAGCATTGGAGGAGATGGGACACTGGATCACGTCACAACACTTCCAAGTAAGTATTAAAAAACACACATAATATTGTTTCAGTACTTACCCTTATTTTTCTTTCTGGTGCCCGTTAATGGCATGTGGATAGACACCAGGACGTAGATAAAAAACAGGACACCTTCCTACAGGCCAACCCCACCCAGCATTCCTATGTCAGTTTTCCTGGTTGTTGGCAGGCTGGGTCAAATGTTCTGCAATACTGATTCCCCCACCTCAAAGCCTTTACAAAGCCAAATTACAGCATTGCTTTCCAACCACAGATTCTCAGGAACATCTTCATTATGGGCCTGTTGGAGGAGACAGTGACACAAACAGCTCTGTGGAAATTCTGATAATAAATCAAGAGAGAGTTATGGTCACAGTCCTGTGCAATTCAAGCTGAGAATATTATGGAACTACTTATGGCCAAAAGGTTCCACTTGACCATATAAGAGTTTGTTGGAGATCCCATTCCAAAAACAAGGCCATTAATCTGAAGCCCCCCCCCATGGCCATTAATCTAAGTTGCTCCCTCCCCGTACAGCAAATTGGTCCCACTTTGTGGCAATAACACCTACTCTTCTGAGAAGACTTTTGTCACGTACCTGGTCGGAAGGCCAAAGTGCCGAGAGGGCTTCCCTTACGGCTGAGTGCAGGGCACCCCTGAAGGTGGTGACAGGGAGTGCTATGCTCAGAGAAGCAGGGGTTGCCTGCTGCGACAAGCTGAGTGATGAGATGTCTACTGGGTGGCAGCTGGACGAGCAGGGTGCACTGCTGGGCAGGAGTCCCTCAGATGTACCAGATGAGACTTGGCAGAAGGGAGAGCCAGAAGCAGGGTCAGGAGCCAAGCCAGTAGTCATACACAAAATATCAGCCAGGGATAAAGCAGCAAGCAGAGTCAGGAATAAGCCAGGGTTATACACGGGTAATCAGGCAGCAGCAGAGTCCAAAGAGCAAGCCAAAGGTCATGCACGGATCAGCAGGCAGAAGCGGAGTCAATGGAGCAAGGCGAGGGTCAAATCCAAGAGTGGAGACAAGACAGGTCAAAGGCAAGCCGGGTCGGTAACAGGGAATCCAATAATATCAGAAACAGTAACTCAGGAACACATGGGGGGAGGGGAAGATCATCCAGCAACTAGTGGATCATGCTTGCTGGCTTTAAATAGGCAACTGGGCACCAGAATCTGTCACAAATTGCGTGTGCAATTGCACATTAATCTTCGCGGCCGTGTGCCTATATGCCAATCTGCAATTCCGTTGGGCATTAGCAGATGTCCCAGTTCTTCTGTGAAGCATTTTCTGACAACTTTCCACAAGGTATTGTGGGAATCTGTGCCCATTTGTGTGGTCAGATGCTGATGTTGGATGAGAAGACCAGGCTTCCCAGGCTCTCCAATTTACCCCAAAGGTGATCAGTAAGGATGAGGTCAGGGCTCCGTGCAGGACACTCGAGTTCCTCCACACCAAACTAGTCACACCATGTCTTTATGGAGCTGGCTCCTCTCTACTGGGAAGGATTCCCACAAACTTTTGGAGTGGATCTGTTGGGATTTTTGCCCATTCAGCCAAAAGAGCATTGGGGAGGTCAGGTATTGATGTTCAACCCAAAGGTGCTCAGTAGGGTTGAGGTCAGGGATCTTGAATTCCTCCACTCTTCTAGAAAGGCTTTCCACAGGATTTTGGAAGGTGTCTGTGGGAATTTGTATACATTTGTGAGGTCAGGTACTCATGTTGGATGAGAAGATCTGGCTCACGAAGGTGTTCAGTATGGTTGAGGTCAGGGCTCTGTGGAGGACACTCGGGTTCCTCCACATCAAACTGGTCAAACCATGTCTTTATGAAGCTGGCTTTGTACACAGGGGGGGGCACAGTCATGGTGGAACAAAAAAAGAGTCTTCACTAAACTGTTACCACAAGGCTGGAAGCACACAATTGCCTACAATGTTTCTTGTATGTTCTATATTCATAATTTGGCAAATGTTACATTTGTATTTGTTACATTCCCTTTTACATGGCACGTTATGGAATTTATTATTGATTCCCCATTAAAGTAACCCCACCCCATCCCCGATGACAGATGTAACTTCCCATAGACAGTGAACCTAAGTGGATGGAGAAAAATACTTTATAAGGGAAACGTAAAAGGGTTCTTGGTAATTGAATTCTATTATTGTCATACTAGAGGTGCTTATTGCAAGTGTATTAAACGTATGTACAGCGCACTTCTGTCAGAGCCTCACCGATAATGGCAGGGATGGTCCGCCATTCCGGAAATCTCCATTACAGAATGTTCTTATTTTTACAGATATTCTTCTTGAGTTCAATCCATTTGTCACGGGATACTCTACAGATACCGGCAAGAACACGGATCCCCTTTCTTTCCTCAATGAAGCTGTTCCTGGGGCCAAATCCTTGTAAGACTTTATTTAAAAAAAACTGATGTAAAGGAAAGGTTCATTCTTCTCAGCTTTTTAGATGCACCCGTAAAAGAGAACAGCTTTATGTGTATTGTCTTAGAAATTCAGGAAGGATCACTTTTCCTGTTGAAGTAAATTGGACTTTATTAGTCCTTCCTCTGGACCAACTAAGGGTTTGGGGTTCTGAGGATGCATGATGAGAAATATCTAGTAGGACCTCAAATAAAATACAAAAATATGATGTGCAAACACAGTGTCCTTCCAAAATGCAGTGCTGTGATAAATCAATATTAACAAAAAACGACAATATTAAAAAATTCAATTAATATATAACACCCAGTGTCCACTGCGTGAAAATATGTAAAAATGATTCAAGCATCCATTATAAATTCACATATTCCAGATATATGCGTTTCCAAATCTTCAAAATCCTAGGCATATACCTCCAGCTTATGTTTATATTTCCGCAACCATCTTAACTCCTTCATTACCGTAATTCAAATATAAAATAAACAAGGCAATGGGGGGCGCAGCAGCCAACAGCAAATCACAGTACCAGGAATCCACAGTACGTGCACATACATTAACCCAACTAAAGAACCATTTGATACCAGATGGACATAAATTACACCACATTAGCTGCCCTGTCTCCCATGAAGCAACAGTGTAAGCACACAAATATAAACACAAAATCAATGCAATATAATAAATATCAATCCTATTGCATACAAAATATTAAACAAAAATAGTAAACAAAGTTGTTTACAATCAATTCAATTTTTTTTTTCAATAAAGTCAACAATTACCTCATACTATTTAATTTGTTTTAAAACATAATTTTACTTGGGACCATTTTTTACTACCTCAATCATTGAATAACAAATAATCACTGATGTCTATCTTAATATTTGATCCCGAGGGACTCAAACATCTAAAGGCGTAGATCCATTTGGTTCCCCTTCTGGAGAGATCCCTAACCTTATTAGAACCCCTCCAGGAGGAAAACAACTCAAGCAACCCCCCCAAAATTGGAGACCAAAAGCATGTTTATTATGAACCTCTATGAAATGTTAACTAACGCTATCCTGTTTTCAATATTTTGAACATGTTCTGCAATGCGTTTCTTTAATGGTTGTTTTGTGAGACCCACATATTGATGGCCACACGGGCATTGCAGAACATATACGACATGGGTAGAATTACAGGAAATAAACTCATTGATCTTAAATTCTTCCTTAGTGGTCTCAGAGATAAATGTATCTCTTCTCCTTTTGTTCACCCTACTATTCGGGCATCCTCCACATCTCCTGCATGAGTAAAAAAACTCCCTATCTAAAAAAAGTCACACTTTTTTTTGTAGCTTACCAAGCCATTTCTCCACTTTCACTGTGGGTCAGGCAGATAGCAAAGCATTTATATTCATACCTCAAAACACCTTAATCCAGTCACCATGGGATGTGTAGATATTAATTTCCAAGAACACAAGTACAAGGATAACTTCTGCAGACAGAAATGATCCTTGTACTTGTGTTGAACTTGTGTTGACTGCCTTGAATTATTTCAGGGGAAACACAGCAAATGATTGGTTCATGTATGTGGATGAGATATGGGTCAAGATTAGAAGATCGGAAATGCAGTATTTTAGTGAACACATAAACTCAGTGGACAAATGTGTCAACTTTGCACGGGAAGAGCCACAGAATAACAAACCACCCTTTTTGGACATGTCAACGAGGAGTGACTTGGACATTGAGGTCTACAGGAAACCCACCCATACAGACCAGTGTCTGCTTTTTGACTCTCTCCACCCAGTGGATGACAAACTGGGGGCGATTGTCATTCATCAGGTTAAGATGGTACAACAAACACAGAGTTTAAAGACAAGGATCTCATGAGGGTTTTGAAACTTTGTGGCTACCCAGACTGGGTTTTCATTAAAACATTCTCAAGTTGAAGCAAAACCTCTGGACCATTGAACAGAGAGAAGAAGCAGAACACACGGAGTGATATAGTCATCCCATATGTAGCCGAAGTGTAAGAAAAACTCAGAAGGAGCTGGAACAAAACATCTCATCCCTGTGTCCTTCAAGCCCAGCAATACACTGGGACAAAAGTTTGGACATCCAAAAGACCCAACACCCAAACACAAGGGAAGTGACTTGGTATATGAAGTACAGTGTAGTGAGGAATGCCAATATCTGTGCACTGGGGAGATGAGGCAACCACTCAACAAATTAATGGCCCAACATAAGAGGACACATTCTACAGGTCAGGACTCTTCCTTCACCTTAAAGCGGAAGTCTGGGCTAAACCTAAATCTGCTCCCACCCCCATTCTAACTCCTATTTTAACTAACCTATATACCAGGCATCACTAAATGGCGGAACGTGATCTGGATCCGGACCTGGTCACTGTCCCATACGGTCCCACCATTTAGCAGCCAGTTCTTCCCCCAGCCTCCGCCACTGTCATTATCACAGCAGAGAGTAGAGCTGGAGGCAGAACAGTTCTGGACGGAGAGTGGGAGCTGCCGAAGTTAAATTATCAAGCTGATGATTGGTTGCTAGTATGCAAGTTCAATCGGGCAGCAGCTCCTGCTTCTGCCCTCTGTCCAAGGCTGTCCTGCTTCCGGCTCTCTGCTTTGCTGTATACCTTTGCAAAGGTAGGAGAGTGAGGGGGCAGAGCTGTGGGGGGGGGCTGTGATGTAAAGTGGGGGGGCAGAGCTGCAAGGGGGGGCTGTGGTGTAAAGTGGGAGGCAGAGTTGCAGGGGCGCACTGTGGTGTGAAGTTGGGGGAAGAGCTTTGGGGGGGTGACTGGGGTGTGAAGGTCAGAGTAGCTGCACAAACATGCAATTTGGACCTCTGCTGGAAAAAGAATGTTAGCAATCAGACTTCCGTGAATTTTAATTCAATACCCCTGCTATAGAGGAAAGATGTCTGTACTTACCTATTCTCAGTGTGCTTTGGGCCAGTCATGTGATCATCTCCCAGTGTCGGCTTCAGGGGAGAGGAGGGACAGTGGACAATGAATGCCCCATAGTAAGTCTATGTGTGACGTCTTTGCCCAGGCATTGCAGCCATTGTTGCTGCTCTCTCCATTCCTAGGAAAGCCAGCTGCTGGGGAGATCACATGACCAGATCGGAGAGCCCCGAGAATAGGTAAGTATAGGCATCTTTCTTATACAGAATAGTTAAAATAGGAGTCAGAAGGGGTATGGGAGCAGATTTAAGCCCAAACTTCCACTTTAAGGAAAAGGGACATTCTTTGGAGGACAGTGAGATCACAGTTTGGCTGGAGAAGACAACTGGTTCACAAGATGTATGAGATGGGCCTTCTATGTTCAACTGGAACAACCATCATTGAACATTGGGCCTTCAACATCATCCATCCACATATAATTCAATTTTAACATCTCAACTCCAGTTTTAGTAACAATTTACACCTTCAGCCATGTAAATCGAAGAGCTAACACCTATGCAGGCTTCCTGACACCAACAATGGTGTTGTGCACCTAGGACAGGATGGCAGCACAACTTTCACACCTCCTATCCTGTTCTTGGACAATCAACATCTACACATTCCATGGTGAAGACTGCAGGGAAAGGTTATGTACTATTGGGGTTTTATTACTACTTTAAACAATTTGGAATGCTTCCGATGGCGGGATACTAGTGTGGGCTTTAGTTTTAGGCGGGGTTCTTCTTTTTTAGAATGGAACACAAAAATGTATGTATTTTTCTTCACTGCAAAGATGAATTTAGTAAAATGTATAATGTTCCTATTATCTCACTGCCTTTTTATTGTATTTTCCAGTGATATGCCCACACAAGCCAGAGCTCTGATAGACCAGATGAAAAGTGACAAGGTAACCCATTGACCGCTGTAGGTCATTTTTATTTATTAGTTTAAGAGTGTATCTAAAACCAAAACTTTTTTAAAACTTTCGGATAGCGTAGGGAAGGGTCAACAGCCGTCAGTTTGTTCTAAAGCTGTTGGAGTCCCTTTGAGAAAAGGAAGGGGGTTTGGGACTTTAAATGAGGCCCACGGACATCAGGAGGTAAATAAAAAATGTTGTTTATTGATCATGAAACCTGTATCAAGCCATATCACAAATATAGACCACATGTAAAAGAAGAACATTGTAGTAAATGTCATTCAATATACCTACGCACATAAGTAAGGGCGCATGCAAAAAGCATCAAGAATACATCAATATGTCAAACTGGAGGCCACATGATGGGCACAAGCGATCAATGGATACATACACTGATAAATAGATATATATACACAATAAAAAGCAGCATGAGACAGAAATCGTAAAAATGTGTAAACCCATAATTGATTGAAGAAAGATGTTCTGAGTTGATAGTGAGATGTGAGCATCTGTCTGCGTAACAAAATGACCGACGCGTTTCGTGTAAATCACTCATCAGGGGCACAGTGCTCAAACATATATAAAATCATTGCAGAGGAGGTGTAATGATGATAGAGCCAAGGCCATATTGATAGTCCGCACCGGGAGCTGAGGTGACCGAAACATGCACTGGCGGGGCGCGTGCACAAAACCCCCCACATGCACAGAGCCCGGAACACTAGATCTTAGGATGAGATAGTAATCTGCTGGTAATAACTACCAAGCGGAGTATATTTCCCAGAAGAGTATATACAACGTGCTGTGGTGAGGCATGTCATCATCTGGTTTGTGGCGCTAAAGCTAAAACTGTTGGAGTCCCTTTGGGGAGACTTCTTCTCTCTCTCAAAAGAAAGAAAAATTCAACAAGTGTGCCCAGTGGAAGATTCAGCTCAAAATTTCATATTTTCATGACTGTTGGGTGGTGGTGGTGGGGGGGGGGGTTGGTTTTTGAAGTTGGAGAACTTGGAGGGCTGAGGAACCCTTTACGTCTGTTGATGCCTGGTCCCCTGCTGTGGTTAAGATTCTACCTGCTGGCCCGTATGTCACTGCTGTGTGCTGTAGCAATGTCCATTGGGTGGAATCAAAGCGCAAGGCCGGTGAAATGTGTGACCATTCTTCGGCCAGGATAATTCTTCAGGAGACAGAAGATTGGAGGCACAGGCAGGGCCGCCTGAGAAATCATGGGGCCCTGTACAACCTACCTGACATGGCCCCCTTGAACATCCAGAGGACAATAATGAAGCAGTACAACAAGCACGTTGTGGTGAATTGTTTATGTGGCAAAATTCTGCTAACAGTGGGAGGGGCTTAAAAATTAAGCCTATATACTGAGTGCAGGTGTCAGGAGTATGTAACATACAGAGTGCAGGTGTCAGGAGTATGTAACATACAGAGTGCAGGTGTCAGGAGTATGTATTGTACAGAGTGCAGGTGTCAGGAGTATCTATTGTACAGAGTGCAGGTGTCAGGAGTATGTTTTGTACAGAGTGCAGGTGTCAGGAGTATGTAACGTACATAGTACAGGTGTCAGGACTCAGAGTATGTATTGTACAGAGTGTAGGTGTCAGAAGTATGTATTGTACAGAGTACAGGTGTCAGGAGTATGTAGCGTACAAAGTGCAGGTGTCAGGAGTATGTAGCATACAAAGTGCAGGTGTCAGGAGTATATATTGCATAGAGTGCAGGTGTCAGGAATATGTATTGTACAGAGTGCAGGGGTCAGGAATATGTATTGTACAGAGTGCAGGGGTCAGGAGTATCTATTGTGCAGGTGTCAGGCGTTTGTCATCATGTGACGTCCTGAGAAGCTGCTTCTCAAGACGTCACGTGATGGCGAAACCTGCCAAGCGGATCTCCCAGTGCTTAACTTCCAGTCTAGGTGGAAGGCACGCGGATGGCTGTCGGCTTCCTGCATGATCGGACAATGTGGGTATATATGTTTGGAGTTTTTTTACAGTGTTTGCATGTATAGCGAACTATTTTAACAATAAATACGATACATTTTTACGCTATAAGGGGTCCTCCTTCTCTCTCTTTTTAATCGATTGGTTGTTTTGCTACTGGAGCCATTGGATTACACTAATGGGCGGCACAGTGGTGTAGTGGTAGCACTCTCGCCTAGCAGTAAGAAGGGTCGCTGGTTCGAATCCCAACCACGACACTACCTGCCTGGAGTTTGCATGTTCTCCCTGTGCCTGCGTGGGTTTCCTCCGGGTACTCCGGTTTCCTCCCACACTCCAAAGACATGCTGGTAGGTTAATTGGATCCTGTCTAAATTGTCCCTAGTATGTATGAATGTGAGTTAGGGACCTTAGATTGTAAGCTCCTTGAGGGTAGGGACTGATGTGAATGTACAATGTATATGTAAAGCGCTGCGTAAATTGACGGCGCTATATAAGTACCTGAAATAAATAAAATAAATAAATAAAATACTACGAGTACGAGATACCAGGCAACAGCTGGGAAATACCTTCTGGTCCCTGGGTGACCACTAAGTGAGATTGATTTTTTTTGTTATATAACAAAGGGGTCAAAACCATCTGGTGAGTGCGGATCTTCATTAGAGCTCACAGTGGCATAACAGCACCAGAGGGCACTATTTTGGTGATTCAGGCACAGCTCACCTTTGCACAGTTTTATGAATGGAATTTCACTTTGGATTCAACGATGAGGAATTCTTTGGCACTTTATCAATTCATTGAGATCAATCACAATAGTATTTGTTTTCCATCACAGTTGCAGTAGAAGTGATTTCTTTTGCAAGCGCTGTCTAGCCCATTTGTTATTATAGTGTGTTCATTGGGGAACGTATTAATCATTTTATTCTACAGGGAGAAATGTTTCCTTTTTTTTTTTTTTTTTATGTGTCAGAGCGGCTTTAAAGCTGAACTCGGGGCAAATATTAAAGACATAAATTAGTGTGGCTCTTTAACATCAATACATCATTATGTGTGTTCTTTAAATACAAGCAGTGCAAGTCCCTGAATGTGACCTGGTATCAGCCTCTCACAGTCCCCCGTACAGCAGACCTGAAGTGTAAGAGGAAGAAGCAGCACAAGGAGATAGTAAGAGAGAGGAGAGTGACAGAGGGATAAGCTTATTATCACTATGCTGTTTTTTTTGCTGTCCAGTCACAGGCTGGGGGCAGGTCCAGGACAACCTGGGCTCACAGGAAGTGGATTAAATGATGTCGGCCTTTAGATTGAAGACATCTAAAATAGACTATCAGGAAAATATTAGGATTGAAGGGGAATATTTTGTTAAAAGTTTGTTTTCTTCTTACTAGACATGTGCAATTTCGTTTAGTTCTGAATTAATTTTTTAATGAATTTAGACAAATTCGTTAATTTGGAAATATCCGAATTAACGAAAACCCAATTAACAAATTTTTCTGAATATTCATAAATTAGATTATTCTAAAATTCGTGAATTCAAAAAAATTTGTAAATTCAAAAAAATCGTAAATTCGGAAAAAAATAGGAAATTCCAAAAAAAACCCGGAAATTCTGAAAAAAATCGGAAATTCGAAAATCTGAAATAATAAGTAACTAATAATAACTTAGCTATTACCAATTTCCAATGTTTTTCGAATTTCCGATTATTTTCGAATTTACGATTTTTTTCAAATTGACGAATTTACGATTTTTTAGAATTTCAGATTTTTTTAGAATTTACGTTTTGTTTTTTTTTTAATTTAGGAATTGCGATCATAACTAGGGATGGGCTTTCTGTTCGGGTCGAACATGAATTCGACTCGAACATTGGCTGTTCGCCGAATAGCGAACAATTTGGGGTGTTCGCGGCAAATTCGAAATTACTTAAACGGGTGACCCCGCCCCCCTCTGACACCACGGAGAAAGCCATAGGGATGTCCCCATGCGTCAGAGGGGGCGGGGTCACCAGGTGGCCCCACCTTCATTTATATAAGAGCTGTCACAAGAACAGAAGCGTCACACAGCGGGAGACTCCGATTGAGGCAGATCGTCCGGAGGTCGAAGCGGGGAAGAAGCCAGAGGAAGATGCCAGACGAGAAGACTGGAGGAAGATGCCAGTGGAGAAGACCGGAGGAAGAAGCAGAGGAAGATAGAGGAAGAAGCGGGAGAAGAACAAGATGGAGGAAGAAGAAGAAAACCGAAGGAAGACCAGAAGAAGATGTAAGAAGAAGCGGGGAAAGAAGAAGATATTAATAAAGGAATTGTCAAAAACCGGCTATTGTCTTTTTTAACATTTTTGACACTTTTTTTGTGAAATGGTAGGGGTACATTTGTACCCCATTACCAAATCACACAGGGGTGGGGCGGGATCTGGGGGTCCCCTTGTTAAAGGGGCTTCCAGATCCCGCAGACCCCCACAACCACTGGGCAAGGGTTGTGGGGATGAGGCCCTTGTCCCCATCAACATGAGGACAACCTCCCTATGTGGAGGCCATGTGGCCTGGTACAGTTCAGGAGGGGGGCCGCTCTCTCGCCCCCCCTCTTTTCCTGCGGCCTGCCAGGTTGCGTGCTCGGATAAGGGTCTGGTATGGATTTTTAGGGGGACCCCAACGCCATTTTTTAAAAAATATTGGCGCGGGGTTCTCCTTAAAATCCATACCAGACCTGAAGGGTCTGGTATGGATTTTGAGGGGGACCCCCACGCCATTTTTTTTAAATTTTGGTGCTGGGTTCCCCTTAATATCTATACCAGACCTGAAGGGCCTGGTATGGAATTTGGGGGGACCCCCACGCATTACGCATTTTTTAAAATTTTGGTTCGGGGTTCCCCTTAATATTCATACCGGACTCAAAGGGCCTGGTAATGGACTGTGGGGGAATCCCATGCCGCTTTCTTTAATGACTTTTATGTGTATTGCCGGGACCGACAATTCATATAGCTTTAAAAGTACTCGCGGCTATTAATGAATTGTCGGGTCTCTGCAATACACATAAAAGTCATTGAAAAAAATGGCATGGGATTCCCCCACAGTCCATTACCAAGCCCTTTGGTTCTGGTATGAATATTAAGGAAAACCCCGAACCAACATTTTTTTAAAAAATGCGTGGGGGCCCCCCAAATTCCATACCAGGCCCCACACAATTTTTTTTTCTTAATTTTGGTTCGGGGTTCCCCTTAATATTCATACCAGACCCAAAGGGCCTGGTAATGGACTGTGGGGGAATCCCATGCTGTTTTTTTCAATGACTTTTATGTGTATTGCCGGGACCGACAATTCATTAATAGCCGCGAGTACTTTTAAATGACTTTTTTTCCTTTAGAAATGTCATTTTGTGTAGGGACTGTTCTAAACACGGGAAACAAGCGCTACTTTACAGGCATACTATAGACACCCCCCAGGTACGAAATTTAAAGGACTATTTCACTTTTATTGTTTCACTTTAAGCATCATTAAAATCACTGCTCCCGAAAAAACAGCCGTTTTTAAAACTTTTTTTTGCATTGATCCATGTCCCCTGGGGCAGGACTCGGGTCCCCAAACCCTTTTTATGACAATACCTTGCATATTAACCTTTAAAATTAGCACTTTTGATTATTCATGGTCATGTCCTATAGACTTTAACGGTGTTTGCGTGTTCGAACAAATTTTTTGCCTGTTCGGTATGTTCTGCTGCGAATCGAACCAGGGGGTATTCAGCTCATCCCTAATCATAACGAATGGCCCGAAAAACGGAAAAAGAAAAAATCTAATGAAACGAAAATGAACAAATTTTTCAGCAGTGCACATATCTATTTGTTCAATTGAATGATAATATTTATCTTGCCGCAGTTCTTATTTAAAGCCCCTCCCATTTATTTTACTTTCTCCTTCTCACGTTTCTGACATTTTTTTTTCTTTTGTAGAGAATTGTTATGGCTACAGACTGGAAGATCATCACCGTGTTTATTGGTGCCAATGACCTCTGTGCCGCTTGTACGGACAGTGTAAGTCTATATATATATATATAAATATCGGAGTGTAACCTTTCATTCCAGCTGCTTGTGACATTATTCGTTACATTTAGACAGCCATGCTTACAATGTAATTATAAGACAAATATTTTTAACAGGTGATCTTTCTTTTCAGAAGATACTTTATAAAAAAAAAAAAACATTTGCTGTGTAATTGTCCCAGCATTCGCACAGCCGTCAAGCACGTTCCCCGTAATGTGTGTAATATGTTTATTTTCTATGATCATCAGCTCCATCTAGTAGCCATAATGCTGTCTTTTGCTGAAATGCCTCAGTCTAGAGAATACTGCATTATGACCACTAGATGGAGCTGATGATCAAAAGAAATAAATATTTAAACACACTACAGGAAATAATTTGCAATGGCCAGAGGCGTAATTGGAACCCTCAGGGCCTTGGTGCCAGAAACCATGAAGTGGACGTCATATGACGTTCTCCGAGAACGCTGGGCCGCGCAGCAGCAAGATCTGTCAGCGGCTGATGACTGACCACTATACTAGCCCGCTGCCAGTACCATGTGATCACTGTGACCTATCACAGCAGAACACATGACAGTTGTAAACAATGGATGGCATCCTTTCATGCCATTCATTTTATACAATTACATGGCTAGCTGTGATTGGTCACAGTGATCGCATGGTACAGACAGGCCAATCACAGCTAATCACAACAAAAGACACTGAATGAATCAGTTTCATTCAGTAAAAATGGTTACTTATACCAATCAAATTCACTGGTATAAGAAATCATAATGTGTAAAAAACACACTCAGCCCGGCACTCAGCCCAACACTCAGTCCGACTCTCCGCCCGACTCTCCGCCCGACACTCCACTCGACACTCAGCCCGACACTCTGCCCGACACTCTGCCTGACATTCTGCTCGACACTCCGCCCGACACTCAGCCCAACACTCAGTCCGACTCTCCGCCCGACACTCCGCCCGACACTCAGCCCGACACTCAGCCCGACACTCTGCCCGTCATTCTGCTCGACACTCCGCCCGACACTCCGCCTGACACTCTGCTCGACACTCCGCCCGACACTCTGCTCGACACTCAGCCCAACACTCTGCTCGACACTTTGCCCGACACTCTGCCCGTCATTCTGCTCGACACTCTGCCCGACACTCCGCCCGACACTCTGCCCGACATTCTGCCCGTCATTCTGCTCGACACTCCGCCCGACACTCCGCCCGACACTCCGCTCGACACTCCGCCCGACACTCCGCTCGACACTCCGCCCGACACTCCGCTCGACACTCCGCCCGACACTCCGCTCGACACTCCGCCCGACACTCCGCCCGACACTCCGCCCGACATTCTGCCCGTCATTCTGCTCGACACTCCGCCCGACACTTCGCCCGACACTCCGCTCGACACTCCGCCCGACACTCCGCCCGACACTCCGCCCGACACTCCGCCCGACACTCCGCTCGACACTCCGCTCGACACTCAGCTCGACACTCTGCCCGACACTCTGCTCGACACTCTGCCCGACACTCTGCTCGACACTCTGCCCGACACTCTGCTCGACACTCTGCCCGACACTCTGCTCGACACTCTGCCCGACACGCAGCCCGACACGCAGCCCGACACGCAGCCCGACACGGCCCTGACAGGGAGAGAATACAAAAATACATAATAAAAAAAACAATCCATGTATTAATATTAAGATACATGGGTGAAGATTCTGAATATTACACACGCCCATTACTGATCTGCTCTAGAAACATTATTTGCATCTAAATTGTCCACATGACCCCCCCCCAACACACACACACACACAGAAAATCCTTTCCATTAAACGGTATTGAATGTTGCTGTAAATACAATCACATTTACTTTTTTAACTTTTTTTTTAGAATTACTTCTCAGCTACGAATTACATCAGTCGCATCAGAGAGGCCTTGGACCTGCTGCATGCGGAGGTTGGTTCAACATTTCTGAAGCTTTATTCATAGTGGGGGTGGACAAATGGCTCAAAAATACGCAGTGGTACATTCAGCTGATCTGTGCATTAATCCATTAACCCTTTGGTTACATGTGTTTGCTAGTTCTCTAGAATTGTTACATTGTATCTCTTGTTACAAAGAAGTATGTGTTTCCTCTGCTCCTCAGCTCCATCTAGAGGACATATTGAGATATATTACTACTGCCCATAATAAAGGACATTTGTTCAGAAGAGAAAATAGCCTAAAGATCACTTTTTTTGCCCAATATGCACAGAACAAACATACATGCCGATTCAAAGGATGAAATGGTATCTGATTATGTTTATAGAGATCCATCAGTGATTCTACAAATCATTTTATGACTGTAAACAAAATGAATGCACAGCAATCCCTATACCATGTGCTCTATCTATTGTGAATGAGACCTATTCATTCTGTCTCTCTCTCCCCCTCCCACTCTTTCATCTTCTTCGATCTCCTCCCCCCTTCCTCTCCCCCCCTCTCCCTCTCCCTCCCCCCCTCTCGCCTTCCCCCTCTCCCCCCCTCTCTCTCTCTCTCTCTCCCTCTCCCTCCCCCCCTCTCTCACCTTCTCCTCTCTCTATCTCTCTCCCCCCTCTCTCTCTCCCTCTCCCTTCCCCCTCTCTCTCCCCCTCTCTCTCTCTCTCTCCCCCCCCTCTCGCCTTCCCTTCCCCCTCCCCCCTCCTTCTCTCCGTCCCCCCTCTCACCTTCCCCCTCTCTCTCCCCCTCTCTTGCCCTCCCCTCTCTCTCTCTCTCTCTCCCCTCTCTCTCTCTCTCTCCCTCTATCTCCTCCCCTTCCTCTGTCTCTCCTCCCTTCTCTCCTCTCTTTCCCTCCCCTCTCTTTCATTCTCTCTCTCTCTCCCCCTTCCCGTCTCTCACCCCCCCCTCTCTCTCTCTCTCTCTCTCTCTTTTCCTCTATCTCCTCCCCCCTTCTCTCCTCTCTTGACCTCCCCTCTTTAATTCTCTCTCTCTCTCTCTCTCTCTCTCTCTCTCTCTCTCTCTCCTCCACCCTTCCCCCCTCTCTCTCTCCCTCCCCCTCCCCCCTCTCTCGCCTTCCCCTCTCTCCCCCCCTCTCTCTCTCCCTTTCCCCCCCCTCTCTCTCTCCTCTCCCTCCCCCCTTTCTCTCTCCCTCTCCTCCCCCCTCTCTCTCCCTCTCCCCCCTCTCTCTCCCCCCCTCTCTCTCTCCCTCTCCCCCCCTCTCTCTCCCCCCCTCTCTCTCTCCCTCTCCCTCCCCCTCTCTCTCCCCCCCTCTCTCTCTCCCTTTCCCCCCCTCTCTCTCTCCCTCTCCCTCCCCCCTTTCTCTCTCCCTCTCCCTCCCCCCTCTCTCTCCCTCTTCCCCCCCTCTCTCCCCCCCTCTCTCTCTCCCTCTCCCTCCCCCTCTCTCTCCCCCTCTCTCTCTCCCTCTCCCTCCCCCCTCCCTCTCCCTCCCCCCTCTCTCTCCCTCTCCCCCCCTCTCTCTCTCCCTCTCCCTCCCCCTCTCTCTCCTTCCCCCCTCTCTCTCTCCCTCTCCCCCCCCTCCTCTCCCCCTCCCCCTCTCTCGCCCTCCCCCCTCTCTCTCTTCCTCTATCTCCTCCTCCTTCCTCTGTCTCTCCCCCCTCTCTCCTCTCTTCCCCTCCCCCTCTATTTAATTCTCTCTCTCTCCTCCACCCTTCCCCTCTCTCTCTCTCTCTCTCCTCCCCCTTTCCCTTTTTATCCTCTCTTCTCTCTCTCTTCTCCCTTTCTCCTCCCCCATCCTCTCTCTCTCTGTCTATTCCTCTATCCCCCCTCCTCTCCCTCCTCTCTCTATCTCTTTTCATCTATCTCCTCCCCTCTCGCCACACTCTCTCTCTGGTCTCTTTTCCCTCCCCTCCTTTCTCTCTCATCTCCCCTCCTCCCCCCCCCCCTCCTCTCTCTATTCCCTCTCTCTCTCCTCCCCACTTTCGCTTTTTATCCTCTCTCTCTTCTCCTCTCCCCCCTTCCTCTCTCTCTCTTCTCCCCCCCCCTCTCTCTCCTCTCCTATCTCTCCTATCTCTCTCTCTTGCCCCCCCTCTTTTTGTCTCCTTTCTCTCTCTCACTCTCACTCTTCCAGGTCCCGCGGGCATTTGTCAATCTGGTGGAGGTTATGGACATCTTCCCGCTGAGAGATGGTGTGTTGGACAATCGTGTGGAATGTCCCACTTTCCTTGCAAAGTAAGCAGTATTATAGCACTCTGCACATACTCATCTAGATTTGCCGCTCCTTTTGGCCATGAGGATCAAAGAGAGGAAGTTGCAAATGAGAACTTACAAAGAGCAGAACACTAACATGTAATAAGTTACATAAAAGAAATCTCGACCGATGATAATAAAATACCATTTTCACATGTTTTAGTGCCAGTCACATGGCCAGTTTCTTAGTGAGATAGCTAGTCATCCGAAATTGGAGCAAAAAGTCCAAGGGACTGAGGAAGTCTTCAGGTCTCAGAGGAGTAAGAGAGCCTGAGGTGCCAGGAGATCCCCTACTGAGAGGCCAGGGAGCATGGAGGCACCCGGGGTGCCAGGAGATCCTCTACTGAGAGGCCAGGGAGCATGGAGGCGCCCAGGGTGCCAGGAGATCCTCTACTGAGAGGCCAGGGATTATGGAGGTGCCCAGGTGCCAGGAGATCCCTTACTGAGAGGCCAGGGAGCATGGAGGCGCCCGGGGTGCCAGGAGATCCTCTACTGAGAGGCCAGGGAGCATGGAGGCACCCAGGGTGCCAGCAGATCCTCTACTGAGAGGCCAGGGAGTATGGAGGTGCCCAGGTGCCAGGAGATCCCTTACTGAGAGGCCAGGGAGCATGGAGGCGCCCAGGTGCCATTAGATTCCCTACTGAGAGGCCAGGGAGTGTGGAGGCGCCCGGGTGCCAGTAGATCCCCTACTGAGAGGCCAGGGAGCATGGAGGAGCCCAGGTGCCAGAGGATCCCCTACTGAGAGGCCAGGGAGCATGGAGGAGCCCAGGTGCCAGAGGATCCCCTACTGAGAGGCCAGGGAGTATGGAGGAGCCCAGGTGCCAGAGGATCCCCTACTGAGAGGCCAGGGAGTATGGAGGAGTCCGGGTGCCAGGAAATCCCCTACTGAGAGGCCAGGGAGCATGGAGGAGCCCGGGTGCCAGGAGATCCCCTACTGAGAGGTCAGGGAGCATGGAGGCGCTCGAGGTGCCATTAGATTCCCTACTGAGAGGCTAGGGAGTATGGAGGTGCCCAGGTGCCAGAGGATCCCCTACTGAGGGGCCAGGGAGTATGGAGGAGCCCGGGTGCCAGGAAATCCCCTACTGAGAGGCCAGGGAGCATGGAGGAGCCCGGGTGCCAGGAGATCCCCTACTGAGAGGCCAGGGAGCATGGAGGCGCTCGAGGTGCCATTAGATTCCCTACTGAGAGGCCAGGGAGTATGGAGGTGCCCGGTTGCCAGAGATCCCCTACTGAGGGGCTAGGGAGCATGGAGGAACCTGGCTGCCAGGAGATCCCCTACTGAGAGGCCAGGGAGCATGGAGGCGCCCGGGGTGCCAGGAGATCCTCTACTGAGAGGCCAGGGAGCATGGAGGCGCCCGGGGTGCCAGGAGATCCTCTACTGAGAGACCAGGGAGTATGGAGGTGCCCAGGTGCCAGGAGATCCCTTACTGAGAGGCCAGGGAGCATGGAGGCGCCCAGGTGCCATTAGATTCCCTACTGAGAGGCCAGGGAGTGTGGAGGCGCCCGGGTGCCAGTAGATCCCCTACTGAGAGGCCAGGGAGCATGGAGGAGCCCAGGTGCCAGAGGATCCCCTACTGAGAGGCCAGGGAGCATGGAGGAGCCCAGGTGCCAAAGGATCCCCTACTGAGAGGCCAGGGAGTATTGAGGAGCCCAGGTGCCAGAGGATCCCCTACTGAGAGGCCAGGGAGTATGGAGGAGCCCGGGTGCCAGGAAATCCCCTACTGAGAGACCAGGGAGCATGGAGGAGCCCGGGTGCCAGGAGATCCCCTAATGAGAGGCCAGGGAGCATGGAGGCGCTCAAGGTGCCATTAGATTCCCTACTGAGAGGCCAGGGAGTATGGAGGTGCCCGGTTGCCAGAGGTCCCCTACTGAGGGGCTAGGGAGCATGGAGGAACCTGGCTGCCAGGAGATCCCCTACTGAGAGGCCAGGGAGCATGGAGGTGCCCGGGGTGCCAGGAGATCCCCTACTGAGAGGCCAGGGAGTATGGAGGTGCCCGGTTGCCAGAGATCCCCTACTGAGGGGCTAGGGAGCATGGAGGAACCTGGCTGCCAGGAGATCCCCTACTGCAAAGCCAGGGAGCATGAAGGTGCCCAGGGTGCCAGGAGATCCCCTACTGAGAAGCCAGGGAGTATGGAGGTGCCCAGGGTGCCAGGGGATCCCCTACTGAGCGACCAGGGAGTGAGCACAGGCAACAGGAGGCTGCAACTAAAACAGGGAGTATGCCTGAGAAAGCCAAGAGAGCTCAGAGAGCCAGGAAAGCTGGGGGTGTGGTCTGAGGGGCCAATAGATCATTATTGTTGGATGTATAGGCATTCACTTTATCTCTGTATATATGTTATTGTGTCATGATTGTATCATTTCACCTGTACAGGCTGCTGTGCCCATGTGTTCTGAGCTATCCTATGGATTCCTATGAGACGCAGATGGTAAAGGACGCCAACCTTGTTTATCAGGTGCAGTACTGCATTATATCCTTTACCCCCGATATTACACAGAACAGCAAAATTAACTGCAACTGGTTTATTGGTGGCATTTCTCATAATTTTTACATGAGCTCAACCCTACTGAGCACCTTCATAAGCCAGATCTTCTCATCCACCATCAGAACCCAAACGCACAAATACGTGCAAATTACCACAGACACAGTGCAAAATCTTGTAGAAAGCCTTTCCAGAAGAGTGGAGGAATTCAAGAGCCCTGACCTCAACCCTACTGAACACCTTGGGTAGGAACTGGAATGTCTGACTGCAAACCAGGTCTTTTTTTTGGGGCCCCATGAGGGGCCTGACACGAAAGCCAGGTCTATTTTTTGATGGCCAACGTGGGACCTGACACACAAGTGAGGTCTTTTTGTTGGTGTCCAAATTGAGGCCTGACGCACAAGCCAGGTCTTTTTTTTTGGTGCCCAATGTGAGGCCTGACACACAAGCCAGGTCTTTTTTTGGTGCCAAATGTGGGGCTTGACACACAAGTGAGGTCTTTTTGTTGATGCCCAACGTGGGGCCTGACACACAATCCAGATCTTTTTGCTGGTGCCCAACGTGGGGCCTGACACACAAGCCAGGTCTTTTTTTTGGTGCCCAATGTGAGACCTGACTCACAAGCTAGGTCTTTTTTTGTTACCCAACTTGGGGCCCTGACCTCACAAATGTGTCCAAATTCCCACAGTCACCCTCCAAAATCTTAGCCTTTTCCAGAAGAGTGGAGGAATTCAAGAGCCCTGACCTCAACCCTACTGAACATTGATACCTGACCTCCCCAATGCTCTTTTGGCTGAATGGGCACAAATCCCAACAGATACAGTTAAAAAGTTTGTGGGAAGCCTTCCTGGAAGAGTGGAGCCAGCTCCATAAAGACATGGTGTGACCAGTTTGGTGTTGGGGAACTCATCCTGCACAGAGTCCTGACCTCAATCCTACTGAACACCTTTGGGATGAATTGAAACATCAAATTTATGGCATCCAATGTGGGACCTGACATGCAAGCCAGGTCTTCTCATCCTCCAACATACCTGACCTCACAAATGGGAACAAATTCACACAGACACCCTCCTAAATCTTGTGGAAATCCTTCCCTCAAGAATGGAGGAAGTGAAAGCCACAAAGGAGGGACAACTCTATATAGATAGTCAGGTGTCCACACGCTTTTAGCCATATGGTGCAAAATACAAGGGCTGGTATGCAAATACTGAATTCTGCCAGTCCCCACCCTTCCTATGCCCAGAACTGGCACACATGGACTAGAAATAATAACAAGTTCTTATGTTTCTTTTCCTATAACAGTCCAGTCTGCAGCAACTGGTCAATTCTGGAAGATACGACACAAGGGATAACTTCACGGTGGTTCTGCAGCCATTTTTCCGTAATACCAAGATTCCATATCAGACGGTAATTGTTTAAAAAAAATTCACACAAGATTCTGCTCCATGGCCTATTATATAACAGTGCTGTTGTTGATCGGTGTGTTTGTTTTCTCTATCTAGGATGGGACACCAGATGTCTCGTACCTTGCTCCAGACTGTTTCCACCTCAGTCAGAAGTCTCACTCCCAGCTGGCCAGGATGCTCTGGAACAACATGGTAATGTATAAATTCTGGGCTGTGGGAGCCAATGGAAGGGAGTGGCAAATGCACAAATGTTAAATGTTCTTTAGCCCAGACTAAACCCAGTGGCTTGTGAGCCACATGCTGTCCTCAAGTTATGTATGGCCTTATATGCCTCTCCCGAGTGTCTAGACAATGTAAGCATACAATGTAGCCACAACTTATCTGCATATGACAGAGCATGGAATGAAACATATAATGTGGTCACATGACCCCAGGTGACCAGGTCATCCCATTGACACATTCTGTAAATACAAGCTGTGGGCTGGATGTCTGGAAACAGGGGAGATGGTGCGGTACACTAACCACCTCACCCGGTCACCATCAGCCAGCCGAAACCTGTATATACAGAATATGCCAAAAAGGATGGCCCGGTCACCTGGTGTCATGTGACCACACGATATGGTTCCACTAACCATCTAACCTGCTCAACTTCAGCCAGTCCAAACCTTTATATACAGAACATGTCAAAGGGAGGACCCAGTGGTGTCATTGACCACCTTATATGGTTCGTGTGGTTCAAACTTCTATTAAGTATCTCACCTAGTCACCATCAGCATATCCAACTGCTCAATTTTGCAAACCTAAATGTGTCCCATACCTGCACGGAGAGTTCTGTATTGCTCATTCTAGTAAAGCAAACAGCAGAGGGCACCAACTAAGTGCAGTATATAGGAAAATACTTTATTAAAAAAAAAACATTTTCCTATATACTGCACTTAGTTGGCGCCCTCTGCTGTTTCCTTTTATATATTGCAGAGATTACTTCAGTCTTATTGAGGAGTTGCCACAAATATCTTTGGACCTATGGACTTTTTAGTATAACCCCACACCCCCACAGCACATTCATGCGTATGCTTATGCTGTAGCTTAGCTGTATCCATACCTGGGCCATTCTCAATAATTCACTGTCCGTACCAGTGCAGCTCTAAATTTTTCTTCATGTAGCTTTTATGGTATTAAACTATTATGTTGACTTAGGAGCTGGAAGGCAGTGGGTTGGATTTACTAAAGGCATATAGACTGTGCACTCTACAAGTGCTCTCATTTGCCCCAGAACTTAGTGAATGCAGTGAAACTTTTCTTTGTAAAAAATACCCAATCAGATGCCAGGTTTGGCCTGGAGACTGCGATGGACTGACTGGATGAATCACTAGTCGTAGGTAGGTGGCTCCATGGGCGGTGAGAAAAGAGTCACTTCCAGTGGGTTGAGCCCAACGTTGGACAGTGGTGGTGGACCCACTTGGGGGCTTGGGCTGCTACCTCTCTGGTATGACCATGTGGTCATTTCAGCGAGAAGACCTGGGTGAGGATGGAGCTCCGGGTGTCCAGAAAATGCAACCCTTGATGTAGGGCTCACAAAACATTTATTGAAAGTGTACATCGAGCCAACGCATTTTGGGGAAATGGACTCTCCATTCTTCAGGGCTGTTAGTGCGTACTTATGGGTGGGGGTGGTTCCCAGAGCGATTTCTGAACTTCAGATTGACAGAATGGCGACTGGTGATGATGCAGAAGGTAACAAGAGCTGCTGCAGAAACAACCAGTTGGCCTTCTGTCAATCTAGAGTTCGAAATTTAGAAATTGCTCAGGGAACCACCCCCGCTCGTAAGTACACACTAACAGCTCTGAAGAAAGGGGGAGTCCATTCCTCTGAAACACGTTGGCTTGATGTACATGTTTGCATTTTCAATAAATGAACCCTACATCAAGAGTTGCACTTTTTAGACACTGGGTCCTCCTTCCTCCTTACCCAGGTCTTCTCTCTGAAACAACCACATGGTCATACCAGAGAGGTAGCAGCCCAAGCCCCCAAGTGGGTCCACCACTGTCCAACGTTGGGCTCAACACACTGGAAGTGATTCCTTCCTCCCTGTCCACAGAGCCACCCACCTACCACTAGTGACCTATCCAGTCAGTGCAGCGCGGTCTTCAGCCCAAACCCGACACCTGATTGGTTATTCTTTACAAAGTGAAGCTTTACCACCTTCACTGAGCTCCGGGGAAAATGAGTGCAGCTGCACTTGGAGAGTGGATGGTCTACTTACCTTTAGTAAATCACCCTCATTGTGTCCCGGGACTGACCTTCTCACATCACATGAAGACGTACATTCTCCGAACGATAATATACGAAAACTCACTGAGAAGCCAGAACTTTCCCATCCTCTATTATTAGCACAGGAGGAGTTTATAACGTGTGACGGTATATTATGATCCTTCTCTCATTCCATTCCATGGTATACCTGGCTTTATTCCATATCTCCTCATTCATCAAATATGGGGTCTTTTCATATATATTTTTTATTATTCAGCTTGAACCCGTCGGGCAGAAAGCGGACACTCTGGACTTGGCAGCCAGCCTTTCACTGAAGTGCCCAACTGAGGTAAGAAAACCAAAAGCTGAACTCCAGGCATGTAAATCTGATCCTCCATAGCCGCAAAGGACATAAATCCACTCTGTGTGCACCATGCCACATTGCAAACCCAGATATTACCTTGTGAAGGTAGCAGTGACCTCATCACTGGGCTGTACAGAGCCTGTGCAGAGAGCAGAGTTGTGGGAGGAGCCCAGCAGGCTCCACCCACTACAGGAGGGGAGGAGACAAGACCAGTCCCCCTTACACAATGTTATACCACCAGAGCACGCACACGAGAAACCTCCAGAAACCTGCAAGGGGGGGGCCCCAAGGTGTAGGCTGCTTAGGGGTCTCCACAGAGTTTAATCCGGCACTGCCGCCATTCTATAATGCAGTGATCTCTAATCTGCGGCCCCGGGGGTCAAATGTGGCCCTTTGCTTGCCTTTATCTGGCCCTTGGGGCACTGTTGACACCAACAATGGGACATAATTCTTGTTACTGACATCAACAATGGAGCACTATTCCTCCCCCTTATATCAAATATGGGGCACTGTTTACTCCCACTGATACCAATGATGGGGCACTATTCCTCCCACTGACACCAATGATGGGGCACTATTCCTCCCACTGACACCTACAACGGGGCACTATTCCTCCCACTGACACCAATGATGGGGCACTATTCCTCCCACTGACACCAGTGATGGGTCACTATTCCTCCCATTGACACAAATGATGGGGCACTATTCCTCCCACTGATACCAATGATGGGGCACTATTCCTCCCACTGACACCTACAACGGGGCACTTTTCCTCCCACTGACACAAATGATGGGACACTATTCCGCTCACTGACACCAATGATGGGGCACTATTCATCCCACTGATACCAATGATGGGACACTATTCCTTCCACTGACACCAATGATGGGGCACTATTCCTCCCACTGACACCAATGATGGGGCACTATTCCTCCCACTGACACCAATGATGGGACACTATTCCTTCCACTGACTCCAATGATGGGGCACTATTCATCCCACTGATACCAATGATGGGGCACTATTCATCCCACTGATACCAATGATGGGACACTATTCCTCCCACTGACACCAATGATGGGACACTATTCCTCCCACTGACACCAATGATGGGACACTATTCCTTCCACTGACTCCAATGATGGGGCACTATTCATCCCACTGATACCAATGATGGGGCACTATTCATCCCACTGATACCAATGATGGGACACTATTCCTCCCACTGACACCAATGATGGGACACTATTCCTCCCACTGACACCAATGATGGGACACTATTCCTTCCACTGACTCCAATGATGGGACACTATTCCCCCCACTGACACCAATGATGGGACCCTATTCCTCCCACTGACACCAATGATGGGACACTATTCCTCCCACTGATACCAATGATGGGGCACTATTCCTCCCACTGATACCAATGATGGGGCACTATTCCTCCCACTGATACCAATGATGGGGCACTATTCCTCCCCCTTCTACCAAGGGTGGGGCAGTGTTTATCTCCACTGATGCCAGGATATTTTCTTCTCCCATTGGCCACAGTCCAGCCCCCCTAAAGCCCCCCCTAAAGGACAGTAAACTGGCCCTTTGTATAAAAAGTTTCAAGACCCCACCTTATAATGACTGCTGCCTGGCTGTCAGATCTGCACTTCCTATGTACCAGTTCCTGGGCACTCCTTCCCCCACCCCGTATATCCAGACCCCCAAAATATTGTTGCAGCTTAAATGTGGTGAAGGCCGGGATACCGGCAATGAAGATGAAACAAAGTAACTATTTTCAGTCTCCTTTCTAAAAATGTATTTCTATTCTATTCCAGGCTCAGCCATTCCTGAGGACCTATAAGAACAGCAACTACAATTATCCCCCCGTGACAACTCCAGCACCAATCACGGTATGGATTATAATGTTCTGATTATAAGGGGGCGGGGTGTTCTTTCTTATTTTTTACAGCTTATTTTTTTAATTATTTTTACAATTTATATTTTTTTACAATTTTTTTTTTTTTGGGGGGGGGGGGGCTTTGGTGAGATATCAGGGATCTAAACAGACCCCTGACATCTTCCCTTTGAGACAGGGAAAGGGACTGAGGGCACAGATTCCCCAGTCCCCTTCTCAGAAGCCTCAGCTGCACTGAAGATGAATGGACAGGATACAGAGGCTCCTCTCTATTCATAAACTGAAGCATCGTAAACACAGATTATGATGTTCAGTTATGAATGGACAGTCAGTGAGCCGGTAAATATGTAATTTACCGGCTCCTTCCTTTTCTGAATGCACAGAGTTAGTGATCACTGACTGTCCATTCATAACTGAGCATCATAATCTGTGTTTACGATGCTTCAGTTTATGAATAGAGAGGAGCCTCTGTCTCCTGTCCATTCATCTTCAGTGCAGCTGAGGCTGCTGAGAAAGGGACTGGGGAATCTGTGCCCTCAGTCCCTTTCCCTGTCTCAAAGGGGAAATGTCAGGGGTCTGTTTAGATCCCTGATATCTCACCAAACCCCCCCCCCCCAAAAAAAAAAAAAAAAGATTGTGAAAAGATATAAATTGTAAAAAGAATAAAAAAAATAAGCTGTAAAAAATAAAATTGTAAAAAAGAATAAAAATAAAAAACTACTGACACGGTCCACCTCTCTACTGACATCATCCAGTGCCCTACTGATACGATCCACTGCCAACCTCCTCCCCCCAAAAAAGAATTGTGAAAAAAAGTTAAAAAAAAAAAAAACATTACATTGAAAAAACATTAAATAAATAGATTTGTAAAAATGTATAAATAAAAAACATAATAAAAAACTACTGACACTGTCCACGGCTCTACTGACACCGTCCATCCAAAACCGTCAACAGCCTCCCACCCCCAAACGAAGCACTGTGAAAAAAATTATTAAAAATAAATAAAATTGTACAAAATGTAAAAAGATCTAATTATGAAAATGACACCATCCACTGCCCTACTGACACCATCCTGCACATACTACCCACCACCATATACTCCACACTCTTCTCCTGTACATACTACCCACTGCCATGTACTCTTCTCCTGTACATACTACCCACTGCCATGTACTCTTCTCCTGTACATACTACCCACTGCCATATACTCTGCACTCCTCTCCATTAGCTTTTCATTATATTAGTGTCACTGTTGATGTCAGTTAAGCCAGCCATAGATTATTACAATCTTGCCTGGTTTAGCAGGGACCGGCTAAGATTCGAACCATCTATGGGTGCACCCCTGAACTCTGTACTCTGTACATAGCGCACCCCTGAACTCTGCACTCTGTACATAGCGCACCCCTGAACTCTGCACTCTGTACATAGCGCACCCCTGAACTCTGCACTCTGTACATAACGCACCTCTGAACTCTGCACTCTGTACATAGCGCACCTCTGAACTCTGTACATAGCGCACCTCTGAACTCTGCACTCTGTACATAGCGCACCCCTGAATTCTGCATTCTGTACATAGCGCACCCCTGAACTCTGCACTCTGTACATAACGCACCTCTGAACTCTGCACTCTGTACATAGCGCACCTCTGAACTCTGCACTCTGTACATAGCGCACCTCTGAACTCCGTACATAGCGCACCTCTGAACTCTGCACTCTGTACATAGCGCACCTCTGAACTCTGCACTCTGTACATAGCGCACCCCTGAATTCTGCACTCTGTACATAGCGCACCCCTGAACTCTGCACTCTGTACATCGCGCACCCCTGAACTCTGCACTCTGTACATCGCGCACACCTGAACTCTGCACTCTGTACATAGCGCACCCCTGAACTCTGCACTCTGTACATAGCGCACCTCTGAACTCTGCACTCTGTACACAGCGCACCCCTGAACTCTGCACTCTGTACATAACGCACCCCTGAACTCTGCACTCTGTACATAGTGCACAACTGAACTCTGCACTCTGTACATAGCGCACCCCTGACCTCTGCACTCTGTACATAGCGCACCCCTGAACTCTCTTTTTTTGTATCTCATGGAGAAAATGTGAGAAATAACGTACAGTATATATCATACAATCATTCCATATACACATACCACATACACTGCATTTATAATTTGAGGAAAATTATGCTTATAAAAAAGTTTACCATTTGCCAATAAAAAAAAAAATATATGTCCCCGGATTTCATTTAAAAAATCTGGTCACCTTATCCTATGACTGTCTATAGTGATGTCGTATTTCTTATGTGATGCAGAACTGGGGCAGTGACATGGAATGCCGAAACTATGCACCCGTCTCTGACAGCGTGCCGACATCAGGTGAGGAACCATCAAGAATGTTCTTCTTTCCCTGTTTGCACCCTTAAATGGAAACTTTTATTCTGCAAGTCTTAGTGCTTGTATGACCTGAAAGGTGTAGCTTTCACTGACTCTATCTGAGTAATTTCTGTCAAATCTAGACCATGTGGGCACAGAAATATGGGTCAACAAATTAGCTGGACATTTGGCCGCAGTAATTGAACATATTTTGTAATGTCATGTTGATGTTACAATCAGTAATCATTGGTTTTGATACCAATTAGGTTTGCTCCTCATGATTTCCAATGTTTCTATTTTTCTTTCAGTTAATAAGCTGCGTCCCGGCGACATTCGAGTGGTGGCAGCGCTGGGTGATTCACTGACGGTAGGTCTTCATCTATTTATTACAAATAAAAAGTGACATGCCTTCTTTCCACCCCAAGAAATAAAATCAGAGGTGCTCACCATCTCAATATGTAATCATAATGACTATAATTTCACCATTAGTGATGCCGTCCTTCAACAAATCCCCCTCCCCCCCCTTATATTGCTTGACTTCCTCCCCAATCTGCCCTCCAACAAGGACCCATCCGGCACCTCTTTATACTGTGCATGGGCCCCACTCATTTCTATTGGTAAGTCATATTCATGGTGACCCTCAGTGGTCCCTTGGAGTATTGCTCACCAATAGGAATGGATGGGGCCATGGAGCATTTGCATGAAGAGGAACCAGATAGATCTTTGTCAGAGGAAAGATTGCTGAATCAAGGAGGAAGGTATTGTCCAAAATTAGCTCCACTTAGGGGGTGAGATATTTATTATAGTACAACTTCACCAAAAGTGAATGCATCCTTTAAAGCTTGCTGTATGAAGTAATTCATCTATCTAGAGGTGGAGTCAGAGCTCCAAAAAGTTTGTAGCTACCTTACCATCACACCTATGTATATGGCTAAATGATTGAGGTCAGATGTCTCCAGTGAAAGGTACTGTGGATACTACATCATCAGTCCTGAACTCAATCCTACTGAACACCTTTGAGGCGAATCAGAATGACGATGATGAGCCTAACATCAGTTCCTGACCTCACAGATGGGTTCTGGTTTCTCCACTAAAGGGTACTGTTAATACTTCATCATACAAAGACATTTTAGTGCTCTTCCAAACTTATCGTAACCCTTTGGTGAAGACCCTTTTCTGTTCCAGCATGACTGTGCCCTGTGTACAAAGCCAGTTCCATAAAGACATGGTCACATGATGTGGAGGAACTCGAGTGTCCTGTACAAAGCTCTGACCTGCCCTCGACCTTTAAGATGAATTGGAACATCCACTGCAAGCCAGCTATTTTTGTTTGGTGTCCAACATGGGGCCCAACATGCAAGCCAGGTCTTCTCATCCTACATAAGTACCTGACCTCACAAATGGGCAAACATTCCAAAAGCTTGTAGAAAGCCTTCCCAGAAGATTGGAGAATATCAGAGCCACCAACGGGTCAACTCAGTATTAATGGCCATGAGAGGAGGGGAGGGGCAACTCCATATTAATGGCCATAGTTTTGGAATTGGATGTCTAACAAGGTGTTATGACTGTGATGGTCATGATCAGGTGTCTACAATGTTCTGCCCATGTAACCTACTGCATATTCCATAACTTTTCTAAACTCATGTTGGATGGTTAATGCCACACCTCACTTTAAAACTGATGAACCTTTAGTCTCTGAAACTGATGCCACTTCTAGCTATCTTTAGTCTCAGGATAAAGTAAACTCAAGAGAGAGATGTCAAAGATATTTACTGTAAACTTTACAACTTACAATAAAAGTAAAATTAACAATAAGTGATATATAAGTAATATTGGTCGATCAAAGCAAGCACCCCAGTTGGAGTTAGTAAGTCAGTCCCGGTGGGTTTGATGCCAATGCCCATTTTGCCCCTCTTTAATACATTCCTGGAAGATGCTCCTTCTGAACTAATTGTAATGTGTTTGTAGGCTGGTTTCGGTGCCAGAGCAACCTCTATCCTGAATGTAGCCACGGAGTGGAGAGGAATCTCCTGGAGGTGAGAGCTGCTTATCCTATGATGTCACAATCAATGGAGAACATGGTTGAAATTGGACTGTAACTGACTGTAATTGAGTGTAACTGTACCAATTATAAGGTATCTTCCATAGTAGCCAATCAGATGCTTGTACAGCCATGTTCATCCTGCCTGCTCTTAGTGTAATATCTAAGCTCCTCTGGGGCTGGACTAACATGAAAATTTCAATGTGTCCTGTAAATTAGTTGCATTATCTATACTGAGGATAATTTGAACAGCTGGGATCTGATTGGCTATAACAGGGACAGTTTTTCTTTTTAAATAAATTGTTGTGAAATAATTGTGGGCAATATTTAATTGCAATGTGTTCTTATCTTTCAGTATTGGAGGAGATGACACTTTGGACAAAGTCACAACAATTCCAAGTAAGTCCTTTAGCTTTCATGAAAGGACTGGTCCAGACATAAAAGTTATATTGAAGTTATAGGTGGAGTCTGGTGGCCTGCTGGCTTCTATTTGTAGTAGATGGTGACCACTCCCTGCCATAGTTCCTGGCTCTGTTTTCTGTCACCTTGGAGTTTTGTGATCCCATCAAACTTTGGGGGGAACTACTCTTTTGTTTCGTGTTCCTTATAGTATAAACAAATAAAATATTAACAAGGAGAGCGGGGACCACACTATAGGTGTCATAGCAGGAGTACAGATCTCTCCAGCACAGCCCCTGATGTGTAAAATCTATTTTCGGATCCTTTAAAGTCGAACTAGACTCCACATTTTCCCTCCTAGCCACCACCTCCTCCCTAAAGGTTCCCCACAGTTTTTTTCTTTTTTTTTTTTAATACTAACTGATGTGATGAGATCAGCATTGCTCTCTAAATCAGTACAGTCTGAAGGGTGCTATAGTGATGGCTCCTCAGGGGTGGGACCAAGGCACTGTGCACTCACAGTACAGTCCTCGGTCTTTTGGTTTGAGAGACAATGTGTGTCTTTCAACCTGGGGGGGCTGAGGACATCTTGTGGCCGAAAAGAGGCGATGTGGGGGACAAATTCAGATTAAAGGTGAGTAATGTGGGGCACATTTTTACCCCAAAAAATCGACCTCTAAGTTGGACTTAAAAGTGCTAAAAAATCACTAAGAAAAAGAATGGACATAATATCACCACCTCTGCCTCAAGTCTTCACTTAATTTCAAAGCTCCAAAGACAATAGAGTCTGTTCAGGGGTATCAGATGGCAACCCCCAATGTACACAAGGGTTCCAGCCGCAAGGTTCCAGATTTGCAGGATTCAGTAACTTAGTCCCTCATGGGTGGAGCCACATTGCACAGTCAGGAGCTCAGGCATCCAACACTTTTTGGAGTCTTGGATTTTGAAGAATCTCAGGCCAGAGTAGCTCTGCAGTAGAGTGAAGATCGATCGGGGGCTGAGACTAGTAAGTCTTACCTCTGTTCTTTTATAGGGGGCTCTAATGATATAACGGAACTCTTTGTATCATTTCTGAATGATTTGTCATTGGTTTTTCTCTATTTAACTTTAAGACATCTTGAAGAAGTTCAATCCCAACATAAAGGGATACTCCACCGGGACCGGCCGACAAAATGAAATGTTCAATGTGGCTGTTAGTGGAGCCAAGGCAGAGTAAGTAAAAGTGTATACAATATGTATATAGTATGTATAGAGCCCCATGCACCCGGGGGGAAAGGCACAGTGTGCATGGGGCCTAGCTCAGCATCTCTCGTTCCCTTTCCCAGTAGTAGCTTGTCCTCTCAACAGCTCCTCTCCCCCTGATCCAGCAATGACTTCAGTAGCATTTACTTAGCAGCTCAAATCCTCTGCTACCCCCTCCCAGCAGTGACTTTGCAGCTGATTTCATCCTGTTGCCTCCCCCCCAGAAGTGGCTCAATTACTTACCTGCTCATCTGCAGTGCAAGAAAAATACCTGTTGATTTGCCAGAATTGCACTCAGCTCCTAATTTCCTATCTTGGGCTGACAATGCACAGCATTTATTTGGTGTCAGCCCTGCCCATTGTCTTTTGTTAAACTTTCCAACCACTCCAACTGTCTTGTTATCCACAGCATAGTAACTAAGTGACTTGTAGTTCAAATAGAGAAACTGGTGGGGGTGGTACACATTCTCTATGAGTTAACACAGGAAGTGTTAACAGGACACAGGACATTGGATTTTTGGCAAGATCAACCGGTATTTTGTTTGCACTTATCAAGCAGATATAACAAAAGGCTTTCAATGGTGTATTTAATACACAAATAGGGAGGAAATGAGAACAGTTCACAGTTAGAGATAAGAAATACTGAAAGAAAAACTTGACCAAATACTGATATAGTTTCTCTTTAATAATAAGATGTTGTCCTTTGTCAGGAACATTACAACCCAGGCGAGGACACTGGTGAATAAGATGAAGGAGAGTACGGTGAGTAGAACCAATGTGTCCACACAAAGTACAATTGTTACTCAATTTGATTGTCATTCGTTTCCTAGTTTTTTACAGAGTGGGGAACCTCTGCTGGGTTTGATGAAAACCTCCGTCGGGTTTTATGAGGGCCTCTCCTGGGTTTTATAAGAACCTCTGCCGGGTTTGATGAGCACCTCTCCTGGGTTTAATGACAGCCTCTGCTAGGTTTGGTTTAGAAACTCTTCCAGTTTTCATGAGAACCTCTCCTTAGCTTTATGAGAACCTCTGCTGGGTTTGTCGAAGACCCTTTGCTGGGTTTGATGAGAACCTTTGTTGGGTTTTATGACAACATCTCCTCCTGGGTTTGATGAGGACCTCTCCTGGGTTTAATGAGAACCTCTGCTGGGTTTGATGAGAACTTCTCCTGGGTTTTATGAGAACCTCTGTCGAATTTGATAAGGAGCTCTCCTGGGTTTTATGAGAACCTCTGCTGGGTTTGATGATAACCTCTTTTGGGTTTTATGAGAACCTCTGCTGCGTTTGATGAGGACTTCTCCTGGGTTTTTATGAGAACCTCTGCCAAGTTTGATGAGGTCCTCTCCTGGGTTTGATGAGAACCTTTGTGGAGTTTTATGAGAACCTCTGCTGGGTTTGCTGAAGACCTCTTCTGGGTTTGATGAGGACCTCTCCTGGAATTGATGAGGACCTTTCCTGGGTTTTATGAGGACCTCTCCTAGGTTTTATGAAAACCTCTGCCAGCTTTCATTAGAAGCTTTCCTGGGTTTTACGAGAACCTCTGCTGGATTTGATGAGGACCTCTGCTAGGTTTTAGTGAGAACCTTTCCTGAGTTTTACGAGAACCTCTGCCAGGTTTTATGAGAAGCTTTGTTGGGTTTGATGAGAAACTCTGCAAGGTTTTAATGAGAACCTCTCCTGGGTTTTACGAGAACCTCTGCTGGATTTGATGAGGACCTCTGCTAGGTTTTAATGAGAACCTCTGCTAGGTTTTAATGAGAACCTTTCCTGGGTTTTACGAGAGCCTCTGGCAGGTTTTATAAGAACCTTTGTTGGGTTGTATGAGGAACTCTGCTAGGTTTTGATGAGAACCCCTCCTGGGTTTTACAAAAACTTTAATGGGTTTGGAGGACCTCTGCTAAGTTTTAATGAGAACCTCGACTCCTGGATTTTAAGAGAACCCATGCTGGGTTTGATAATTTTAATGTAAACAAATACAATATAACACCTAATTTTTGGGTTAAAAGGGTTAAAAAATTAAAAAAAGGTTGTGTCAAGTAAACAGATACCAAACATGTCAATCAAATCTTAAAACTGCATGTGTTTGTGAAATCTCAAAAAAAAATCTAAAATGCCCAAAATTCTCATTAATGCCTTTAAAGCCTTTACAGCCTGTGATGGGGTGCATTGAAAAAATGTTTTTTTTTTTTTCTTGTGCACTATGATGCATTGGCAGCCCATTGAGAATGAGGGGCCAAATCTTTTTAAAGTGTGAAATGTATGTGAGGTAACAGAGCGTGACACAACAGAGAAAACACATGAGCAACCTTCAGCCATTGAGGATCTACAAGTCCCATAATGACCCTTCGAACCCCAGGAACCCCTCCCCCTCTCATATATTTTTCTGCCTTACAGGTTATTAATTTTGAAAATGACTGGAAGTTAATCACCATTTTTATTGGTGGCAATGACCTCTGCCAGTACTGCCATAACAGAGTGAGTAGACCACTACCAAGTGAATTACAGGTTTTGTTATCCAGGTAGTCATTAGAATAGCAAATTGTTCATTAATATTATTTTAGATACATTGGCTTAAATGAATAGATACATTGTTTTCTATATATTGTTATTCATTATGTTCAGGACTAAAAATGATACGTTTATTTGTTTTACATTTCTTTTTACTGAGGTAAATATCCCATATGACTATATCAAATATATTATTTTTGGGCAGCTATGCCATCCTCCAGCACTTTACTACTGTGCTGTGAATAGGCTGTAGTGCAGTGCTATTCATACAGTGTTCATACCCCTTGAAATTTTCCACATTTTGTCATTTTACAACCAAAAACGTAAATGTATTTTATTGGGATTTTATGTGATAGACCAACACAAAGTGTCACATAATTGTGAAGTGGAAGGAAAATGATAAATGGTTTTCAAATTTTTTTTACAAATAAATATCTGGCATGTGGCGTGCATTTGTATTCAGCCCCCTTTACTCTGATAACTAAAATCTAGTGGAACCAATTGCCTTCAGAAGTCACCTAATTAGTAAATAGAGTCCACCTGTGTGTCATTTAATCTCAGTTTAAATAAAGCTGTTCTGTGAAGCCCTCAGAGGTTTGTTAGAGAACCTTAGTGAACAAACAGCATCATGAAGGCCAAGGAACACACCAGACAGGTCAGGGATAAAGTCGTGGAGAAGTATAAAGCAGGGTTAGGTTATAAAAAAAATCAACCGAGCTTTAAACATCTCACAGAGCTCTGTTCAATCCATCATCCGAAAATGGACAGAGTATGGCACAACTGCAAACCTACCAAGACATGGCCGTCCACCTAAACTGACCGGCCGGGCAAGGAGAGCATTCATCAGAGAAGAGCCAAGAGGTCCATGGTAACTCTGGAGGAGCTGCAGAGATCCACAGCTCAGGTGGGAGAATCTGTCCACAGGACAACTATTAGTCGTGTTCTCCACAAATCTGCCCTTTATGGAAGAGTGACAAGAAGAAAGACATTGGTGAAAGAAAGTCATAAGAAGTCCTGTTTGTAGTTTGTGAGAAGCCATGTGGAGGACACAGCAAACATGTGGAAGAAGGTGATCTGGTCAGATGAGACCAAAATTCAACTTTATGGCCTAAAAGTAAAACGCTATGTGTGGGGAAAACTAACACTGCACATCACCCTGAACACACCATCCCCACCGTGAAACATGGTGGTGGCAGCATCATGTGGTGGGGATGGTTTTCTTCAGCAGGGACAGGGAAGCTGGTCAGAGTTGATGGGAAGATGGATGGAGACAAATACAGGACAATCTTAGAAGAAAACCTGTTAGAGTCTACAAAAGACTTGAGACTGGGGCGGAGGTTCACCTTCCAGCAGGACAACGACCCGAAACATCCAGCCAGAGCTACAATGGAATGGTTTAGATCAAAGCATATTCATGTGTTAGAATGGCCCAGTCACAGTCCAGACCTAAATCACATTGAGAATCTGTGGCAAGACTTGAAAATTGCTGTTCACAGACGCTCTCCATCCAATCTGACAGAGCTTGAGATATTTTACGAAGAAGAATGGGCAGAAATGTCCTCTCTAGATGTGCAAAGCTGGTAGAGACATCCCCAAAAAGACTTGTAGAGAAAGGGGGTTCTACAAAGTATTGACTCCGGGGGGCGCCATACAAATGCCCCCCCCCCCCACACACTTTTCACATATTTATTTGTATCATTTATCATTTTCCTTCCACTTCACAATTATGTGACACTTTGTGTTGGTCTATCACATAAAATCCCAATAAAATACATTTACGTTTTTGGTTGTAACATCACAAAGTGGTTTTTATAGCGGAAAATGCCAAACACACCTCCTGATATATCCAATAGAGGGAGCTTTTACCGGTATACAGAATATATGAATTAAAAAATTCATTCAGTATACAAGTATAAAATGAGAAAGTTTTGTGAAAAAAAATATCTTTTCAGCTGCACTTTGCAGTAATATCTCACGATGTGCTAATGCTGAAAATATACTGTCATGTGACTCGTGTACACGGCGTAAGAAAACGGGTGCAATACATGAAGTATGACATTATCGGGGTAAATTGTCATGTCATAAATAAGGGGAATTAGAAGGTAATGTCATCTAATATATCTTCCTACTAAATATTGCTCTATATAAATGTAGTTAAGATTCATAATTAGTTTTATTATTATTTAATATCAATTAAAGTTGAGTAAAATTGATATTTCCTTTTTTTGTTTCCCTTCTCAGACACGATATTCTCTGGAGAATCACATGAAACATCTTCAGACGGCTCTGGACATCTTCTATGATGAGGTACAGTACGGTCACACGCTGGGTTAGTAATGTATACGGTGTGCATCACCCGCTAACCTGATCAATAATATCAGCCATAGGTGCTATTAGGAAGGGGAGGGGTCCAGAGTCTGCAGCACAGGGCTATGATCTTCAGGGGACGGCTACATTGTAATTGTGTATCTTATCCTCACCTATAGGGATTCATTTATTACTTCTGTTTACCAATCAATCACTAATCATAATAATAAAATAGTGGTGGTCAGTGGCATCTCCAGCTTTCATATTTAGGGGGGGGGCACATGGGGGGACAGGGACAAAAGTAGCAGGAGCAACCATAAAATGCAATTTATATACATAGAATAGAATGCACTCCGGAGGTCATCAATGCAGCCTCACCAGTGCCCATCTGTGCAGCCTCACCAGTGCCCATCTATGCAGCCTCACCAGTGCCCATCTGTGCAGCCTCACCAGTGCCCATCAATGCAGCCTCACCAGTGCCCATCAGCGAAGCCTCACCAGTGCCCATCTATGCAGCCTCACCAGTGCCCATCTGTGCAGCCTCACCAGTGCCCATCAATGCAGCCTCACCAGTGCCCATCAGCGCAGCCTCACCAGTGCTCATCTTTGCAGCCTCACCAGTGCCCATCAGCGCAGCGTTATCAGTGCCCATCAATGCAGCCTCATCAGTGCCCATCTTTGCAGCCTCACCAGTGCCCATCTGCGCAGCCTCACCAGTGCCCATCAATGCAGCCTCACCAATGCCCATCAGCGCAGCCTCACCAGTGCTCATCTGCGCAGCCTCACCAGTGCCCATCAGCGCAGCGTTATCAGTGCCCATCAATGCAGCCTCACCAGTGCAGGGTGAATAGAGAGAGGAGAAGGAAAGGGGGGCACATGGGGGGTCACACTATAATATTGGGGGGGTCAAGGTCCCCTCAGGCCCCCCCTTTAATTACGCCACTGGTGATAGTAGTCAGGTTTCTAAGGCTCCTCAACAGCATAATATGGGACTCTGAGGAGCACACCCCAGAAAGGCCCTCTAACATCCTTATAATGCATTTGCAGATTTCATAAGATGATGCCAATCAGTAAGAATAAAGTTTGTTTAGAAATCTCCCATGATGCTTAGCAAGGCTCAGTATCCATTTATCAGCTTGCGATTGGTTTCTCCTCAGGTGCCCCGTGCGTTCATCAACTTGGTGGAGATCATGGAGATAGAAGGACTACGCGCGGTGACCGCAGACACCATTGGCTGCAGCCTATTAAAACCGTAAGTGTTGACACTAATTTACAAGCAAGCTTGTGATGTCTTCCAGAAACACGGCTTACACCAGCCTTGTGACACCATATTGGCTGAGACCATAAAGAGAACCTGTGAGGACAGAAATCTGGGAGAGATCACCGCTAACATGTTTGATAGATACAGGCTACAGTCTCTCTCATCCTGGCTTTTCTACCTTGTCAGTCACTGACTTGGAGCAAGCCTAGGAAGTATATGTCTGTAAACTGAAGCTGAAGATATTGAGCTCTGTAAACCCTTTGTAGGGATAATAGAATGGTGGCGCGGACTGATTTGGCTGGTTCAGTGTTCTGATGAACAATCTGGCACCATATAGATGAATATCAAGCAAAACCTTCAGTGACAGTAGAAACATCCATTAATTCACATCTGTAATCCCTTAAAACACATTTTTTTTTTCTTTCAATTTAGCCCAGCGCTAAAATCAACTGAAAGTTGAAAGCAGTCTTGCAGTAGGAGTGTTTTTGAGCTTGGGGGAAGGTCCTTAGGAACAGAAGAACTCACAGAGCGCCTCTAGTGTGGTGATAGGTAGTGGGTGGGGCAGAGGTGGCACAGAGTCCATAAAAGGACCGCCCTCGTTATGCAATGAATATAGCGGGGGCCATACTTTACACACTGCCCGGAAGGTGGTCCTCTGTACATTCTGCGCTTCTTGTATATTCCACTGAACTGCCCTTGTAATACAAATAAATCCTTTTGTTCCACCGCAGTAACGCTTGTCCGTGCTTTATAAATCCGCGAGATGGATCTCCAGAGCTGAACCAGATCAAGAAATTCAACAGAGATCTGCAGGTGAGGATGTGACCAGTGGGGGGCGCTCTTCTACAGCAGAGCGACTCTCAGCAATGACCTGTGTCCCCAGACCGAGCACTGAGATCATTCCTCCAGACTTCTATAGAGAGTCAGAAACATAAGAAGACATTTAGATTTAAAAGTAAATTTATGGAAACTTTGTGTATATTTCACTTCATTTATTATAATCAGGAATTTAAAAAAATCAAATGTTAATTTTTAGGCCAGGTTAATGTGTAATATTGCATGAGAATGTTTGTATTTTCATTTAATTTAGCACATGGAGGTCTCTGTGCCTTTCCCACATAACGCCTGCACCGCTCCTCTATACTCTGATATCTGGGATTGACTTGCACCGCTCTTCTATACTCTGATATCTGGGATTGACTTGCTCTGTCTTCTATACTCTGTTATCTGGGATTGACTTGCACCGCTCCTCTATACTCTGATATCTGGGATTGACTTGCACCGCTCTTCTATACTCTGATATCTGGGATTGACTTGCTCTGTCTTCTATACTCTGTTATCTGGGATTGACTTGCACCGCTCCTCTATACTCTGATATCTGGGATTGACTTGCTCCGCTCTTCTATACTCTGATATCTGGGATTGACTTGCTCCGTCTTCTATACTCTGTTATCTGGGATTGACTTGCACCACTCCTCTATACTCTGATATCTGGGATTGACTTGCTCCGCTCTTCTATACTCTGATATCTGGGATTGACTTGCTCCGCTCCTCTATACTCTGATATCTGGGATTGACTTGCTCCGTCTTCTATACTCTGATATCTGGGATTGACTTGCTCCGCTCTTCTATACTCTGATATCTGGGATTGACTTGCTCCGTCTTCTATACTCTGATATCAGGGATTGACTTGCTCCGCTCTTCTATACTCTGATATCTGGGATTGACTTGCACCGCTCCTCTATACTCTGATATCTGGGATTGACTTGCACCGCTCTTCTATACTCTGATATCTGGGATTGACTTGCTCCGCTCCTCTATACTCTGATATCTGGGATTGACTTGCTCTGTCTTCTATACTCTGTTATCTGGGATTGACTTGCACCGCTCTTCTATACTCTGATATCTGGGATTGACTTGCACCGCTCCTCTATACTCTGATATCTGGGATTGACTTGCACCGCTCTTCTATACTCTGATATCTGGGATTGACTTGCACCGCTCTTCTATACTCTGATATCTGGGACTGACTTGCACCGCTCCTCTATACTCTGATATCTGGGATTGACTTGCACCGCTCTTCTATACTCTGATATCTGGGATTGACTTGCTCCGCTCCTCTATACTCTGATATCTGGGATTGACTTGCTCCATCTTCTATACTCTGTTATCTGGGATTGACTTGCACCGCTCTTCTATACTCTGATATCTGGGATTGACTTGCACCGCTCTTCTATACTCTGATATCTGGGATTGACTTGCACCACTCTTCTATACTCTGATATCTGGGATTGACTTGCACCGCTCCTCTATACTCTGATATCTGGGATTGACTTGCTCCGCTCCTCTATACTCTGATATCTGGGATTGACTTGCACCTCTCTTCTATACTCTGTTATCTGGGATTGACTTGCTCCGCTCCTCTATACTCTGATATCTGGGATTGACTTGCACCTCTCTTCTATACTCTGATATCTGGGATTGACTTGTACCACTCTTCTATGCTCTGATATCTGGGATTGACTTGCACCGCTCCTCTATACTCTGATATCTGGGATTGACTTGCTCCGCTCTTCTATACTCTGTTATCTGGGATTGACTTGCTCCGTCTTCTATACTCTGATATCTGGGATTGACTTGCACCTCTCTTCTATACTCTGATATCTGGGATTGACTTGCACCACTCTTCTATACTCTGATATCTGGGATTGACTTGCACCGCTCTTCTATACTCTGATATCTGGGATTGACTTGCACCGCTCTTCTATACTCTGATATCTGGGATTGACTTGCACCGCTCCTCTATACTCTGATATCTGGGATTGACTTGCTCCGCTCCTCTATACTCTGATATCTGGGATTGACTTGCTCCGTCTTCTATACTCTGATATCTGGGATTGACTTGCTCCGCTCTTCTATACTCTGATATCTGGGATTGACTTGCTCCGTCTTCTATACTCTGATATCAGGGATTGACTTGCTCCGCTCTTCTATACTCTGATATCTGGGATTGACTTGCACCGCTCCTCTATACTCTGATATCTGGGATTGACTTGCACCGCTCTTCTATACTCTGATATCTGGGATTGACTTGCTCCGCTCCTCTATACTCTGATATCTGGGATTGACTTGCTCTGTCTTCTATACTCTGTTATCTGGGATTGACTTGCACCGCTCTTCTATACTCTGATATCTGGGATTGACTTGCACCGCTCCTCTATACTCTGATATCTGGGATTGACTTGCACCGCTCTTCTATACTCTGATATCTGGGATTGACTTGCACCGCTCTTCTATACTCTGATATCTGGGACTGACTTGCACCGCTCCTCTATACTCTGATATCTGGGATTGACTTGCACCGCTCTTCTATACTCTGATATCTGGGATTGACTTGCTCCGCTCCTCTATACTCTGATATCTGGGATTGACTTGCTCCATCTTCTATACTCTGTTATCTGGGATTGACTTGCACCGCTCTTCTATACTCTGATATCTGGGATTGACTTGCACCGCTCTTCTATACTCTGATATCTGGGATTGACTTGCACCACTCTTCTATACTCTGATATCTGGGATTGACTTGCACCGCTCCTCTATACTCTGATATCTGGGATTGACTTGCTCCGCTCCTCTATACTCTGATATCTGGGATTGACTTGCACCGCTCTTTTATACTCTGTTATCTGGGATTGACTTGCACCTCTCTTCTATACTCTGTTATCTGGGATTGACTTGCTCCGCTCCTCTATACTCTGATATCTGGGATTGACTTGCACCTCTCTTCTATACTCTGATATCTGGGATTGACTTGTACCACTCTTCTATGCTCTGATATCTGGGATTGACTTGCACCGCTCCTCTATACTCTGATATCTGGGATTGACTTGCTCCGCTCTTCTATACTCTGTTATCTGGGATTGACTTGCTCCGTCTTCTATACTCTGATATCTGGGATTGACTTGCACCTCTCTTCTATACTCTGATATCTGGGATTGACTTGCACCACTCTTCTATACTCTGATATCTGGGATTGACTTGCACCGCTCTTCTATACTCTGATATCTGGGATTGACTTGCACCGCTCTTCTATACTCTGATATCTGGGATTGACTTGCACCGCTCCTCTATACTCTGATATCTGGGATTGACTTGCACCGCTCTTCTATACTCTGTTATCTGGGATTGACTTGCACCGCTCTTCTATACTCTGATATCTGGGATTGACTTGCACCGCTCTTCTATACTCTGATATCTGGGATTGACTTGCACCGCTCCTCTATACTCTGATATCTGGGATTGACTTGCTCCGCTCCTCTATACTCTGATATCTGGGATTGACTTGCTCCGTCTTCTATACTCTGATATCTGGGATTGACTTGCTCCGCTCTTCTATACTCTGATATCTGGGATTGACTTGCTCCGTCTTCTATACTCTGATATCAGGGATTGACTTGCTCCGCTCTTCTATACTCTGATATCTGGGATTGACTTGCACCGCTCCTCTATACTCTGATATCTGGGATTGACTTGCACCGCTCTTCTATACTCTGATATCTGGGATTGACTTGCTCCGCTCCTCTATACTCTGATATCTGGGATTGACTTGCTCTGTCTTCTATACTCTGTTATCTGGGATTGACTTGCACCGCTCTTCTATACTCTGATATCTGGGATTGACTTGCACCGCTCCTCTATACTCTGATATCTGGGATTGACTTGCACCGCTCTTCTATACTCTGATATCTGGGATTGACTTGCACCTCTCTTCTATACTCTGATATCTGGGATTGACTTGCACCACTCTTCTATACTCTGATATCTGGGATTGACTTGCACCGCTCTTCTATACTCTGATATCTGGGATTGACTTGCACCGCTCTTCTATACTCTGATATCTGGGATTGACTTGCACCGCTCCTCTATACTCTGATATCTGGGATTGACTTGCTCCGCTCCTCTATACTCTGATATCTGGGATTGACTTGCTCCGTCTTCTATACTCTGATATCTGGGATTGACTTGCTCCGCTCTTCTATACTCTGATATCTGGGATTGACTTGCTCCGTCTTCTATACTCTGATATCAGGGATTGACTTGCTCCGCTCTTCTATACTCTGATATCTGGGATTGACTTGCACCGCTCCTCTATACTCTGATATCTGGGATTGACTTGCACCGCTCTTCTATACTCTGATATCTGGGATTGACTTGCTCCGCTCCTCTATACTCTGATATCTGGGATTGACTTGCTCTGTCTTCTATACTCTGTTATCTGGGATTGACTTGCACCGCTCTTCTATACTCTGATATCTGGGATTGACTTGCACCGCTCCTCTATACTCTGATATCTGGGATTGACTTGCACCGCTCTTCTATACTCTGATATCTGGGATTGACTTGCACCGCTCTTCTATACTCTGATATCTGGGACTGACTTGCACCGCTCCTCTATACTCTGATATCTGGGATTGACTTGCACCGCTCTTCTATACTCTGATATCTGGGATTGACTTGCTCCGCTCCTCTATACTCTGATATCTGGGATTGACTTGCTCCATCTTCTATACTCTGTTATCTGGGATTGACTTGCACCGCTCTTCTATACTCTGATATCTGGGATTGACTTGCACCGCTCTTCTATACTCTGATATCTGGGATTGACTTGCACCACTCTTCTATACTCTGATATCTGGGATTGACTTGCACCGCTCCTCTATACTCTGATATCTGGGATTGACTTGCTCCGCTCCTCTATACTCTGATATCTGGGATTGACTTGCACCGCTCTTTTATACTCTGTTATCTGGGATTGACTTGCACCTCTCTTCTATACTCTGTTATCTGGGATTGACTTGCTCCGCTCCTCTATACTCTGATATCTGGGATTGACTTGCACCTCTCTTCTATACTCTGATATCTGGGATTGACTTGTACCACTCTTCTATGCTCTGATATCTGGGATTGACTTGCACCGCTCCTCTATACTCTGATATCTGGGATTGACTTGCTCCGCTCTTCTATACTCTGTTATCTGGATTGACTTGCTCCGTCTTCTATACTCTGATATCTGGGATTGACTTGCACCTCTCTTCTATACTCTGATATCTGGGATTGACTTGCACCACTCTTCTATACTCTGATATCTGGGATTGACTTGCACCGCTCTTCTATACTCTGATATCTGGGATTGACTTGCACCGCTCTTCTATACTCTGATATCTGGGATTGACTTGCACCGCTCCTCTATACTCTGATATCTGGGATTGACTTGCACCGCTCTTCTATACTCTGTTATCTGGGATTGACTTGCACCGCTCTTCTATACTCTGATATCTGGGATTGACTTGCACCGCTCTTCTATACTCTGATATCTGGGTTCGACTTGCTCCGTCTTCTATACTCTGTTATCTGGGATTGACTTGCTCCGCTCCTCTATACTCTGTTATCTGGGATTGACTTGCACCTCTCTTCTATACTCTGTTATCTGGGATTGACTTGCACCTCTCTTCTATACTCTGTTATCTGGGATTGACTTGCACCGCTCTTCTATACTCTGTTATCTGGGATTGACTTGCACCGCTCTTCTATACTCTGATATCTGGGATTGACTTGCTCCGTCTTCTATACTCTGTTATCTGGGATTGACTTGCACCGCTCTTCTATACTCTGATATCTGGGATTGACTTTCACCGCTCTTCTATACTCTGATATCTGGGATTGACTTGCTCCGTCTTCTATACTCTGATATCTGGGATTGACTTGCTCCGTCTTCTATACTCTGTTATCTGGGATTGACTTGCTCCGCTCCTCTATACTCTGATATCTGGGATTGACTTGCACCGCTCTTCTATACTCTGATATCTGGGATTGACTTGCACCTCTCTTCTATACTCTGATATCTGGGATTGACTTGCTCCATCTTCTATACTCTGATATCTGGGATTGACTTGCTCCGTCTTCTATACTCTGTTATCTGGGATTGACTTGCTCCGCTCCTCTATACTCTGATATCTGGGATTGACTTGCACCGCTCTTCTATACTCTGATATCTGGGATTGACTTGCACCTCTCTTCTATACTCTGATATCTGGGATTGACTTGCTCCATCTTCTATACTCTGATATCTGGGATTGACTTGCTCCGTCTTCTATACTCTGTTATCTGGGATTGACTTGCTCCGCTCCTCTATACTCTGATATCTGGGATTGACTTGCACCGCTCTTCTATACTCTGATATCTGGGATTGACTTGCTCCGCTCCTCTATACTCTGATATCTGGGATTGACTTGCACCGCTCTTCTATACTCTGTTATCTGGGATTGACTTGCACCTCTCTTCTATACTCTGTTATCTGGGATTGACTTGCACCGCTCTTCTATACTCTGATATCTGGGATTGACTTGCTCCGCTCCTCTATACTCTGTTATCTGGGATTGACTTGCACCTCTCTTCTATACTCTGTTATCTGGGATTGACTTGCACCTCTCTTCTATACTCTGTTATCTGGGATTGACTTGCTCCGCTCCTCTATACTCTGATATCTGGGATTGACTTGCACCGCTCTTCTATACTCTGATATCTGGGATTGACTTGCTCCGCTCCTCTATACTCTGATATCTGGGATTGACTTGCACCGCTCTTCTATACTCTGATATCTGGGATTGACTTGCTCCGTCTTCTATACTCTGTTATCTGGGATTGACTTGCACCGCTCTTCTATACTCTGATATCTGGGATTGACTTGCTCCGCTCCTCTATACTCTGATATCTGGGATTGACTTGCACCGCTCTTCTATACTCTGTTATCTGGGATTGACTTGCACCTCTCTTCTATACTCTGATATCTGGGATTGACTTGCACCGCTCCTCTATACTCTGATATCTGGGATTGACTTGCACCGCTCTTCTATACTCTGATATCTGGGATTGACTTGCACCACTCCTCTATACTCTGATATCTGGGATTGACTTGCACCGCTCTTCTATACTCTGATATCTGGGATTGACTTGCTCCGTCTTCTATACTCTGATATCTGGGATTGACTTGCACCGCTCTTCTATACTCTGATATCTGGGATTGACTTGCACCGCTCCTCTATACTCTGATATCTGGGATTGACTTGCACCGCTCCTCTATACTCTGATATCTGGGATTGACTTGCTCCGCTCCTCTATACTCTGATATCTGGGATTGACTTGCACCGCTCTTCTATACTCTGTTATCTGGGATTGACTTGCACCGCTCTTCTATACTCTGATATCTGGGATTGACTTGCACCGCTCCTCTATACTCTGATATCTGGGATTGACTTGCACCGCTCCTCTATACTCTGTTATCTGGGATTGACTTGCACCGCTCTTCTATACTCTGATATCTGGGATTGACTTGCACCGCTCCTCTATACTCTGATATCTGGGATTGACTTGCACCGCTCCTCTATACTCTGATATCTGGGATTGACTTGCTCCGCTCCTCTATACTCTGATATCTGGGATTGACTTGCACCGCTCTTCTATACTCTGATATCTGGGATTGACTTGCACCGCTCTTCTATACTCTGTTATCTGGGATTGACTTGCACCGCTCTTCTATACTCTGATATCTGGGATTGACTTGCACCGCTCTTCTATACTCTGATATCTGGGATTGACTTGCACCGCTCTTCTATACTCTGATATCTGGGATTGACTTGCACCGCTCCTCTATACTCTGTTATCTGGGATTGACTTGCACCGCTCTTCTATACTCTGATATCTGGGATTGACTTGCACCGCTCCTCTATACTCTGATATCTGGGATTGACTTGCTCCGCTCCTCTATACTCTGATATCTGGGATTGACTTGCACCGCTCTTCTATACTCTGTTATCTGGGATTGACTTGCACCGCTCTTCTATACTCTGATATCTGGGATTGACTTGCTCTGTCTTCTCTGTCTGTGAGATTATCGGGTGCGGATTTATTGTGGATTTATAATAATGGAACTTTTGTCTTTGATTGTTTTCTTTCTGTTCAGGTTCACCTGGCTCAATTGCCAGTGAAATACACCGGCCGGGAGGACTTCGCTGCGGTGGCTCAGCCCTTCTTCAGGAACACAATTGTGCCAGTTGACAATGTAAGTCTCACATTTCTCATTGATATCATTGTTCAGTAATTGCACCGCCCTGAATTCTCTCCTGTGAGTATAAATGGTCAGTAACTGGTGTTTATTAGAAAATTTGCATAGGTGCCCTCCCCCCACTGAAACTGCATTTAAATTCGCTCCTTTTGGAAGGGTGCAATATTGAATGTTCTTGGGGATTTTCAAATGTATAAATGGGGAAAATACCACATTATGGCCACTAGATGGCTCTGACTCTCATAGGAACAAAGTATGATCCTCAGTGCCATCTAGAGGCCATAATGTGGTATTTTCTACATTTACACATTCGAATTGCAGAGACTATAGCCTGAGAACATTCGATTTTGCTCTATTCACACAGAACAAATTTACATACAGATTCGATGGATAAACAGCTATGCATTTTTTTTGATAAATACACCCTTAAGTGTGAAGGGAAGGGGTCATTTTTCCTCTCCAAGTGTCCTGTAAATAATGTCCTGATCCCGCACTCATGGCAAAAATGTTTGATATCGGTAAATATATCTGAAATACTTCTATAAAGAAAAAAAAAGACGGATTAATAATGTATTGTAAAGTGAATGCCTGTATACATGATCACTGGAAAAATAAATAAGAGCAATAAAAAGACTTTTTTAGTGAATTTGGTTTTAATGATTTCTTAATGGGTAGAAATAACAGGTCAGTACCTGCACTGACAGAAAGAGGCTGCCTGAACCTCTTCTAAAGATGCTAACTGCCTGGCTGCCTCTGACTTTAATTCCCATCGACTTAAAGAGGACCTTCAATCATTTTTTCATCTTTCCATCTATTAAATCTTCTGCTTTTGTTGTTGTTTTAACTTTGGAAAGTAAAACATTTTTTTTCTGCCAGTAAATCCCTTATACAGCCCACTTCCTGTTTCTTGTCTGGTCATTGGCCCTAGGCTTATGACATCATTCACAGCTCTCTCTCTCATGTGAGTTTGCCAGGAAGGGAGGGGGGATGAGTCATAAGAGGGCCAATGAGAGGTGCGGAGCTGGAAGTGTGCCTCTGTGTGTCTGTGTAAATCCAGGAAGTGAACAAACAGCAGCTTCAGAGCATATTTGGCAAGTACAGAATCCCAGTATATATAAAATAATATGCAAAGTGGTTGGAGGGAAGCTTCAGAATGGCAAAGACTCTTACAAAGCAAATGGATCAACATGACAACCAGTCTCACATTTCTCATTAATATCATTACTGTCCCTTTACCAATTAAATCTGCCTATGATTAAGACTTATTGCCGAATTGCGTAATCCACTGTACTTTTACACTCCATTCGATGTAATAAAGTGACTTTTTCAGAAGGAGGAGTTTCCGGCTCTTCTCCTTATACCTCCATCTTCCATTAGTGTTGGGAAGACTCTTTGAGCAGGAGCACGCTCAGTCCACCTCCATGGCGAATCTTTCTGGGCGTTGCACTTTTATTTTCAATTAAATCCTCCCTCCTACCTCCCCTTCTTCTACAGGTGTACCGGCTCCTCCCCCCCTTCAGTCTTGCACAGGTGTACCGGCTCCTCCCCCCCTTCAGTCTTGTACAGGTGTACCGGCTCCCCCCCCTTCAGTCTTGCACAGGTGTACCGGCTCCTCCCCCCCTTCAGTCTTGCACAGGTGTACCGGCTCCTCCCCCCCTTCAGTCTTGCACAGGTGAACCGGCTCCTCCCCTTCAGTCTTGCACAGGTGTACCGGCTCCTCCCCTTCAGTCTTGCACAGGTGTATCGGCTCCCCCCCTTCAGTCTTGCACAGGTGTACCGGCTCCTCCCCTTCAGTCTTGCACAGGTGTACCGGCTCCTCCCCTTCAGTCTTGCACAGGTGTATCGGCTCCCCCCCCCTTCAGTCTTGCACAGGTGTACCGGCTCCTCCCCTTCAGTCTTGCACAGGTGTACCGGCTCTTCCCCCTTCAGTCTTGCACAGGCTTAGCGGCTCCTCCCCTTTAGTCTTGCACAGGAGTACCGGCTCCTCCCCTTCAGTCTTGCACAGGTGTACCGGCTCCTCCCCTTCAGTCTTGCACAGGAGTACCGGCTCCTCCCCTTCAGTCTTGCACAGGTGTACCGGCTCTTCCTCTTTAGTCTTGCACAGGTGCATCGGCTCCTCTACTTCAGTCTTGCACAGGTGCACTGGCTGCTCCCTCTTCAGTCTTGCACAGGAGTACCGGCTCCTCCCCTTCAGTCTTGCACAGGTGTTCCGGCTCCTCCCCTTCAGTCTTGCACAGGTGTACCGGCTCCTCCCCTTCAGTCTTGCACAGGTGTACCGGCTCCTCCCCTTTAGTCTTGCACAGGTGCATCGGCTCCTTTACTTCAGTCTTGCACAGGTGCACTGGCTGCTCCCTCTTCAGTCTTGCACAGGTGTACCGGCTCCTCCCCTTCAGTCTTGCACAGGCTTAGCGGCTCCTCCCCTTCAGTCTTGCACAGGCTTAGCGGCTCCTCCCCTTCAGTCTTGCACAGGTGTACCGGCTCCTCCCCCTTCAGTCTTGCACAGGTGTACCGGCTCCTCCCCCTTCAGTCTTGCACAGGTGTACCGGCTCCTCCCCCTTCAGTCTTGCACAGGTGTACCAGCTCCTCCCCCTGGACTGAAACGTTTTTCTCTGATTTCACTGCACACTGTGAGCTTCTCACCATATGCATTAGAAGCTGCAGCAAGTCAGAGCCCCGCCCTCATTTCCTGGCTGGAGGACGTCCAGCTTTAGCCTGAATGTCCCTGGCCCCGCCCCTTTTACTCATTTGACTTTAGGTCTTTCAATCATGGAGGGTCAGCATAGCATGTGGGCGTCACTTATTTGCATAACACCTCCCACTGCTTGCATCAGGGATAAGGGTCTATGGAGAGGAGTAGTGAGGCCGGGGGCTGGGATGTTTTCAGGAAGGTATGTACAGCCCCCTGCCAGCCCCTCCGACCAACCATGATCTGCCTCCATTATATAGAGAAGCACAGAGACCCGGTGATGACATCACTGAGTATAAAATGACATCAGTACATTTTATGTTTTAATTCAATGCATTGTAATCTTCTCTCAGCTTGGACAACCGGATGTGAGCTACTTCTCCAAGGACTGCTTCCACTTCCATGAGCGCGGACATGCAGAGATGGCGAAGGCGCTGTGGAATAACATGGTATGTCGGGTCACCCGGGCACCGCCGGGCACCGCGCCACGTTCAGTGATAAAGTACTTATAGACATTTTATAAAGCTTTGTTTTAAAAAAATACCAAACATGTCATACTTACCTGCTCTGGGCAATGTGTTTTGCACACAGCGGCCCCCCGATCCTCCTCTTCTCGGGTCCCCCCCCCCGGTGGCGCTGCAGGCTCCTCCCCTCCTTCGGCTGCCCCCATTGGGGAGCTGCTTTCCCTGGGGGGACCCGTGCGTCCATTGACACAGACAGCAGGACTTGGCCACGCCCCCCGGCTCCTGCTGCTATCAATCTATCCAATGAGGACCTGAGACAGCGGCTGGAGCTGGTGTGCTCATTCGCTGGAACGATCGGGCTCAGGTAAGTAAAAGGGGGGCTCGGGGGGGGGGGGGGCACTGAAAAGTTCACGGGGAGACCTGGGAGAATTCACCCTTTTACTGCCACTGCTGCAGGTACAAGACATGTGCACTACCGAAAAATATGTTTGTTTTCGTTTCATTCATTTTTTTTTTTTCCGGGTCATTCGTTATGATCGCAATTCATAAATTTGAAAATTCGAAAATTTGAAAATCCGAAAATTCGAAAGAACTATTAAATTATAGGTATTGGAATTTCCTTTCAAATTGGGCTGTTAGTGAACGTAACGAATACGAATTTATCCGAAGTTACAAATTATCTGAAATAACGAATGCCGCATCTAAACAAATGGAACTGAATAAATTAATAATAATAACATTTTTATTAATTATTTCATTTTTCGGGTCATTTGTTATGATCGCAATTCGGAATTTCAAAAATTCGTAAATTTGAAAAATCCGAAAATAAGAAAGAAAATCCTAAAATTCGAAAGAATAACTAACTAATAATAACTAACTACCGGTATTAAATTATAGGTATTGGAATTTCCTTTCAAATTTGGCTGTTAGTGAACGCAACGAATACGAATTTATCCGAAGTTACGAATTATCCGAAATAACGAATGCCACATCTAAACAAATGGAACGGAACAAATTAATAATAATACATAACAATAATAAAATAATAATAATAATAAAATAATAAATAAAAAAATGTACTTGTTTTCAATATACAGTGCCTTGATAAAGTATTCACACCCCTTGATTCTATTGGGATTTTATGTGATAGACCAACACAGAGTGGCACATAATTGTGAAGTGGAAGGAAAATGACAAATGATAAAAAAAATTCCCTCATGGGGTTTTTTAGCAGCAAAAAATGATTCAAAGGTCATTGTTTAAATTTCTTTATTGTATCAAAAAGCAATTTGACAATTACATGAGAGTTGTAATAAGTTTGAGCTCTGGCATTCACATGAAATTAAAAAAAAACATCAATCAAGATGGAACTACATATCATATGAAATCTTGCTAAAATTGCATTTTACGGCAAAATCGTATATGATCTTCCACATAAAACCCCTACGCGTTTCGACCCTTCTAATTGTGGTCTTCTTCAGTGGGATTTTATTCCAACACAAAGTGGCACATAATTGTGAAGTGGAAGGAAAATGACAAATGATACAAATAAATATGTGAAAAGTGTGTGTGTGGGGGGGGGGGCATTTGTATTCAGCCCTCCACTCTGATACCCCTAACTAAAACCTAGTGGAACCAATTGCCTTCAGAAGTCACTTAATTAGTAAATAGAGGCCACCTGTGTGTCATTTCATCTCAGTATAAATACAGCTGTTCTGTGAAGCCCTCATTTGTTTGTTACAGAAGCTTAGTGAACAAACATCATCATGAAGGCCTAGGAACACACCAGACAGGTCAGGGATAAAGTTGTGGAGAAGTATAAAGCAGGGTTAGGTAATAAAAAAATCTCCCAAGCTTTGATCATCTCACGGAGCTCTGTTCAATCCATCATGGAAAGAGTATGGCACAACTGCAAACCTACCAAGACATGGCCGTCCACCTAAACTGACTGGCCGGGCAAGGAGAGCATTCATCAGAGAAGAGCCAAGAGGTCCATGGTAACTCTGGAGGAGCTGCAGAGATCCACAGCTCAGGTGGGAGAATCTGTCCACAGGACAACTATTAGTCGTGTTCTCCACAAATCTGCCCTTTATGGAAGAGTGACAAGAAGAAAGACATTGGTGAAAGAAAGTCATAAGAAGTCCTGTTTGTAGTTTGTGAGAAGCCATGTGGAGGACACAGCAAACATGTGGAAGAAGGTGATCTGCTCACATGAGACCAAAATTCAACTTTTTGGTCTAAAAGCAAAACGCTATGTGTGGGGAAAACTAACACTGCACATCACCCTGAACACATCATCCCCACCGTGAAACATGGTGGTGGCAGCATCATGTGGTGGGGATGCTTTTCTTCAGCAGGGACAGGGAAGCTGGTCAGAGTTGATGGGAAGATGGATGGAGACAAATACAGGACAATCTTAGAAGAAAGCCTGTTAGAGTCTACAAAAGACTTGAGACTGGGGGGAGGTTCACCTTCCAGCAGGACAACGACCCGAAACATCCAGCCAGATCTACAATGGAATGGTTTAGATCAAAGCATATTCATGTGTTAGAATGGCCCAGTCACAGTCCAGACCTAAATCACATTGAGAATCTGTGGTAAGACTTGAAAATTGCTGTTCACAGACCCTCTCCATCCAATCTGACAGAGCTTGAGATATTTTACAAAGAAGAATGGGCAGAAATGTTCCTCTCTAGATGTGCAAAGCTGGTAGAGACATCCCCAAAAAGACTTGCAGAGAAAGGTGGTTCTACAAAGTATTGACTCCGGGGGGCGCCATACAAATGCCCCCCCCCCCCCCCCCCACACACACACTTTTCACATATTTATTTGTATCATTTATCATTTTCCTTCCACTTCACAATTATGTGACACTTTGTGTTGTTCTATCACATAAAATCCCAATAAAATACATTTACGTTTTTGGTTGTAAGATGACAAAATGTGGAAAGTTTCAAGGGGTATGAATACTTTTTCAAGGCGCTGCATTATAACAGACACTAAGAAAAACTTTTTTTTTCAAAATGTTCTTTCTTTTTTTGTTTATTTAGCAAAAAATAAGACCCCCAGAGGTGATTAAATACCACCAAAAGAAATCTCTATTTGTGTGAAAAAAATGATAAAAATGTCCTGTGTGTACAGTGTCACATGACCGAGTAATTGTCATTCAAAGGGTGAGAGCGCTGAAAGCTGAAAACTGGCCTGGGCAGGAAGGGGGTGAAAGTACCTGGTATTGAAGGGGTTAGTCAAGTGTCCAAAAAAAAAAAAAAAGGTTAAAGAGCATGGGGAGGGGGAGGACTGTATGGGGCCCCAAGTCTGGTAATGGTGGCCCCTGACCCAACCTGTTGTTTCTTTTTTAATCGATTTATATTACAATACATTTGTTTTGCATTCTCAGCTGGAGCCAGTTGGACAGAAAACGGACTACAACAACTACACCTACGACCGGAACAGACTGAAATGTCCCACCAATGTAAGTGAACCCGACTCCGAGCTCCAACTCTAAATATCCAGTCAAATCACTGAGCGGGGACAGAGCAGGGGGTGAAGAGCGCCCTCTGCTTCAGGTGGCATTTTTTTGTGGGTGGCACCAAATTGTATGCCTTTGGTGGCTCACCTGATGCCTCGGCATGGCCAGTAAAAGTGCTAGTGGTTCCACCTTTCCTGGTCAGCTCTTCCTATGTGAAGGGTGCTCTTCTCTCCATTCCTGGACAGGCAGCTAGCCTAGGGGAGAATATGGCAGCAGTGGGGGGGTAGGTGGCCCCTAGTGGAGCAGGAAGGGGTTCTGAGATGTGGCCTGGTAGGGCAAGTTGTGTGTCAGTTGAATGTGGCAGAAAGAGAGAATTTCAGAAAGGGTGGGAGAGAACATGAACATACCCTTAGAAGATGTAGGTCTGGGGTGTATCTACATCAATGGGAGCGAAGGAATCCCTGGAAGAATTTTACAAGGAGTCACAGGGAGTAATAAAAGTGTTTTTTTTTCAGCAGCGGATGTGGGGATGGGGGGGAGTTGTTTGTGGGGACATGACCTCGGATGGGGGGAATTGTTTGTTGGGACATGTACTGGGGATGGGGGGAGTTGTTTGTGAAGAATAGATGTGATCTGGGGATGGGGGGAGTTGTTTGTAGGGATGTGATCTGTGGATGGGGGGGAGTTGTTTGTGGGGATGTGATCTGTGGATGGGGGGAGTTGTTTGTGGGGATGTGATCTGGGGATGGGGGAGTTGTTTGTTGGGACATGTACTGGGGATGGGGGAGAGTTGTTTGTGGGGACATGTACTGGGGATGGGGGAGTTGTTTGTTGGGACATGTACTGGGGATGGGGGAGAGTTGTTTGTTGGGACATGTACTGGGGATGGGGGAGAGTTGTTTGTGGGGACATGTACTTGGGATGGGGGAGTTGTTTGTTGGGACATGTACTGGGGATGGGGGAGAGTTGTTTGTTGGGACATGTACTGGGGATGGGGGAGAGTTGTTTGTTGGGACATGTACTGGGGATGGGGGAGAGTTGTTTGTTGGGACATGTACTGGGGATGGGGGGGAGTTGTTTGTTGGGACATCTACTGGGGATGGGGGGGAGTTGTTTGTTGGGACATGTACTGGGGATGGGGGAGAGTAGTTTGTTGGGACATGTACTGGGGATGGGGGAGAGTTGTTTGTTGGGACATGTACTGGGGATGGGGGGGAGTTGTTTGTTGGGACATGTACTGGGGATGGGGGAGAGTTGTTTGTTGGGACATGTACTGGGGATGGGGGAGAGTAGTTTGTTGGGACATGTACTGGGGATGGGGGGAGTTGTTTGTTGGTACATGTACTGGGGATGGAGGGAGTTGTTTGTTGGGACATGTACTGGGGATGGGGGGAGTTGTTTGTGGGGACATGTACTGGGGATGGGGGGGAGTTGTTTGTTGGGACATGTACTGGGGATGCGGGAGAGTTGTTTGTGGAGACGTGATCTGGGGATGGGGGAGTTGTTTGTGGGGACATCTACTGGGGATGGGGGAGAGTTGTTTGTTAGGACATGTACTGGGGGTGGGGGGAGTTGTTTGTAGAGACGTGATCTGGGGATGGGGGAGTTGTTTGTTGGGACATCTACTGGGGATGGGGGGAGTTGTTTGTTGGGACATCTATTGGGGATGGGGGGAGTTGTTTGTTGGGACATCTACTGGGGATGGGGGGGAGTTGTTTGTTGGGACATCTACTGGGGATGGGGGGGAGTTGTTTGTTGGGACATGTACTGGGGATGGGGGAGAGTTGTTTGTTGGGACATGTACTGGGGATGGGGGGGAGTTGTTTGTTAGGACATGTACTGGGGATGGGGGAGAGTTGTTTGTTGGGACATGTACTGGGGGTGCTGGGGAGTTGTTTGTTGGGACATCTACTGGGGATGGGGGGGAGTTGTTTGTTGGGACATGTACTGGGGGTGGGGGGAGTTGTTTGTTGGGACATCTACTGGGGATGGGGGGGAGTTGTTTGTTGGGACATGTACTGGGGATGGGGGGGGAGTTGTTTTTTGGGACATGTACTGGGGATGGGGGAGAGTTGTTTGTTGGGACATGTACTGGGGGTGGGGGGAGTTGTTTGTTGGGACATCTACTGGGGATGGGGGGGAGTTGTTTGTTGGGACATGTACTGGGGATGGGGGGGAGTTGTTTGTTGGGACATCTACTGGGGATGGGGGAGAGTTGTTTGTTGGGACATGTACTGGGGATGGGGGAGAGTTGTTTGTTGGGACATGTACTGGGGATGGGGGAGAGTTGTTTGTTGGGACATGTACTGGGGATGGGGGAGAGTTGTTTGTTGGGACATGTACTGGGGATGGGGGAGAGTTGTTTGTTGGGACATCTACTGGGGATGGGGGGGAGTTGTTTGTTGGGACATCTACTGGGGATGGGGGGAGATGTTTGTTGGGACATGTACTGGGGATGGGGAGAGTTGTTTGTTGGGACATGTACTGGGGATGGGGGAGAGTTGTTTGTTGGGACATGTACTGGGGATGGGGGAGAGTTGTTTGTTGGGACATCTACTGGGGATGGGGGGGAGTTGTTTGTTGGGACATCTACTGGGGATGGGGGGAGATGTTTGTTGGGACATGTACTGGGGATGGGGAGAGTTGTTTGTTGGGACATGTACTGGGGATGGGGGAGAGTTGTTTGTTGGGACATGTACTGGGGATGGGGGAGAGTTGTTTGTTGGGACATCTACTGGGGATGGGGGGGAGTTGTTTGTTGGGACATCTACTGGGGATGGGGGGAGATGTTTGTTGGGACGTGTACTGGCGATGGGGGGAGTTGTTTGTTAGGACATGTACTGGGGATAGGGGGAGTTGTTTGTTGGGACATGTACTGGGGATGGGGGAGAGTTGTTTGTGGAGACGTGATCTGGGGATGGGGGGTGAGTTGTTTGTGGAGATGTGATCTGGGGATTGGGGAGTTGTTTGTTGGGACATCTACTGGGGATGGGGGGAGTTGTTTGTTGGGACATGTACTGGGGGTGGGGGGAGTTGTTTGTTGAGACATGTACTGGGGGTGGGGGGAGTTGTTTGTGGAGACGTGATCTGGGGATGGGGGGTGAGTTGTTTGTGGGGACATGACCTGAGATTGGGGGGAGTTGTTTGTGGGGACATGATCTTGGGCGGGGGGCTGGAGTTGTCAAATTTGGGCAACAACCTGGATTTACCCTTTAAGTTGTCTGAAGAGGGTTGGATGAAGTTGCAGTGGAGACCTCATGTCATTTGGCTTCATGTTGTGTCGTTCCAGGACCGCCCCTACCTCTTCACTTTGAAGAACAGTGGTCTTCCGACCCAGGACTTAGTCGAACCTGAGAATAAAAATGATAATGGAGACCAGGTGCCGATGTGGTCAGTGATCGTGGCCTCCATCGGAGGCGTGGCTCTGGGATGTATGGTCGTGGGTATTGCCATGAATATGTCATTTAAGAAGAAACTCCGCAAACAAAACCAAAACAGAAGCGCCTTTTGAGGGCCGACACATGCTGTGTCCTTCAGAAGCCATATTGCAGGTTTTGTAGACTGTGGCCCTTTTTTAGTAAGGGAAAGGGCGATGTGCAAACCAACAGCCACCAATCAGAAGCCAACCATTCTTAACAAATCTGTCTGATTGGCTGCTGAGGCTCAAAGCCCATCATGGCCCTTTTCACTGCCTCCCTAGATAAGCCCTCATGTCTCCGGTATATTCAGAGTGTTGTCCTGAAGTCTTCTCAATCCTCAAACTTCTGCTGTTGGATCCATCACAACATCTGGAGAAGGTGTTTGGCCACCATGTTTCCAATACTAAAATGTTAAAGCCCAACTCCAGCCAAAACCTTTTTTTTTTTAAGTCTTGGATAGATCACGGAAGGTTTGGGACCTCTGTCATCGTTTTATTGTTGTCTGTGTTCTCATATTGGACATATGAGACAGAAAACCTCTACACTTCCTGTCCTGTCGACAAACCTCAGAGAGAACATCTCTTTAAAGGCAGCATATAAAATAATCTCCTCCACGTGGATACAGACAGAATTTAGAACCTGATAGAAGTTCTAATCCTTCTGCATCCAAAACTAAAGACGGACTTTTGGCCGGAGTTGGGCTTTATGTTGCGTTGTAGCCGCCTTCTTTATAAAATGAGATTCACTTTCAAGTGTAAGCTCAGCCAGCACTGGGACACCTGCCTGCTGGAGTACCCGAGTATCAGTTCTGGTTGGAACAATACCATAATGTTGCTACAAAGTAATTGGTGATTGGAAGTAATTGCACCACTCTGAATTTTTTTTCCTTTTGAATATAAATTGTCAGTAACTGGTGTTTATAAATACATTTGCATAGGTGCTCCCCCATCGAAACTGCATTTAAATTCGCTCCTTTCAGAAGGGTGCAATATTGAATGTTCTTGGGGGTTTTCAAATGTGTAAATTGGGAAAATACCACATTAAGGCCACTAGATGGCTCTGACTTTCATAGGAACAAAGTATGATCCTCAGTGCCATCTAGTGGCCATGATGTGGTATTTTCTACATTTACACATTCAAATTGCAGAGACTATATAGCAGTGATGGCAAACCTTGGCACCCCAGATGTTTTGAAACTACATTTCCCATGATGCTCAACTACATTGCAGAGTGCCTGAGCATCATGGGAAATGTAGTTCCAAAACATCTGGGGTGCCGAGGTTCACCATCACTGCAATATAGCCTGAGAACATTCGATTTTGCTCTAGTCACACCAAGCACATTTACATACAGCTTTGATGGATAAACAGCTATGCATTTTATTATTTTTTTATTTTCTTATAAATACATCCCTAAGAGTAAAGGGAAGGGGTAATTTTTCCTCTCCAAGTGTCCTGTAAATAATGTACATCCTGATCCTGCATTGATGGGGAAAATATTTAATACCAGCGAATACCTGAAATACATCTATAAAGAAAAGATGAATAGATCTTAAAACAAAAAAAGAAAAGAATATATCTAAAATACTTCTATAAAAAAAAAAAGACGGATTAATAATGTATTATAAAGTGAATGCCTGTATACATGATCACTGGAAAAATAAATAAGAGCAATAAAAATACTTTTTTTATTGAGTTTGGTTTTAAAGGTTTCTTAATGGGTCAAAGAAAAAAAAAACATGTCAGTATCCACACTGACAGCAAGAGGGGGGTTGCCTGAACCTCTTCTGAAGATGCTAACTGCCTGGCTGCCTCTGACTTTAATTCCCATTGACTTACCAACCAGGAAGAAAATTGCCTGTGTAATGTGTGTTGAAACAGCAGCTTGTAGCCCATGTAGCAGGGTGACAACGTGGAAGCAGAAATAGGAGACGGAGACAGTGTTGTCACCCTGTTACAGGAAGTGCCTAACCAAGGACCCCCGTGGCAGGATCCCCAAAATTATTTTACACAAATGCTTCGGATTTAGACTTATATATTATAATGACAATAACATGTTACAGCTTACAGGAGATTTTAGTGATTGGGTGTATATTGGGTTTACATATCTTTTCATGGTAAGCAGATATAAAAGTTACCTGTAGAGGGCGCTCTCTGTATATAGATATAGAGGACATCTAATGCTCAGCATCTAATCATAGATAGCAGTAGATGTGTCACATTGAGGAAATAGGAGACCCTCAGGACTTTCTTAGAGGATTCCAGCCCAGAGGTCTTCAGAGAAAGAATGCCGATCATCAATATAACAATTACTTCCAAACAGGAGGAAAAATTCACTGATATAAAAGAATTTTTGTTTTACAAAGAAACATTTACAATGTATGTAAAAGTGAAGTGTGTTATTTTTTTTTTCTTTTAGTTTTGTTTTGGAGCTTGGAAAGGTTAGACCCACTGTCAGGTTTGTTTGCTGTAGAGATTCAGCCCCCTGTATTTGTCCCGACGACCACCGAGACAGAAAATGAAGACAAATTCTTAAATCTCAATTCCGGACTTCCCTTCAGTTTTGTACAGTTTAAGCGGCTCCTCTCCTGGGCTGAAATTACTCTGCTTTCACTGCACACTGTGAGCTTCTCATGATGTGCACTAGGAAACATTGGGGAACAATAGGAATCTTCTCCACTGGGAAACACTGGGGGACACTAGGAATCTTCTTCACTAGGAAACACTGGAGGACATTAGGAATCTTCTCCCCTAGGATACACTGGGGAACACCAGGACTCTTCTATGTTGGGAAACACTGGGGGACACTAGGAATCTTCTCCGCTAGGAAACACTGGGGAACATTAGGAATCTTCTCCACTAGGATACACTGGGGAATACTAGAATACTAGGAATCTTCTCCACTAGGAAACACTGGGGAATACTGGAATACTAGGAATCTTCTCCACCAGTTAACACTGGGAAACATTGGGAATATTCTCTACTACGAAACATTGGGGGACACTAGGAATCTTCTCTGCTAGGAAAAAGTGGGGAAAACTAGGAATCTTCTCCACTAGGAAACACTGGGGAATACTAGGAATCTTCTCCACTAAGAAACACTGGGGAATACTAGGAATCTTCTCCACTAGGTAACACTGGGTAAAATTAGGAATATTCTCTACTAGGAAACACTGGGGAACACCAGGACTCTTCTCTGCTAAGAAAAACTGGGAGACACTAGGAATCTTCTCCACTAGGAAACATGGGAATACTAGGAATCTTCTCCACTAGGAAACACTGGGGAACACTAGGAATCTTCTCCACTAGGAAACACTGGGGAACACTAGGAATCTTCTCCACTAGGAAACACTGGGGAATACTGGAATACTAGGAATCTTCTCTGCTAGGAAACACGGGAATACTAGGAATCTGCTCCACTAGGAAATACTGGGGAATACTAGGAATCTTCTCCACTAAGAAACACTGGGTAAAATTAGGAATATTCTCTACTAGGAAACACTGGAGGACACTAGGAATCTTCCCCACTAGGATACACTAGGGAATACTAGAATACTAGGAATCTTCTCCACCAGTTAACACTGGGGAACATTAGGAATATTCTCTACTACGAAACATTGGGGGACACTAGGAATCTTCTCTGCTAGGAAAAAGTGGGGAAAACTAGGAATCTTCTCCACTAGGAAACACTGGGGAATACTAGGAATCTTCTCCACTAAGAAACACTGGGGAATACTAGGAATCTTCTCCACTAGGTAACACTGGGTAAAATTAGGAATATTCTCTACTAGGAAACACTGGGGAACACCAGGACTCTTCTCTGCTAAGAAAAACTGGGAGACACTAGGAATCTTCTCCACTAGGAAACATGGGAATACTAGGAATCTTCTCCACTAGGAAACATGGGAATACTAGGAATCTTCTCCACTAGGAAACACTGGGGAACACTAGGAATCTTCTCCACTAGGAAACACTGGGTAATACTGGAATACTAGGAATCTTCTCTGCTAGGAAACACGGGAATACTAGGAATCTGCTCCACTAGGAAATACTGGAGGATAATAGGAATCTTCTCCACTAGGTAACATTGGGGAATACTATAAATCTTCTCCACTAGGAAACACTGGGGAACACTAGGACTCTTCTCCGCTAGGAAACACTGGGGGACACTAGGAAATCTTCTCCACTAAGAAATACTGGGGAATACTAGGAATCTTCTTCACTAGGAAACACTGGGGAATACTAGGAATCTTCTCCACTAGAAAACACTGGGGACCATTAGGAATAATATCTATTAGGAAACACTGGAGGACACTAGGAATCTTCTCCACTAGGATACACTGGGGAACACTAGGACTCTTCTCTGCTGGGAAACACTGGGGAATACTGGAATACTAGGAATCTTCTCCACCAGTTAACACTGGGGAACATTAGGAATATTCTCTACTACGAAACATTGGGGGACACTAGGAATCTTCTCTGCTAGGAAAAAGTGGGGAAAACTAGGAATCTTCTCCACTAGGAAACACTGGGGAATACTAGGAATCTTCTCCACTAAGAAACACTGGGGAATACTAGGAATCTTCTCCACTAGGTAACACTGGGTAAAATTAGGAATATTCTCTACTAGGAAACACTGGGTAACACCAGGACTCTTCTCTGCTAAGAAAAACTGGGAGACACTAGGAATCTTCTCCACTAGGAAACATGGGAATACTAGGAATCTTCTCCACTAGGAAACACTGGGGAACACTAGGAATCTTCTCCACTAGGAAACACTGGGGAATACTGGAATACTAGGAATCTTCTCTGCTAGGAAACACGGGAATACTAGGAATCTGCTCCACTAGGAAATACTGGAGGATAATAGGAATCTTCTCCACTAGGTAACATTGGGGAATACTATAAATCTTCTCCACTAGGAAACACTGGGGAACACTAGGACTCTTCTCCGCTAGGAAACACTGGGGGACACTAGGAAATCTTCTCCACTAAGAAACACTGGGGAATACTAGGAATCTTCTTCACTAGGAAACACTGGGGCATACTAGGAATCTTCTCCACTAGAAAACACTGGGGACCATTAGGAATAATATCTACTAGGAAACACTGGAGGACACTAGGAATCTTCTCCACTAGGATACACTGGGGAACACTAGGACTCTTCTCTGCTGGGAAACACTGGGGAATACTGGAATACTAGGAATCTTCTCCACCAGTTAACACTGGGGAACATTAGGAATATTCTCTACTACGAAACACTGGGGGACACTAGGAATCTTCTCTGCTAGGAAACAGTGGGGAACACTAAGAATCTTCTCCACTAGGAAACACTGGGGGACACTAGGAATCTTCTCTACTAGGAAACACTGGGGAACACTGGAATACTAGGAATCTTCTCAACTAGGTAACACCGGGTAAAATTAGGAATATTCTCTACTAGGAAACACTGGGGAACACCAGGATTCTTCTCTGCTAAGAAAAACTGGGGGACACTAGGAATCTTCTCCACTAGGAAACACGGGGATACTAGGAATCTTCTCCACTAGGTAACACTGGGGAATACTAGGAATCTTCTTCACTGGGAAACACTGGGGAATACTAGCAATCTTCTCCACTAGAAAACACTGGGGACCATTAGGAATATTATCTACTAGGAAACACTGGAGGACACTAGGAATCTTCTCCACTAGGATACACTGGGGAACACTAGGACTCTTCTCTGCTAGGAAACACTGGGGGACACTAGGAATTTTCTCCACTAGGAAACACTGGAGAATACTGGAATACTAGGAATCTTCTCCACCAGTTAACACCGGGGAACATTAGGAATATTCTCTACTACGAAACATTGGGGGACACTAGGGATCTTCTCTGCTAGGAAACAGTGGGGAACACTAGGAATTTTCTCCACTAGGAAACACTGGGGAACACTAGGAATCTTCTCCACTAGGAAATACTGGGGGACACTAGGAATCTTCTCTGCTTGGAAACACTGGGGAACACTAGGACTCTTCTCTCCTAGGAAACACTGGGGGACACTAGGAATCTTCCCCACTAGGAAACACTGGGGAATACTAGGAATCTTCTCCACCAGTTAACACTGGGGAACATTAGGAATATTCTCTACTACGAAACATTGGGGGACACTAGGGATCTTCTCTGCTAGGAAACAGTGGGGAACACTAGAAATCTTCTCCACTAGGAAACACTGGGGAACACTAGGAATCTTCTCCACTAGGAAACACTGGAGGATACTAGGAATCTTCTCCACTAGGAAACACTGGGGAACACTAGGAATCTTCTCCACTAGGAAACACTGGGGAATACTGGAATACTAGGAATCTTCTCCACCAGTTAACACTGGGGAACATTAGGAATATTCTCTACTACGAAACACTGGGGGACACTAGGAATCTTCTCAACTAGGAAACACTGGGGAATACTGGAATACTAGGAATCTTCTCCACTAGAATACACTGGGGAATACTGGAATACTAGGAATCTTCTCCACTAGAATACACTGGGGAATACTGGAATACTAGGAATCTTCTCCACTAGAATACACTGGGGAATACTGGAATACTAGGAATCTTCTCCACTAGGTAACACTGGGGAACATTAGGAATATTCTCTACTAGGAAACACTGGGAAATACCAGGACTCTTCTCTGCCAAGAAAAACTGGGGGACACTAGGAATCTTCTCCACTAGGAAACACTGGAGGACACTAGGAATCTTCTCTACTAGGTAACACTGGGGAACATTAGGAATATTCTCTACTAGGAAACACTGGAGGACACTAGGAATCTTCTCCACTAGGATACACTGGGGAACATTAGGACTCTTCTCTGCTTGAAAACACTGGGGGACACTAGGAATCTTCTCCACTAGGAAACACTGGGGAACATTAGGAATATTCTCTACTAGGAAACACTGGAAGACACTAGGAATCTTCTCCATTAGGATACACTGGGAACTACTGGAATACTAGGAATCTTCTCCACTAGGAAACACTGGGGAATACTGGAATACTAGGAATCTTCTCCACCAGTTAACACTGGGGAACATTAGGAATATTCTCTACTACGAAACATTGGGGGACACTAGGAATCTTCTCTGCTAGGAAACAGTGGGGAACACTAGGAATCTTTTCCACTAGGAAACACTGGGAACACTAGGAATCTTCTCCACTAGGAAACACTGGAGGATACTAGGAATCTTCTCCACTAGGAAACACTGGGAGACACTAGGAATCTTCTCCACTAGGAAACACTGGGGAATATTGGAATACTAGGAATCTTCTCCACTGAGTAACACTGGGGAACATTAGGAATATTCTCTACTAGGAAACACTGGAGAACACTAGGAATCTTCTACACTAGGATACACTGGGCAATACTGGAATACTAGGAATCTTCTCCACTAGGATACACTGGGGAACATTAGGAATATTCTCTACTAGGAAACACTGGAGGACACTAGGAATCTTTTCCACTAGGTAACACTGGGGAATACTGGAATACTAGGAATCTTCTTCACTAGGAAACACTGGTGAACACTAGGAATCTTCTCCACTAGGTAACACTGGGGAACATTAGGAATATTCTCTACTAGGAAACACTGGAGAACACTAGGAATCTTCTCCACTAGAATACACTGGGGAATACTGGAATACTAGGAATCTTCTCCACTAGGTAACACTGGGGAACATTAGGAATATTCTCTACTAGGAAACACTGGAGGACACTAGGAATCTTTTTCACTAGGTAACACTGGGGAATACTGGAATACTAGGAATCTTCTCCACTAGGAAACACTGGGGAATATTGGAATACTAGGAATCTTCTTCACCAGTTAACACTGGGGAACATTTGAAATATTCTCTACTACCAAACACTGCGGGACACTAGGAATCTTCTCTGTTAGGAAACAGTGGGGAACACTAAGAATCTTCTCCACTAGGAAACATTGGGGAACACTAGGAATTTTCTCCACTAGGAAACATTGGGGAACACTAGGAATATTCTCCACTAGGAAACACTGGATGATACTAGGAATCTTCTCCACTAGGAAACACTGGGGGACACTAGGAATCTTCTCCACTAGGTAACACTGGGGAACATTAGGAATATTCTCTACTAGGAAACACTGGAGAACACTAGGAATCTTCTCCACTAGAATACACTGGGGAATACTGGAATACTAGGAATCTTCTCCACTAGGTAACACTGGGGAACATTAGGAATATTCTCTACTAGGAAACACTGGAGGACACTAGGAATCTTTTTCACTAGGTAACACTGGGGAATACTGGAATACTAGGAATCTTCTCCACTAGGAAACACTGGGGAATATTGGAATACTAGGAATCTTCTTCACCAGTTAACACTGGGGAACATTTGGAATATTCTCTACTACCAAACACTGCGGGACACTAGGAATCTTCTCTGTTAGGAAACAGTGGGGAACACTAAGAATCTTCTCCACTAGGAAACATTGGGGAACACTAGGAATTTTCTCCACTAGGAAACATTGGGGAACACTAGGAATATTCTCCACTAGGAAACACTGGATGATACTAGGAATCTTCTCCACTAGGAAACACTGGGGGACACTAGGAATCTTCTCCACTAGGAAACACTGGGGAATACTAGGAATCTTCTCCACTAGGAAACACTGGGGGACACTAGGAGTCTTCTCCGCTAGGAAACACTGGGGGACACTAGGAATCTTCTCCACTAGGAAACACTGGGGAATATTGGAATACTAGGAATCTTCTCCACTAGGAAACATTGGGGAATACTGGAATACTAGGAATCTTCTCCACCAGTTAACACTGGGGAACATTAGGAATATTCTCTACTACGAAACATTGGGGGACACTAGGAATATTCTCCACTAGGAAACACTGGATGATACTAGGAATCTTCTCCACTAGGAAACACTGGGGGACACTAGGAGTCTTCTCCGCTAGGAAACACTGGGGGACACTAGGAATCTTCTCCACTAGGAAACACTGGGGAATATTGGAATACTAGGAATCTTCTCCACTAGGAAACATTGGGGAATACTGGAATACTAGGAATCTTCTCCACCAGTTAACACTGGGGAACATTAGGAATATTCTCTACTACGAAACATTGGGGGACACTAGGAATCTTCTCCACTAGGAAACACTGGGGGACACTAGGAATCTTCTCCACTAGGAAACACTGGGGAATATTAGGAATCTTCTCCACTAGGAAACACTAGGGGACACTAGGAATCTTGTCCACTAGGAAACACTGGGGAATACTAGGAATCTTCTCCACTAGGAAACACTGGGGAATATTGGAATACTAGGAATCTTCTCCACTGGGTAACACTGGGGAACATTAGGAATATTCTCTACTAGGAAACACTGGAGGACACTAGGAATCTTTTCCACTAGGTAACACTGGGGAATACTGGAATACTAGGAATCTTCTCCACTAGGAAACACTGGTGAATACTAGGAATCTTCTCCACTAGGTAACACTGGGGAACATTAGGAATATTCTCTACTAGGAAACACTGGAGAACACTAGGAATCTTCTCCACTAGAATACACTGGGGAATACTGGAATACTAGGAATCTTCACCACTAGGTAACACTGGGGAACATTAGGAATATTCTCTACTAGGAAACACTGGAGGACACTAGGAATCTTTTTCACTAGGTAACACTGGGGAATACTGGAATACTAGGAATCTTCTCCACTAGGAAACACTGGGGAATATTGGAATATTAGGAATCTTCTTCACCAGTTAACACTGGGGAACATTTGGAATATTCTCTACTACCAAACACTGCGGGACACTAGGAATCTTCTCTGTTAGGAAACAGTGGGGAACACTAAGAATCTTCTCCACTAGGAAACATTGGGGAACACTAGGAATCTTCTCCACTAGGAAACACTGGGGAATACTGGAATACTAGGAATCTTCTCCACCAGTTAACACTGGGGAACATTAGGAATATTCTCTACTACGAAACACTGGGGGACACTAGGAATCTTCTCCACGAGGAAACACTGGGGGACACTAGGAATCTTCTCCAATAAGAAACACTAGGGCGGGGATATGCAATTAGTGGACCTCCAGCTGTTGCAAAACTACAAGTCCCATCATGCCTCTGCTTCTGGGTGTCATGCTTGTGGCTGTCAGAGTCTTGCTATGCCTCATGGGACTTGTAGTTCTGCAACAGCTAGAGGTCCGCTAATTGCATATGATATCCCTGCACTAGAGGATAGTAGGAATCTTCTCCACTAGTAAACAGTGGGAAACACTGGGAATCTTCTTCAATAAGAGACACTGGGGAACACTAGGAATCTTCTCCTCTAAGAAACACTGGGGGATTTGGCCTACGCAAAATCTAATAAGAGATTCCCCACATTTGCCCTAGTCCAGAAAATATGGAATAAGGCCAGACAGTTACAGGCGGTAGAAGGCTTTACTAAACACAGCCCAATATGGGACAATGGGTACTACCATGAGGGCCTCATTGTTCCAAGCAACCTTTGCTGCCAGAGTAAGGAATTCAATGGCGTAATTGGCAACAGTTCTCGTACTCTGTTTGATGAACATGAGGCACCTGGCAGCAAAAGCGGAGCGTGTGGGAACGTCAAATACCTTTTTAAAGGAAGCCACAAACTCAGGGTAACTCAAGACAACAGGTTTTTGCGTCTCCCATAGAGGGTTTGCCCAGGCCAAGGCTCTCTCAGAAAGCAAAGATATCACAAAACCTGCTTTGCTTCTGTCCGTGGGAAATGCCTGGGGCAGCATCTCAAAATATATCTCAACCTGGTTGTGAAACCCTCTGCATTGGACTGGATCGCCCCCAAATCGCTGGAGAAGTGGAGCGGAACCAGACATACATCTTATAGAGGTAATACTCGAGGCCAGTGCCTGCACAGAGACTGGAGCAGCAGCAAGGACGGCCTATAACACAGTTTGTACTATAAAAATATTACCAACAAGTGGATTGACTGCATCTTCTGAATTCATGGCCTTCGCCTACTGTCAAAAACCATGAAATCAGACCGAGACAGAAGTACAGTTATATCACACTTGTTTAATAATAATAAAAAAAGGTAAACAGAGTAAACGTAGTCAAAACATAGCCAGAGTTCAGGAACCCGAACGGATAGTTAGACAAGCCAAAACGTCAGGGAGCCAGAGATGAGCATAGTAGAACAGCAAGCAGGATCTGGAGCCAGAAGGAATGTCAGCCTAACAAGTCTTTAACAGGAATGCAGGAGAGCGTCTCTAGAGATGTGACCAAGGCGAAGGCAGAGATCATCTGGGCTGGACGGCTTAAGTAGGCAGGACTGACGAGCAGGATATCATCAACAGCTGAGTAACTGTGGAGAGAGATGGGAGCTGGCAATTAGCCAACAGCTGAGCTTCCAGCTCAGAGAAGGAAGGGCTGAGCCCAGCCCTGACAGATGGTCTCACTCGTGAGGAGTGGGAGAATTCATTACTAATTCCATCAAGCCCCCTAATTACAAGGAGCTGGCCGTTTGGTCTCAGGGATTTACCGACTCCAACCTCTCCCGGGATGAGAATTACATCGGCTTTAATTAATGACTTGGCTCGGTGCAACATATTGATTTGTTTTGCCTCTGGCCTTTACAATAACCTGAGCTGACTGTGGATAAAATTGCCTCACGAAATGACTGGTTATATTTCAGAGGTGTCCAGAGGCTGGTGTCAGTGAATTGGCCGGCCCTGAAGAAACGCTTCCTCAAATGCCTTTAACCCTTATCAGTGTGCTCCAGTCCAAACTGGAAAATAAACTCTGTTATGCATACAGGAAGCACAGCCAGTGTGGTGAGATGTTTGGATTTTCTCCAGAAAATAGACAAGGGGACCCTCTTTGCACCAGGAGTAAAGGAGGTTTAACCACCACATATGGAAAGGTTTCTTTACCGTAACAGCTGTACAGTGAAAAAGTGAAACAGGCTTCTCCAAGAGCCAGTTCTAACTACACTATATTACCAAAAGTATTGGGACACCTGCCTTTGCACACACATGAACTTTAATGGCATCCCAGTCGTAGTCTGTAGGGTTCAATATTGAGTTGGCCGAGCCTTTTCTAGCTGCTCTTCTGAGAAGGTTGTCCACAAGGTTTAGGAGTGCGTCGATGGGAATGCAGGGGCGGACTGATAACTCATGGGGCCCCCGGGCAATAGGAGATTATGGGGCCCCCAGGCAATCAGAGATTATGGGGCCACACAGTATACACACACACAGTATACAATCACACAGTATACACATACATGTACACACAGTATACACAGACAGATGTAAAAAAAACTCAGATATATACATACTGTCCCTGGTTTTACTGAGGCTGGCAACCCTGATGGGGCCCCCTAGTGGCCCAGGGCCCTCGGGCAGTGCCCGAGTGGCTCAATGGTCAGTCCGCCCCTGTGGGAATGTTTGACCATTCTTCCAGAAGCGTATTTGTAAAGTCAGGCACTGATGTTGGATGAGAAGGCAGAGAAGGAAGGGCTGAGCCGCTCTTATTCATCCCAAAGGTGTTCTATGGGGTTGAGGTCAGGACTGCGAAGGACAGTCAAGTTCTCCACCCAAAACTTGCTCATCAAGGTCTTTATGGGCCTTGCTTTGTGCACCGGTGCGCAATCATGTTGGAAGAGGAAGGGGCCGTCCCCAAACTGTTCCCACAAAATTGGAAGCATGAAATTGTCCAAAATGTCTTGTTATGCTTAAGAGTTCCCTTCACTGGAACTAAGGGGCCAAGCCCAACCTCTGAAAAACAACCCCCACACCATAATCCCCCCTCCCCCACACCATAATCCCCCCTCCACCAAATGATTTGGACCGCTGAAGCTATGGAGACCAAAGGAGAACTCCTTTCTTTGAACATGCCAAGTTTAGGTCTTTTGTAATGTGGCACTCTATGAGCCTTAATGCCAATGTTTGGGAATGCCATATTGTTCATGGTTGTCCAAAAGGTGAGATAGTAAGTTGGAAGGGGACTAGGGTGGTGCACTGGACAGACGGGGCAAAATAAAGGTGTTCTCCTCAAAGGATGAGTGGTTGCTGAAGCTATGGACTTCCCATATGCATGTTCCAAGCTTAAGTCTCTTGTAATGGGCACTCCATGTGTCTTAACCTCAACGTTTGGGAATGCCATATTGTTCATGGTTGGCCAAAAGGTGAGATAGTAAGAAGAAAGGGGTTTAGGGTGGTGCATTGGACAGACGAGGCAAAATAAGGGTGTTCTCCCCAAAGGATGAGTAGTTGCTGAAGCTATGGAGAACAAAGAAGAACTTCCCATATGCATGTGCCAAGCTTAAGTCTCTTATAATGGGCACTCCATGTGTCTTGACCTCAACGTTTGGGAATGCCATATTGTTCGTGGTTAACCAGGGAAACTGTGTGACATCATCTGGGGGGGGGGGGGGGCTGAATGTCTTTGCTGATGGAGTCTTTGCTGATTGAGTCTTTCCTGATGAGCCCAATTTTAACACATATTAGTGTGATCAATAGATGGAGACCTGCGATCAATATACTTTTCTAAAGAGGACTCCCTTAATTCCTTCTTCCAGTTTCTGTAGAAAAGCACCATGGTGCCCAAAAATAATCCAGTATTGACGGAAAAGAGAGTTATCTTCCACGTCGGAGCACGGTGCCATGAATTGTTAATAGAGATGGGTGAGCTTGTCATTCCACTGAATGCAATTAGACGGCACAGAATGGTTTATTGAGTTGGCTCTGCACTAACTCTGACCTGACAGTAATTGGGAGAGTCGGGAGGTGAGAGGCCGTTCTACCATACATGTGTAGTCATTACAATTCATTGCAGATGCCGTACACTGAGGGCAAGGGTGCAGAAGATGTGACATGTAACTGTATGACACAAGGCAGAATATCGGCATGAATCTCAGTACAGTGAGGACAACCCATCTGCAGTATAGAAAATGGGGTTCTGTGATTGCCAGGAAGTTCTTATGGCGGTTTCTGGATAAAAACCAGAGAAATTCCAGTTTAAAAAAAAATTGCTTTCCAACTTAAATAGTCAGGTTGAATGGAAGACACAATGGTCACCGAGTTTAACCAAAATACAAAAATAAATACATTACCAATCTGCATCAGAACCCCAAACCTGCAAGCGATCCAGAGGAAATGTCAGGACCTGAATCTGAGACCTCTGCTCTAGCTGGCGGAATCTCTTCTTGCTGAGCCACCTGAGATGCTATACAGCTCCCTGGACATTTCCTTGGACAATCTCGCCTTGTCTCTTGTTTCTGGTGAACCTTGAACTCTTTGCTCCTCCCATGAACTTTCCATTTTAGCCATGCCCCTGAACTTCCTGTTTGCCAGTTTATTGTGCTCTCTCCAGCCAATATCCCACTCTTGTCACTCCGGCTGCCGTTAGTATCTTGGCTACCACTCCTTACCAACCCTTGGCTTGTTCCTTGACTACACTTCCACTTGATGCCAACCTGCAACCACTCGTTGATCCCTAACCTGCTATTGGACCCCAGCTTGTTCACCTCCTTGTGGGGCGATCCTAAAGACCACGACCTGGTGCTAACACACAGCAAAACCCATCCCCACCATCAGTAGCTCTGGTGAACACTGGTTAGTGCTTAGAACTTGCACCTGAGCCTGAGTCATATGCCAGGGAGACCTACTCGCATGCTTCTCCTGCTGGTCGGTGGGAACCTCTCTACTGCTATCGATCTTGTTCACCAAGCCTGACCCCTGACCCCTGGCCATCACAGGAAGGCAAAACAAACCATATAAAGCAGGGATATGCAATTAGCAGACCTTCAGCTGTTGCAGAACTACAAGTCCCATGAGGCATAGCAAGACTCTGACAGTCACAAGCATGACACCCAGAATCAGAAGCATGATGGGACTTTTGCAACAGCTGGTGGTCCGCTAATGGCAGATCCCTGATGTAAAGCATCCCGCCCCACTCTTATTCTGCATCATTTAACTGCATCAAGTTATTATTGTTCCGTAGTATTCTTTTTTTTAACATGAACAGAATGTTCTTTTATTGAGAAAAATATAGGTATGGTACAGTTTATGAAGTACAACATGAAAGTAGTTAAAGGTACATGTAGGGTATCTTACAATGGTTGAGAGTCATATTTAAGGTTCAGTGGAGTGCCAACATAACATGCATATCCAAGCGTTCCCCGGGAGGGGATAATAGGATTGACTCAAGAGGGCTCGGCATCACTCTGTTCAGAAGCCATGTTAAAAGGTACCTGTACCCACAATGCGGTCCTGGGTTGCCAGACTCTCTCATATTTCTCAGGGCAATTCCTGTTTATGTAAGTCAGCTTGTACATAGGAAGAGCCGAGTTAATAGATTGTTCCCAAGAACCCGTGGAGGGAGGGGATCGGGAATTCCACTTAAGTATGATTTCCCTTCTAGCATAGTATAGCAGAAAACATATAAGGATTTTGGTGTATCTGGGCCTTTGGTCATCATCAAAAGGCTGAGGAGCAATAACTCAGTAGAGCCAGCTGGAGACGAAAGTTTATGGGTTCCACCACCTTCGTCCAGAACCGGGGCCACTCTAGGGGCAGCTCCAGAACATGTATGTACCTTCTTCTCCACCACAGCGAGTGCAATCTGCAGATCTTTCTGAGTAAATGCTATGTAGCCTCTGGGGTGTAAAATAAACTCTGTGTAAGAATTTGACTTGAATCAGCCTGTCCCTAGATGAAATTAATGCCTGGGCTCTTTCTCCAAGACAGTCATCCCAGTCCTCCCTGTCTAAGTCTGGTATGTCCGCCCTCCACCTTTCCCAAAGGCGTTCTCCATCCTAAGGGGGTGACATCCTAGCAGGTCAAAATACAGTGTGGACAAAGGCTTAGACAACTGTTCTAGGGCCAGTCTACCTTCTATCGGGTCCATATCTAGCTTCGGGGTAGTAGGGAACTGAGCTCGCATGGCATGACGTAGCTGGAAGTATTACCTGAGTGTCATCCATCCGGGTAGTCGGAATCGGGTTCTGAGTTCTGTCAGTGAGAGCAGTCTGTCAGTCCTTAAAATATCCCCTGAAGTCTTTATCCCATACCTGGCCCAGATCAGGGGGTCAGGGATGGTACGGAGATGTGGGACATTGGGATTACCCCGCAGCGGGGCGAAGGGAGACCATCTGTTGGGGCAGGTAAATCTTGTCCTCGCAGCAACCCAGACCCCGAGTGCAGTCTTAGTGGAATGAGGTAGCGCAGCGTATGCTCGGGGTCCCCGATAAATCAGATTCCCCAGTTCCTGAAGAGAGCCCAAAATGACTGCCTCAAGACAGACCGCAGTATTTGCTCATGACCGCAAGAACCACCATCGGACGGTGACCAGCACCGCCGCCCAGAAATAAACACACAGATCTAGGAGCTCCAGACCTCCACATCTCACCAGAAGGATCAGGGTAGACTTTACTCTAGGAAGTGCTCCTCCCCCATATGAAGCTGCCCATACATTTCTCCACCTCTTTAAAGAACAGGTTGGGCATCCAGGTTGGGCAATTATGGAAAACATAGAGAAACTTGGGGAGGAAGATCATTTTCAGGAGGTTAATTCTGCCCATAAGATTCAGGGGTAATGAGGACCACGCCGTACATTAAGTTGGGTAAGTATGGGGATTATATTAAGGTCAGAGTAACTGGCCGGGTCTCTCCTGACCTGGATGCCCAAGTATTTAAACTGCTCCACCCGCACCAACTGGTTGTCTGGGGCGCTAGTTCGTGCATAGGGGTCAAGGGGGAAAAGACCTGACTTATCCCAGTTGATACGCACTCCCGAGTAGTGTCCAAATTCGTTAAACAGGTCTAGGGCCGCCGCGAGAGAGCCATCCGCATCCTGTAAATAAAGCAGCGCGTCATCAGCGTACAAGGAGAGCTTCTCCTCCAGCGGGCCCGTTCCGTAGTATTCTGACATCTAGTGGAGGTTTTGGGACACTGCAACTTGTATACTATGTGATTTTGGTTTCTCCCTTTGTCTTCCCCTCCTGTTTAGCGCTAGTTAGTTCAGTTTTCCTCATTTCTTCCATGTTCTCTTAGTCCGTGTTAGCTCTTTACATAAACAGGGCTTTAAAAAAAAAGTCATAATCTTCTTACACTTCAAAGACTGGTTACATAGTTAGTCAGGTTGAAAAAAGACACAAGTCCATCCAGTTCAACCATTAAAAAAAACAAAAACAAAAAAAAAAAACCTAAAAAAAAAAAAAAAAACTGGTAAAGCATTCTCTGTTCTGCAATTATCTAAAGTAAAACTGCTGGGCGTCTCCTACATCCCTTCTCTCTGCACATGCTATGTACAGCACAGTGATCATATCACTGCTACTTTAAAAAGGTAATATCTGGGTTTGCAGTGGCATTTGGTGCACACAAAGCAGATTTTTATTCTTCGCGATATATTTAACCTCTTCTTGCCTGCGCTATAACCAAAAGACAGATACAGCGCGGGCTTTAATTGCCGGAAGGGCGTCCATGTATGTCCTCCCGTGCATTTTCTGACTGAGTGCCCCCTGCGGGGCTCGGGCGGCGCGCTCTGTGATCAGGGAGTCCATGAGACTCGGCTGACCACAGATCAAGGTAAGGGGCCGATCCAAGCAAATGACAGCTGATCATGTGATGTAAACAGATGCCGGTAATCGGCTATTTTTCCCTCACTCTGACAGCATGAAGAGAAAAAGCAGATTACCGGCTTGTGTAAACGGGACATCGGTCCTGCACACGGAAACACACTGCTGATAAGCAGTGCCCACCAGTGCCACCTACCAGTGCATATCAGTACTGCTAAGCAGCACCCACCAGTGCCACCTACCAGTACCCACCGGTGCCACCTATCAATGCCCACCAGTGCCACCTATCAGTGCTGTCAATCAGTGCCACCCATCAGTGCCTCATCATCAGTGCCAACTATCAGTGCTGCCTATCAGTGTCACCTACCAGCACCTATCAGTGCGATCTACCAGTACCCACCAGTGCCACCGATAAATGCCCACCAGTGCTGCCAATCAGTGCCTATCAGTGCCTCATCATCAGTGCCAACTATCAGTGCTGCCTATCAGTGTCACCTACCAGTGCCTATCAGTGCCCATCAGTGCCACCTATCAGTGCCCATCAGTGCCACCTATCAGTGCCCATCAGTGCCATCTATCAGTGCCCTTCACTGCTGCCTATCAGTACCACCTCATCTTTGCCTCCTGATAAGTGCCACCTCATCAGTGCCCATCAGTGCTGCCTTTCAGTGCCCATCAGTGCCGGAGAAAAATTACCCATTTGCAAAATTTTATAACAAATTATGAAAACTGTTGGGTTTTTTTTGTTTTTTTTTACATTTTTGGTCGGTTTTTGTTTGTTTAGCAAAAAATAAACCCCCCCAGTGGTGATTAAATACCACCAAAAGAAAACATAAAAATGTCCTATGTGTACAATGTCACATGACTGCGTAAGCTGAAAATTGGCCTGGGCAGGAAGGGGGTGAAAGTCCCCGATACTGAAGTGGTTAAATGAAAGTTTTTCTGCCCGGAATTCTGCTTTCATTTGATCAGCACCGGTCTTCTCTTATTTTTTTCATCTCAACTTTTGCAGTTTTATAAAGTAAAAGAAGTTTTTCGCCGTAAAATAAGAGGAAAGATGTGAAACTAGAAATCAATCATTCTGCTGTCATTATAGACAGGTTTCGTTGGTCTGCAGAGGATTTTCCAGAATAAATTGTATAGAGAATAATTGTGCGGGTGAGGGGTGAGTCGGGGTCGGTGGGAGCGAAGGAACGTCCTTCTGCGGGACCGAGAAATCGGACAGATTTGATGCGCCTTCAGGGCCGGCCGCGGTATAATGTGACGTGAAATCCAATATTCTGCTCTGTGTGCTGAGTCACCGAGGCCTCAGAAAACCAACGTTTGATGCCTACAGAGCTTCTGTCCTATCATAGGATGTGCTGCTCTTAACCCATTGTCTACCAAGGTACCTTTATAAACAGCCTGGTATACAAGGGGTTCAAAAGAGTGGCGTTTTTTTTTTAAGCCGGTGATCACAGAACCGCCCAATTACTTATAATAATGAAGAAGGTGCCCCCCCCCCCCAGTTCTGGCCATGGTGGTTCCCAGTCTCTCCGTACACCTGTGAATACCTGAGTACCTGAACAGCGACTGCATCTCATAGGATGTAATAGGATGCAGTCACTGTTCAGCCATTAATATTCCACTCGGCTCATCCAATTTTTATATCAACTTTTGTTGTGATGGGTAGTGCCTGCAGGGCCAACCATGGTTAGAATTTCTGCCGATTCATCCTGTACTCGAGGGTCTCTGTACTGGGGGGGTGTCTGTATTGGGGGGATGTCTATATTGAGGGGTCCATACTAAGGAAGAGGTGTACTCCGGGGTCTATACTGGTGTTCTGTGTATGTTGGGGGTGAAGGGGTATATATACTTGGGGGGGGGTGTATGTACTGTGAATACATGAAATTATAAGTGAACCAAAACCCCAGTGACAGAATCCCCGGCTAATAACTAATGTACAGAAGCTTAACAACTAACTACATACTTACAACTGGGGGTCTGTACTGGGGTGGGGAAGTGTTTGTACTGGGGAGAGGATGGGTCTGTGCTGAGGAGTCTGTACTGGGGGTTCTGTACTGAGGGGTCTGTCCTGAGGGGTCTGCACTGAGGAGTCTGTACTGAGGAGTCTGTACTGAGGGTTCTGTACTGAGGGGTCTGTCCTGAGGGGTCTGCACTGAGGAGTCTGTACTGAGGGTTCTGTACTGAGGGTTCTGTACTGAGGAATCTGTACTGAGGGTTCTGTACTGAGAGGTCTGTCCTGAGGGGTCTGTACTGAGGGGTCTGCACTGAGGAGTCTGTACTGAGGGTTCTGTACTGAGGAGTCTGTATTGAGGGTTCTGTACTGAGGAATCTGTACTGAGGGTTCTGTACTGAGAGGTCTGTCCTGAGGGGTCTGTACTGAGGGGTCTGCACTGAGGAGTCTGTACTGAGGGTTCTGTACTGAGAGGTCTGTCCTGAGGGGTCTGCACTGAGGAGTCTGTACTGAGGGTTCTGTACTGAGAGGTCTGTCCTGAGGAGTCTGTACTGAGGAGTCTGTACTGAGGGTTCTGTATTGAGGGTTCTGTATTGAGGGTTCTGTCCTGAGGGGTCTGTACTGAGGGTCCTGTACTGAGGGTTCTGTACTGAGGAGTCTGTATTGAGGGTTCTGTACTGAGGGGTCTGTACTGAGGGGTCTGTACTGAGGGGACTCTGCACTGAGGCGTCTGTATTGAGGGGTCTGTACTGAGGGGTCTGTACTGAGGGGACTCTGCACTGAGGAGTCTGTATTGAGGGTTCTGTACTGAGGAGTCTGTACTGAGGGTTCTGTCCTGAGGAGTCTGTACTGAGGGGTCTGTCCTGAGGAGTCTGTACTGAGGGGTCTGTACTGAGGGGTCTGTACTAGGGAGGGCAGGTGTCTGCACTGAGGAGTCTGTACTGAGAGGTCTGTCCTGAGGGGTCTGTACTGAGGGGTCTGTCCTGAGGGGTCTGTACTGAACCCTGGCTTGTCATCAGTTGTCGCCACTGTGCCCATCAATAAAAAAATGTGTATTTATTATTTTTGTTGCAGAAGCCTGGAAAGCATTGCACCAGCGATCAACAGATCACTGATGCCATGCAGGTCTCATGTACACTGTCGGTGTATCGGCTTACCCGTAAGGGTAAGACGATACTCCCTGACAGCCTACCATTAAAGTTCATGTGCGTGTAAAGGCAGGCGTCCCAATACTTTTAGTAATATGGTGTAAATATATATATATATATACACGGATGTGTGTCTTAGCTTTGGGGTGCACACCTTAATGCACAAGGCAGCTCACGCTTTGGTCTGTACTGAGGGATCTGTACTGAGGGGTCTGCACTGAGGGGTCTGCACTGAGGGGTCTGTACTGAGGGGTCTGCACTGAGGGGTCTGCACTGAGGGGTCTGTACTGAGGGGTCTGTACTGAGGGGTCTGTACTGAGGAGTCTGTACTGAGGGGTCTGCACTGAGGGGTCTGCACTGAGGAGTCTGTACTGAGGGGTCTGCACTGAGGGTTCTGTACTGAGGGTTCTGTACTGAGGAGTCTGTACTGAGGGGTCTGTCCTGAGGAGTCTGTACTGAGGGGTCTGTACTGAGGGGTCTGTACTGAGGGTTCTGTACTGAGAGGTCTGTCCTGAGGGGTCTGCACTGAGGAGTCTGTACTGAGGGGTCTGTACTGAGGGTTCTGTACTGAGAGGTCTGTCCTGAGGGGTCTGCACTGAGGAGTCTGTACTGAGGGTTCTGTACTGAGGGTTCTGTACTGAGGGTTCTGTACTGAGGAGTCTGTACTGAGGAGTCTGTACTGAGGGTTCTGTACTGAGGGTTCTGTATTGAGGGTTCTGTATTGAGGGTTCTGTCCTTAGGGGTCTGTACTGAGGGTTCTGTACTGAGGGTTCTGTACTGAGGGTTCTGTCCTGAGGAGTCTGTACTGAGGGGTCTGTACTGAGGGTTCTGTACTGAGAGGTCTGTCCTGAGGGGTCTGCACTGAGGAGTCTGTACTGAGGGTTTTGTACTGAGGGTTCTGTACTGAGGGTTCTGTACTGAGGAGTCTGTACTGAGGAGTCTGTACTGAGGGTTCTGTACTGAGGGTTCTGTATTGAGGGTTCTGTATTGAGGGTTCTGTCCTTAGGGGTCTGTACTGAGGGTCCTGTACTGAGGGTTCTGTACTGAGGAGTCTGTACTGAGGGGTCTGTACTGAGGGGTCTGTACTGAGGGGTCTGTACTAGGGAGGGCAGGTGTCTGCACTGAGGAGTCTGTACTGAGGGGTCTGTACTGAGGGGTCTGTCCTGAGGGGTCTGTACTGAACCCTGGCTTGTCATCAGTTGCCGCCACTGTGCCCATCAATAAAAAAATGTGCATTTATTATTTTTTGTTGCAGAAGCCTGGAAAGCATTGCACCAGCGATCAACAGATCACTGATGCCATGCAGGTCTCATGTACACTGTCGGTGTATCGGCTTACCCGTAAGGGTAAGACGATACTCCCTGACAGCCTACCATTAAAGTTCATGTGCGTGTAAAGGCAGGCGTCCCAATACTTTTAGTAATATGGTGTAAATATATATATATATATACACGGATGTGTGTCTTAGCTTTGGGGTGCACACCTTAATGCACAAGGCAGCTCACGTTTTGGTCTGCACTGAGGGGTCTGCACTGAGGGGTCTGCACTGAGGGGTCTGTACTGAGGGGTCTGTACTGAGGGGTCTGCACTGAGGGGTCTGTACTGAGGGGTCTGCACTGAGGGGTCTGTACTGAGGGGTCTGTACTGAGGGGTCTGCACTGAGGGGTCTGTACTGAGGGGTCTGCACTGAGGGGTCTGCACTGAGGAGTCTGTACTGAGGGGTCTGTACTGAGGGGTCTGTACTGAGGGGTCTGCACTGAGGAGTCTGTACTGAGGGTTCTGTACTGAGGGGTCTGTACTGGAGTGGGGGGGTTGTACTGAGGGGTCTGTACTGGAGTGGGGGGGTTGTACTGAGGGGTCTGTACTGGAGTGGGGGGGGAGTTTGTATTGAGGGGTCTATACTGGAGTGGGGGGGGGGGGTGTATTGAGGGGTCTATACCGGGGCTTTTAGATCCCCTAAGTGTCACCTAAGCTATATACAACAATGAGCCATCGGTGCACTCAGACAGCTGCGGGTGTCATGGCTGCCTGAATACAGTCAGCAGTGGGGATTCCTCTGTTACCGCGGATGGAGGAAGCAGTTGATTTTCTTTCATTCGCAGGATAATCAATAGAAAATTGCGCGGTGTACGGAAGCTGTAAGATTAAGGTCCACTGGTGGAAGAAAAAAGGGACCCCCCCCCCCTCCTCTCACCCCATTATCAATAATCAAGCGGCGTATTGGGGCCTCAACCTGCCCATCATCAGGTCAGCACCAGCGGACCCTCAGGGGCGATCAGAAGAAGAAAATATACTGCTGGGGGGGGGGGGACCTCCAGGGCAGGGGCTGAGCCCGGAGTTGGGCTTTAACATGATACAAAGGTCACCCCGTTGCCGGTGTAGGAGGGTGCAGCAGAATACGGGGGGGCCTCGGGGGGGGGGGGGGGGGGCAGCCGGTATAAATTGAGCCCCCCCCCCCCCGGGTTCTCTGATGAATTTCTCTGAGAAGATAAAGGATGCGCCGGGCCGGCAGAGCGACCCTCTATAGAAGGCCGAGTCTATTCACTCCATACAAGAACACAATGACAACCTGAAGAAAAGACGTCAACTGCGGCCTCTTCACACCCAGACAGAGCGCAATAAACGTTCACCACTCTGCAATGACAGACAATGGCCGCGTGTGGGAGACCATCAATCAGACAGGAGCCATGTTGTCCGGCATGGCGGAGGAGGAGGAGGAGGAAGAGGAGGAGGAGGAGGAGGAGGAGGAGGAGGAGAGCCACTGAACCCACAGGCCTAAGAGAATGAAATAGATAAAATGATGATGGAGGCAGAACAAAGAGCATGGCGGGCGGAACAACGAAGCATCCGCGCCTCCGCACGTCGATGGGCTTTTGTTTGAGTCCAGCGGGTCTCACATTCCCATACAAGTCTATGGAAATGCAAAGTCTGCTCCAAGCGGGTCAGAAGGAGGTCAACTCCAGGTGAAGGACCCCATCAATGGAGGATCCCCGAAGCCTCAAGCAGTTCCGGGACAAGGCCATCTAGAGCCCAGAGCCAACATGCCAAACTGCCCTCTCCCCCCAAGATATATGAGCATTATGTGTTAGCAAACATTTCCCCACCCCCACAAAAAATAATTGAACACTAATCTGCATGCTCGCCCCCAAGCATAAATTCCACCTTCTCCTACAACAAATCTGCCCCCTGCGGAAATGCCCTCTCCCAGCACAAATCTTTTCTTCCCCCTCCCATCTCAAATACTCTCTATCCTCAAGTCCCCCCAGCACACATTCCCCTCCCCCCCCCAAAAAAATTACTCCTCCTCCTAGCAGAAATCCTCTACTCTTCAAATCCCCTCTCTCCCCCAAGTACACAACCCCCCCCCCCCCACACTCCAAATCCTCCCTCCTAGCACAAATACTCTCCAATCATCCCTACTGGCACAAATCCCCCCCCCCCAAAAAGAATGTCCCCTATTAGCACAAATCCTCTTCCCCTAACCCCCCTCCTAAATCCCCCCAAATCATTTGTTGGAGGGGGGATTATGGTGTGGGGGTGTTTTTCAGGGGTTGGGCTTGGTCCCTTAGTTCCAGTGAAGGAATACCAAGACATTTTGGACAATTTCATGCTCCCAGCTTTGTGGGAACAGTTTGGGGACGGCCCCTTCCTGTTCCAACATGACTGCACACCAGTGCACAAAGCAAGGTCCATAAAGACATGGATGAGTGAGTTTGGGGTGGAGGAACTTGACTGGCCTGCACAGAGTCCTGACCTCAACCCGATAGAACACCTTTGGGATGAATTAGAGTGGTGACTGAGAGACAGGCCTTATCAACCAACATCAGTGCCTGACCAAATGCGCTTCTGGAAGAATGGTCAAACATTCCTATAGACACCCTCCTAAACGTTGTGGACGGCCTTCCCAGCAACACATACTATTTGTTTCTTTGCCAATAAAGTTCACATGATTCATATGGATTCAATCATCATTGACTATATACCATTCTTTGGAACAGCGCTCCCCCTAGTTGTGTTTATTCGTCCAACATCAGTGCCTGACTCCACAAATGCTCTTCTGGAAGAATGGTCAACCATTCCCATAGACACACTCCTAAACCTTGTGGACAGCCTTCCCAGAAGAGATGAAGCTGTTATAGCTGCAAAGGGTGGAGCCAACTCAATATTGAACCCTACGGACTAAGACTGGGATGTCATTAAAGTTCATGTGCGTGGAAAAAGATTCAACAAATATTTAAGAGCCGATGCTCAGCCTAACGCCTAGGTCAGGAGCTATAGATGGCTGGCGGTTCTTCTACCTTTAGCAGACCCCCTTCCCTTTAGCAGGCCTACCGGTACTTGGTAGCCCCCAAGTCACTGCAGAAGAGCGCCCATGCCACAGTCCAGGGGCTGGTGGTGGTCTGGGAAGGCATTAGCACAATCCAGAGTGCAATTCTAAAGGTCAGGGCAGGTATCAGGCAAACATAATCCAGTAAATAGTCCAAGGTCAGAGCAGGTAGTAAGCAAGCACAATCCAGTAAACAGTTCAAGGCAAGTTAGTAAGCAAACAATCCAGTAAACAGCCCAAGGTCAGGGTAGGTAATAGGAAAGTACAATCCAGTAAACAGTCCAAGGTCAGAGCAGGTAGCGGGCAAACATAATTGAGTAAACAGTCCAAGGTTGGGGCAGGTAGCAGGGAAATATAATCCAGAAAAAGGTCCAAGGTTAAGGCAGGTAGCAGGGAAATGTATACCAGTAAACAGTCTGAGATCAGGGCCGGTAACAGGCAAGTGTAAAGTCAGGACAGGTAGTGGACAAATGTAATCCAGGAAATAGTACAAAGTCAGGACAAGTAGCAGGCAAACGTAATCCAGTCTAAATCCAGGGTCAGGACAGGTAGTGGGGCAACATAATCCAGTAAAAAATCCAAGGTCAAGACAGGTGGCAGGCAAATGCCATTCAGTAAACAGTCCAAGATCAGGGCAGATAGCACATAAGTATAATTCAGTAAACAGTCTAAGGTCAGGGCAGGTAGTGGAGAAACGTAATCCAGTAGACAATCCAAAATCAGAGCAGATAGCAGGCAAGTGTTATCCAGTAAACAGTCCAAGGTTAGGGCAGGTAGCGGACAAGCGTAATCCAGGAAACAGTCTAAGGTCAAGACAGATAGCACGCAAATACAATCCAGTAAGCAGTCCAAGGTCAGGGCAGGTAGTGGGGAAAGTGCTGTATACAATTAAACTGTCCAAGGTCAGTATAGGTAGCACACAAGTGTAATCCAGTCAACAGTACAAGGTCAGGGCAAGTAGTGGGGAAATGTAATCCAGTAAACAATCCAAAGTCAGAGCAGGTAGCAGGCAAGTGTTATCTAGTAAATAGTCCGCAGTCAGGGCAGGCAAGGTGGCGGACAAATGTAATCAGGGCAGAGCAGGCAAGTGTAAATTAGCAAACAGTTCAGGGTCAAGGCAGGTAGTGGGCAGACATAAACCAGTAAACAGTTCAAGATTGGGGCATGTAGAAGAGAAATATAATCCAGTAAACAGTCCAAGGTTAAAGCAGGTAGCCGGGAAACGTAAACCAGTAAACAGTCTGAAGTCAGGGCAGGTAGCAGGCAAGTGTAATCCAACAAACAGTTTAAGGTCAGAGCAGGTAGCCAAAAAACGTAATCCAGGAAACAGTACAAAGTCAGGAAAGGTAACAGGCAAACGTAATCCAGTAAACAGTCTAAGGTCAGGGCAAGTAGCAGGCAAACGTAATTCAGTAAACAGTACAAGGTCAGAGCAGGTAGTAAGCAAGCACAATCCAGTAAACAGTTCAAGGTCAAGGCAAGTTAGTAAGTAAAAAATCCAGTAAACAGTCCAAGGTCAGAGCAGGTAGCCGGCAAATATAATTGAGTAAACAGCCCAAGGTTGGGGCAGGTAGCAGGGAAATATAATCCAGAAAAAAGTCCAAGGTTAAGGCAGGTAGCGGGGAAATGTATACCAGTAAACAGTCTGAGTTCAGGGCCGGTAGCAGGCAAGTGTAAGGTCAGGACAAGTAGTGGACAAATGTAATCCAGGAAATAGTACAAAGTCAGGACAAGTAGCAGGCAAACATAATCCAGTCTAAATCCAGGGTCAGGACAGGTAGTGGGCCAACATAATCCAGTAATAAATCCAAGGTCAAGACGGGTGGCAGGCAAATGCAATTCAGTAAACAGTCCAAGATCAGGGCACATAGCACATAAGTATAATTCAGTAAACAGTCTAAGGTCAGGGCAGGTAGTGGAGAAACGTAATCCAGTAGACAATCCAAAATCAGAGCAGATAGCAGGCAAGTGTTATCCAGTAAACAGTACAAGGTCAGGGCAGGTAGTGGATAGACGTAATCCAGGAAACAGTCTAAGGTCAAGACAGATAGCACGTAAATACAATCCAGTAAGCAGTCCAAGGTCAGGGCAGGTAGTGGGGAAAGTGCTGTATACAACTAAACTGTCCAAGGTCAGGATAGGTAGCATACAAGTGTAATCCAGTCAACAGTACAAGGTCAGGGCAAGTAGTGGGGAAATGTAATTCAGTAAACAATCCAAAGTCAGAGCAGGTAGCAGGCAAGTGTTATCTAGTAAATAGTCCGCAGTCAGGGCAGGCAAGGTGGCGGACAAACGTAATCAGGGCAGGGCAGGCAAGTGTAATTCAGCAAACAGTTCAGGGTCAGGGCAGGTAGTGGGCAAACATAATCCAGTCAAAAATGCAAGGTCAAGACAGGTGGCAGGCAAAAGCAATCCAGTAAACATTCCAAGGTCAAGGCAGATAATGCACAAGTATAATTTAGTAAACAGTCCAAGGTCAGGGCAGGCAATGGGGAAAAGGCAATGGGGAAACGTAATCAAGTAAACAATCCAAAGTCGGGGCAGGTAGCAGACAAACGTAATCCAGCAAAAAGTTCAGGATCAGGGCCGGCAGTAGGCAAATGTAAATGTGGGGAAGGACTGATAATGGTACTAATGATCTTGATGGAAAAGTTTGTGGAAGGGGCCCGGGGGGGGGGGGGGGGGGGTTAAAGTTTTAGGAAGTGTGACATCCATACTGATGTGAGTATATTTAAACCTGACCACCGGTCCTGTCTCCGGCCCCTCCTTAGTTTTCTGCAGGCAGCCTGTACTGGTTATGTACAGCACAGCGATGAGGTCACTGCTACTTTTACAAGGTAATATCTGGGTTTGTAAAGGCATTAGGTGTTCGAAAATTAGATTTATATCCTTTATGGCTATTGAGAAATATATGTAAATGAAGGTTTTCATGCCCAGAGCTTCAAGAGCATAAAAGCCGAGCCCCAGTCCTGGCATGACCTCTGCGCCCCTGGTCACATGACTCGCCCCATGCCACCTGGCAGTTCTGCATAGGTACCCAACCCCCCCCCCCCCAAGGAGTGTCCGTCAGCCTTATCACAATGGAAAAGGTGAGTCTCAGCGTGTAAACAAGCTCCATAAATAAAGCGGATTACACCGGAGATTAGGATGAGAGTCATAGGGACGTGTCCCGTGCACGTGACTCGTCTCTATGGGGAGATACAAACCGAGCAATGCTGTGCTGCAACCCATACCGGCCAAGAAATGATCGTATTCCTCCCACAGCTAACCGGCCACCAACATGGAGACCCAACTCCACCCACACCAGCTTGGACCCCTTCCGTTATCCGGGGGGATGATTGAACAGGAAGACCTAAATTTGATGCAGCGCTCATATAGTACACCCAAAAACCCCAACCACTAAAACCTCCTACAAGTTTTCACACGTCATCTCAAATGTTGTTTTTAGTCTATTTAAATCTGCAGCTTCCGTTAAAATTACCCCCCCGGTGATCCCGCCATGGAGGTCCTTGTTCAGACACTTCCTGTTTTAGGGTGACAACGCTCCGTCCCTGTCTCCCAGTTGTGCTCCTATGTTGTCACCCTCTCACACGCTCCCCTGACTGATACAACAGGCAATAGGATAAAAAACAAAAACAAAAGGAACTCCAAATAGAAACTCATCGCAGCATAAATGTAACAAAAGAGTTTATTGAACATAAAAATGTATAAAGTATCAATAAACTCTTTTGCTACATTTATGCTGCAGTGAGTTTCTATTTGGAGTTCCTTTTGACTTTCTTTTTATCCTATTTTGCCTTAACTCCAGAAAGCCCTCCTAATAGCAGATTGGGTCAGCTGTGTGTATTGTTTAATTGAGGTTTTCCCACTTTATCCTCTTTTGAATAGAGATACAACCGGCTAAGGATGAGCTCTGGCATGTTCGCACACTCCACTTGCAGAGCCCGCCAGGAAGTCGGCACGGCGCTGCGCTAATCACAGGCAGTGAGAGATTTCCCGATCTCTGCAGCCGCACTTCGGGAAAATGTCTCACTGCCTGTGATTAGCGCAGCGCCGTGCCGACTTCCTGGCGGGCTCTGCACATGGGCTGTGCCGGAGCTCATCCTTACAACCGGCAGCCCTGGCACCACACATTGAGCCGGTGTGGTTTCTGATGAGCAGGTGACACTGGAGGGAGCGCATGGAAGTGGTTGGTAAAGGCTGCTATTGGGCCCAGAAGGATGGGGGGGGGGGGGGGGGTCAGTTGCTAATGACTACACAGCGATGTGCACAGCCTGGAACCATTTTCATGTCATTTATAACTCACACTTGCACCAGCACTAAAGCGCACCAAAAAGGTGCCTTAGTATATTCAGCAGCATACAGCTGTGCTGCTGTCAGTTAAATTCAGTGAGGAGAGAATGGGGGGGTTGGGTCGAGTCATGCTGTGTGTGTCTATAGATGCACACAGCCCAGCTCAGGTGCAAGCCCCCAGAGGATGCGACTTCCTATGGGGGGTGCATAGAGAAGAGGAGGAGCCAAGAGCAGCAGCAGGGGACCCGAGAAGAGGAAGATTGGGCCGCTCTGTGTGAAAAAACATTTTTACAAAAAAATACAAAATAACGTTTTACAATCAACTTTCACTGCAATGACCATCAAAGTGTAATGGGGGGGGGGGGGGGGGCATACAATGTGGGTAAGTGGGTTTATAGTACTGACACCAATGTTGGGGGTTATTTTTGCATTCACTGTCACCAATGTTGGAGGTTATTTTTGCAGCCACTGACTCTAATTTTGGGGGTTATTATTGTAGCCACTGACACCAATGTTGTGGGTTAATAATTCATCCACTGGTAAATATATTCATATAATTGTACTGGTGATGGGGAGTATGCTGACGCTGTGGCAGGAAGCCGCTCTCCTTAATCCCGGAGATGATTATCTTATCACACAAGAAATCTTCATACACGTGAACCATCCAGATACAATGTACAGCTGGGAACCTGATATTCTGAGTCATGTGACCCGCTGCGTTTCTATGCACTTTGTGATTAATAGTGACTTCATTACAGAACTTCACACACATGTATGAGGTCATCTACATGGACAGGAGACATGGACAGGTCATCTACATGGACAGAAGACATGGACAGGTCATCTACATGGACAGGAAACATGGACAGGTCATCTACATGGACAGGAGACATGGACAGGTCATCTACATGGACAGGAGACATGGACAGGTCATCTACATGGACAGGAGACATGGGCAGGTCATCTACATGGACAGGAGACATGGACAGGTCATCTACATGGACAGGAGACATGGGCAGGTCATCTACATGGACAGGAGACATGGACAGGTCATCTACATGGACAGGAGACATGGGCAGGTCATCTACATGGACAGGAAACATGGACAGGTCATCTACATGGACAGGAAACATGGACAGGTCATCTACATGGACAGGAGACATGGACAGGTCATCTACATGGACAGGAGACATGGACAGGTCATCTACATGGACAGGAGACATGGGCAGGTCATCTACATGGACAGGAGACATGGACAGGTCATCTACATGGACAGGAGACATGGGCAGGTCATCTACATGGACAGGAGACATGGACAGGTCATCTACATGGACAGGACACATGGACAGGTCATCTACATGGACAGGAGACATGGACAGGTTATCTACATGGACAGGACACATGGACAGGTCATCTACATGGACAGGAGACATGGACAGGTTATCTACATGGACAGGACACATGGGCAGGTCATCTACATGGACAGGAGACATGGACAGGTCATCTACATGGACAGAAGACATGGACAGGTTATCTACATGGACAGGAAACATGCACAGGTCATCTACATGGACAGAAGACATGGACAGGTTATCTACATGGACAGGAAACATGGACAGGTCATCTACATGGACAGGAGACATGGACAGGTCATCTACATGGACAGGAGACATGGACAGGTTATCTACATGGACAGGAGACATGGACAGGTCATCTACATGGACAGGAGACATGGGCAGGTCATCTACATGGACAGGAGACATGGACAGGTTATCTACATGGACAGGACACATGGACAGGTCATCTACATGGACAGGAGACATGGACAGGTTATCTACATGGACAGGACACATGGACAGGTCATCTACATGGACAGGAGACATGGGCAGGTCATCTACATGGACAGGAGACATGGACAGGTCATCTACATGGACAGGAGACATGGACAGGTCATCTACATGGACAGGAGACATGGACAGGTCATCTACATGGACAGGAGACATGGACAGGTCATCTACATGGACAGGAGACTGTCCTTACACTGTGCTCTGCTCATTCCCTGATTCCTAATTTATATTAAAATGGAACTCCAGGCTAAAATCATTTTTGACGTATTCATTCTTTCATGTTCCTATCTATAAAATTCCTACTGTTCTCCCCCTTTCGACCCACCCTCTTCTTACCCAGCGATCCTCTCTACTTCCACATTATTTCCTGCATGAGCAGCAGCTGCAGGGGAGAGGAGAGAACTCTCGACAATACCTGGAAATTCTTGGAAGCCATGACATCACCTGGAGGCTCCCAGCCATTGTCGGTGCTCCCTCCTCTCCCCTGCAGCCGCCGCTCACTGACACAGGCGATCATTTCAGCAGACCAGAATGGGCAAGAAATAGGTAAGTAAAAAGATCTTTTTATACACAGGGTAGGCGGGCGTTTCTGGGGGGGGGGGGGTTACACTACATTACCAAAAGTATTGGGACACCTGCCTTTACACGCACATGAACTTTAATGGCGTCCCAGTCTTAGTCCGTAGGGTTCAATATTGAGTTGGCCCACCCTTTTTGGGAAGGCCGTCCACAAGGTTTTGGAGGGTGCCTATGGGAATGGTTGACCATTCTTCCAGAAGAGCATTTGTGAAGTCAGGCACTGATGTTGGACAAATAAACACAACTAGGGGAGCGCTGTTCCAAAGAATGGTATATAGTCAATGATGATTGAATCCATATGAATAATGTGAACTTTATTGGCAAAGAAACAAATAGTATGTGTTGCTGCCAGAAAGTACATATACAAAACAAGATAAAATGTCCAGTGGTACTTGATGGAACTCTATTGCAGTGGTGCTCAGGAACGTGGTCAGATAATCCAAAGATGCCAAAAGCAGAGGCCTGTCAGCCAGCCCGAACCTCCAGGGAGAGGATGGAAAGGAGCCGGCTACGTTCCCTGTGATCCAAGCGGAGATGCGATACTGGTGCTGGTGGAGTTAACCAGAGAAGCGGTGAGAGAGCGTTCCCTCTCACTTGGTCTTCTGAGTTTGGGAGCAGCGGCTTCAGTTTGGTATTACCCTTCCATCAAGGCTTCCTTGGTTATCTATTTTTGCGCCTGGCCTTTGTTGATTACTGATGTTGGACGAGAAGGCCTGGCTCGCAGTCTCCCCTCTAATTCATCCAAAAGGTGTTCTATCGGGTTGAGGTCAGGACCCTGTACAGGCCAGTCAAGCTCCTCCACCACAAACTCGCTCATGCATGTCTTAACCACTTCAGCCCCGGAAGGATTTACCCCCTTCCTGACCAGAGCACTTTTTACAATTCGGCACTGGGTCGCTTTAACTGCTAATTGCGCGGTCATGCAATGCTCTACCCAAACGAAATTTGCGTCCTTTTCTTCCCACAAATAGAGCTTTCTTTTGATGGTATTTGATCACCTCTGCCGTTTTTATTTTTTGCGCTATAAACGGAAAAAGACTGAAAATTTTGAAAAAAAATGATATTTTCTACTTTTTGTTATAAAAAAAATCCAATAAACTAAATTTTAGTCATACATTTAGGCCAAAATGTATTCGGCCACATGTCTTTGGTAAAAAAAATGTCAATAAGCATATATTTATTGGTTTGCGCAAAAGTTATAGCGTCTACAAACTAGGGTACATTTTCTGGAATTTACACAGCTTTTAGTTTATGACTGCCTATGTCATTTCTTGAGGTGCTAAAATGGCAGGGCAGTACAAACCCCCCCCAAATGACCCAATTTTGGAAAGTAGACACCCCAAGGAAATTGCTGAGAGGCATGTTGAGCCCATTGAATATTTATTTTTTTTGTCCCAAGTGATTGAATAATGACAAAAAAAAAAAAAAATTACAAAAAGTTGTCACTAAATGATATATTGCTCACATAGGCCATGGGCATATGTGGAATTGCACCCCAAAATACATTCAGCTGCTTCTCCTGAGTATGGGGATACCACATGTGTGGCACTTTTTGGGAGCCTAGCCGCGTACGGGGCCCCGAAAACCCAGCACCACCTTCAGGATTTCTAAGGGCATACATTTTTGATTTCACTCCTCACTACCTATCACAGTTTTGAAGGCCATAAAATGCCAAGATGGCACAACCCCCCCCCAAATGACCCCATTTTGGAAAGTAGACACCCCAAGCTATTTGCTGAGAGGCATGGTGAGTATTTTGCAGCTCTCATTTGTTTTTGAAAATGAAGAAAGACCAGAAAAAAAATTTTTTTTTTCTTTTTTCAATTTTCAAAACCTTGTGACAAAAAGTGAGGTCTGCAAAATACTCACTATACCTCTCAGCAAATTGCTTGGGGTGTCTACTTTCCAAAATTGGGTCATTTGGGGGGGTTTTGTGCCACCTGGGCATTCCATGGCCTCCGAAACTGTGATAGGCAGTGAAGAGTGAAATCAAAAATTTACGGCCTTAGAAAGCCTAAAGGCGATTCTTGGTTTTCGGGGTCCCGTACGCGGCTAGGCTCCCAAAAAGTCCCACACATGTGGTATCCCCATACTCAGGAGAAGCAACAGAATTTATTTTGGGGTGTAATTTAACATATTCCCATGGCATGTTTGAGCAATATAACATTTAGTGACAACTTTGTGCAAAAAAAAAAAAAAAAAATTTGTCTCTTTCCCGCAACTTGTGTCACAATATAAAATATTCCATGGACTCGACATGCCTCTCAGCAAATAGCTTGGGGTGTCTACTTTCCAAAATGGGGTCATTTGGGGGGGTTTGAACTGTCCTGGCATTTTATGCACAACATTTAGAAGCTTACGTCACACATCACCCACTCTTCTAACCACTTGAAGACAAAGCCCTTTCTGACACTTTTTGATTACATGAAAAAATTATTTTTTTTTGCAAGAAAATTACTTTGAACCCCCAAACATTATATATTATTTTAAAGCAAATGCCCTACAGATTAAAATGGTGGGTGTTTCATTTTTTTTTTTCACACAGTAATTGCGCAGCGATTTTTCAAACGCATTTTTTGTGGAAAAAACACACTTTTTTAAATTTTAATGCACTAAAACACACTATATTGCCCAAATGTTTGATGAAATAAAAAAGATGATCTTAGGCCGAGTACATGGATACCAAACATGACATGCTTTACAATTGCGCACAAACGTGCAGTGGCAACAAAATTAATACATTTTTAAAAGCCTTTAAAAGCCTTTACAGGTTACCACTTTAGATTTACAGAGGAGGTCTACTGCTAAAATTACTGCCCTCGATCTGACCTTCGCGGTGATACCTCACATGCATGGTGCAATTGCTGTTTACATTTGACGCCAGACCGACGCTTGCGTTCGCCTTAGCGCGAGAGCAGGGGGGACAGGGGTGCTTTTTTTTTTTTTTTTTTTTTTCTTTATTATTTTTTTGCTTTTTTATCTTATTTTTAAACTGTTCCTTTCATATTTTTTTTTAAATCATTTTTATTGTTATCTCAGGGAATGTAAATATCCCCTATGATAGCAATAGGTAGTGACAGGTACTCTTTTTTGAAAAAATTGGGGTCTATTAGACCCTAGATTTCTCCTCTGCCCTCAAAGCATCTGACCACACCAAGATCGGTGTGATAAAATGCTTTCCCAATTTCCCAATGGCGCTGTTTACATCCGGCGAAATCTAAGTCCTAAAATGCTCGTAGCTTCCGGTTTCTTAGGCCATAGAGATGTTTGGAACCACTCTGGTCTCTGATCAGCTCTATGGTCAGCTGGCTGAATCACCGGCTGCATTCTCAGGTTCCCTGTTGAGACAGGAGAGCCAGAGAAAAACACGGAAGACGGTGGGGGGGGGGGGCATTCCCTCCCACTGCTTGTAAAAGCAGTCTAGAGGCTAATTAGCCGCTAGGATTGCTTTTACATGAAAGCCGACCGCTGGCTGAAAAGAATGATACCAAGATGATACCTAAACCTGCAGGCATCATTCTGGTATAACCACTCAAAGTCGTGAATGGCGTACCTGAAGACAAAAAAATGGTTAACAATAAAGCACAGTAAACGGTAAAGTATAAAAAATTGCATACCTGAAAAGCGAACATGATAAAACATAATAACAATAAAACATTGCAGAATAGAATACAGTAAAAAAGAGCAGAACACCAGAGAGAGAATAGAGAGAGAGAGAACAATAAAACGACAACTATTTTTTTTTATTTTTGTTTGTGTTTTTTTTTTTTTACACTTTTTTTTTGTAACTGTAACTTTTATAACTGTAACCGGTTCCAGGTTCGGGTCTCTCAAAATGCGATGGCATCTTGGGAGACCCTGTGAAAGTGTGTCCTAGTCTGTGCAATGCTGTACCCTACGCTAATACTCAACTAGTGAATGGTAGCGTTCAAAACATTCACCAATGCAAAGACCAGGATTGTCAGGACAGGAGGGACAATAATAGCGGGTGTCACGTCTATATACGCGCTTGCTGCAGACACAACTTTTTTGGGGGGGTTCGTTGGGTAGGGGTACTCGGGAGGACATATAAATGCCTCTCATGCAGCCGACTGCATTTGGTTGGGGATGTGAATGGGGGAAGTACGGGCGCTGCAGAAGTGGTGGGTTCCCAATTAGGATTGGCGAATGCAGCAGGAAGGGCATTATGGGCACGACGGGCCTGTGTTTGTCTTCTTGGTGGCAGCGGGACACTACTTGTGCTTGCCACCTCACCAGCTTGAACTGCACTTATGGGACTCGCCACGTCACCAAGTGTTACTGCAGTGCTGGTTTGACTACGACCGGGGTGTACTAGGCCGCTGGCGCTTGCCAGTTCACCAAAACGCTACAAAAAAAAGTGACAGTGATCGATCGATACTGCACTTGGGTGGGCTGGGCTGGGCCGGGCGGAGGGGCAAAACGCAGGTGCTAGCAGGTATCTGGGCTGATCCCACTAACACTGCGTTTTTGGGAACCCTAAACTGCTGGGGACGCTAGTATAGATCTGATCGGATCAGATATTGATCCGATCAGATACTATACCACTAAGGGAGGTGTACGGTGCGTGCGTGGGTGTTAGTGGTACTGGCGCTAATCTGACGCTGCTTGGGGCTGGTGCTTGCCAGTTCACCAAAATGCTACCAAAAAAACTGTTAGCGATCGCAGGGATCAGGCCTGACTCTGCGAACGCTGCAGTTATGCGTTTAGTGTTTTGTAAGTGACAGTGATCGATCGATACTGCACTTGGGTGGGCCGGGCGGAGGGGCAAAACGCAGGTGCTAGCAGGTATCTGGGCTGACCCCGCTAACACTGCGTTTTTGGGAACCCTAAACTGCTGGGGACGCTAGTATAGATCTGATCGGATCAGATATTGATGCGTTCAGATACTATACCACTAAGGGAGGTGTACGGTGCGTGTACGGTGCGTGCGTGGGTGTTCGCGGTACTGGCGCTAATCTGACGCTGCCTGGGGCGACGCATATCACCGCCGGGCGATCAGGGGGCTAAACCTTTATTCGGTAATAAACGGCGGGTGCCCTGACACTAAAAAAAATAAACGAACTAACCAGCGTCACCCGTAACAGTTATACGGTGATCAGTGGGGAAAGGGTTAACTAGGGGGCAATCAAGGGGTTAAAACATTTATTAGGTAGTATATGGGGGTCCCTGTCGCTATAAAACGCTGACAGCGAACCTAAATATTTACGTTCCTAACTAGCGTCACCAGTGACACTAATACAGCGATCAGAAAAATGATCGCTTAGCGACACTGGTGACAGGGGGTGATCAAGGGGTTAAAACTTTATTAGGGGGGGTTAGGGGGGTACCCTAGACCTAAAGGGGGCTAATACTAACTGTCCTACCACTGCTAACTGTCACAAACTGACACTATGCAGTAATCAGGAAAAAAACAAAACAAAACAAAAAAACCTGCTTGGTGTCAGTTTGTGACAGGGGGGGGGGTGAGTGGTGGGGGATCGGGGGGCGATCGGGGGTGTTTAGTGTGCCTGGCATGTTCTACTGTGTTGTGTGTGTGTTGTGCACTTACATGTCTTCTCTCCTCGGTGCTGGAACGGAAACTGGCCAGCCGAGGAGAGATGACATCACATCCTCTGCCTGTGTGTACTATACAGAGGCAGGGGATGTTTCTCATTGGCTGGGAGCGATCGCGAGGGGGGGGCCACGATCGGATGGCCTCCCCCTCGTCTCTGAACTCTCCCAGCCAAACGCCGACCGCTGATGGCACCGGGGGGGGGTCCGATCGGACCCCCCGCCCGCGGGAAGGCAATCACGTACCAGGTACGTGATTTTGCCTGCCCGTGCCGCTCTGCTCACGTATATATGCGTGAGGCGGTCGGCAAGTGGTTAATAGACCTTGCTTTGTGCTCTAATGTGCAGTCATGTTGGAACAGGAAGGGGCCGTCCCCAAACTCTTCCCACAAAGTTAGGAGCATGAAATTGTCCAAAATGTCTTGGTATGCTGACGCCTTAAGAGTTCCCTTCACTGGAACTAAGGGACCAAGCCCAACCCCTGAAAAACAACCCCCCACACCATAATCCCCCCTCCACCAAATGATTTGGACCAGTACACAAAGCAAGGTCCATAAAGACATGGATGAGCGAGTTTGGGGTGGAGGAACTTGACTGGCCTGCACAGAGTCCTGACCTCAACCAGATAAAACACCTTTGGGATGAATTAGAGCAAAGACTGCGAGCCAGGCCTTCACTTGGCACAATGCAGTCAGGCAAGTAACGTTTTCCTGGAAACTGGCAAACCCAGACACGTCCATCGGATTGCCAGACAGAGAAGAGTGAATGGTCACTCCAGAGAACACGTCTCTGCTGCTCTAGAGTCCAGTGGAGGCATGCTTTACACCACGGCATCCGACGCTTTGCATTGCACTTGGTGATATAAGGCTCGGATGCAGCTGCTTGGCTATGGAAACCCATTCCATGAAGCTCTCTACGCTCTGTGGTTGTGCTGATCTGAAGGCCACATGAAGTTTGGAGGTCTGTAGCTATTGACTCTGCAGACAGTTGGCGACTTCTGCTCACTGTGAGCTTCAACATCTGCTGACCCCGCTCTGTCATTTTAAGTGGCTGACCAAGAGGTGTCAACTCATGAAGGATACGATGAATGGAGGATATTAAGTGTAATTGATGGGGTCCTTGAGCGCATATGTACTCAAAGGTAGTTGGATTGTCAAGAGTTAAGGTTGGGGATTTAGAGTGAAAAAAATGTCTAACCTGCAGGTAAAAGTGGAAAAGTTGGGGGGGGGATATCAAATTTCTCACGTAGAGTGTCGAAGGTATGTAATCTTCGCGTGATAGGGTGTACTAGATTTTAAAGTTGGAAAAGGGGGGCATTGAGCCATGAAAAGATCCTGCCCAGGGACATACTATCTGGTATGAGTGGGTTAAACAATACATTGACAAGAGGGGAACAAGGCGGAGCAAAGCGATAGTCTTTGGGGCATTTACGCTAGATGGTTAAAGTAAAAATCATTGGAGCAGTGCATTGACGTTTGAGAGTGGGTTCCAGGGATGAGGGATCCCCCCAAATCAAGGAACTTGGATGGACTGGATATAGCACACCCTTTTCAATGGCAGTCCACTGATTTGGTGCAAATAAAGAAGACCAGGAAGCAATAGGCCTTAAATGTGAGGCATAGTAATATTTCATAATGTCCGGTGCACCCATTCCCCCCCTGGATCTTGGGGCAAAAACCACAGAACTTGCTATGCGATGAGCCCTATCCCCCCATATGAACTTTAAGAAACTCCGTTGAATTGCCTTTAATTGGGAGGAGGACAAGGCAACTGGTAATGTTTCAAAGTGGTATAGCAGTCTAGGTAGAATAGACATTTTTAGAACATTAATCCTGCCCAACAAGGACAAAGGGTATTTTGCCCAAGCCAACAGGGATTTATCGATGTCCAGAACCAGGGGTGGAAAGTTTGCGGAGTAAAGAGAGGAATAGGAAGGGGTGAGAAGAACACCTAGGTATTTAAGGGAAGTTTTGCACCACTTGTAAGGATATGACTCTGAGCTATGATAATACGGGTAACGGGATGTGTATAGACAAGGCTTCAGTCTTGGAAGTGTTGACCTTATAACCTGAGATGGCCCCAAAGGAGGTCAGCAATTTAAGTAGTGAGGGGAGAGAAATCAATGGATTAGTGATAGTGAGCAAGATGTCATCCGCGAAAAGTGATAACTTATATTCCCCCTGTCGCATCACCACCCCACGAATATCCGGATGAGTGCGGATGGACTCAGCCAGGGGCTCTAAACATAGAATAAAAAGCAATGGTGATAAAGGGCAACCCTGCCGAGTACCGTTAGTCATGGGGGAGCTACAGTTCATTGAGGGAACCATGAATGCCAACATGTACTGTGACATACTGAAGCAGAGCATGATCCCCTCCCTTCAGAGACTGGGCCGCAGGGCAGTATTCCAACATGATAACCACCCCAAACACACCTCCAAGACCACCACTGCCTTGCTAAAGAAGCTGAGGGTAAAGGTGATGGACTGGCCAAGCATGTCTCCAGACCTAAACCCTATTGATCATCTGTGGGACATCCTCAAACGGAAGGTGGAGGAACACAAGGTCTATAACATCCACCAGCTCTGTGATGTCATCATGGAGGAGGGGAAGAGGACTCCAGTGACAACCTGTGAAGCTCTGGTGACCTCCATGCCCAAGAGGGTTAAGGCAGTGCTGGAAAATAATGGTGGCCATACAAAATATTGACACTTTGGGCCCAATTTGGAGATTTTCACTTAGGGGTGTACTGACTTTTGTTGCCAGCGGTTTAGACATTAATGGCTGTGTGTTGAGTTATTTTGAGGGGACAGTAAATTTACACTGTTATACAAGCTGTACACTCACTACTTTACATTGTAGCAAAGTGTCATTTCTTCAGTGTTGTCACATGAAAAGATAGAAGAAAAGATTTACAAACATGTGACTGAGGGGTGTACTTACTTTTGTCAGATACTGTATATATATATATATATATATATATATATATATATATATATGACAATTTAACACTGGTTTTGGTGGGACTGATGACGTTATATGATGTGATGGGGTGGGAGGGACCATTCACTCTGTGGTTCTGATTGGTGGATGTTCACTTAAATGGTCTTGCACAGCAGTATGCACTTATCACCTGCCTGATGAAGGGGTCCTGCGTGGCTCTGAAACGTGGCTCTGTACTATTTAGTGATGTGACCTTCCTTGGATAAAATCTGTTTGGACGAAATTGATGATCCTTGGTGAACTGGCCAATATCTACTTATTCTTCTCCATCGATCACCAGTGAATTGGTTTTAGTCGGGGGTTTCCTGAGACTTGAGAATTATTTTAGGGGTTCCTCTGGGGTAAGAAGGTGGAGAATGGTTGCTCTAATCTGCCCTTTCTCTGCTGATGATTGGTCCCTTCCATGAACTCTCCAGTGTTATGTGGTTCTGACCACATGCAGCTCCCTATCTCTGTGTATCACATATGGGGGGGAGGGGCACTGTGCTCCTTTAGGGGAACACCATGGCCCCCCATCCCCTGACATGGATCTGTACGATCCGATCCGACAGTTTTTCATTATACGTTCCCCGGCGATCGACGGCCTGAGCATTGCAATCTGGAGGAATTAATTTTCCAGGATAGACGTGACTCCCATCTCACATCTCCGGTCGGGGATCGGGGCCTCCTGCTCTCTCCACTTTAATTAAAGTTGATTTTCTTTCTGCTGACTCGGCAGTATTCTGGGCTGCTGTGTTTTCATTGATAATGAGCCAGGCAATTAAAAGCAGAACTGGGAATACAGATAAGTTTCCTGCAAGGAATGCAGGATGATTGCAGGAGAATGAGGCTGGGGATGAGTGAAGATTGCAGGAGGATGAGGCTGGAGAAAGGGGATGATTGCAGAAGAACGAGGCTGGGGATGAGTGAAGATTGCAGGAGAATGAGGCTGGGGATGGGGGATGAATTCAAGAGGATGAAGCTGGGGATGGAAGATGACGGCAGGGGGATGAAGCTGCCAATGGGGCATGATTGCAGGAGGATGAGGTTGGGGATGGGGGATGATGGCAGGAGGATGAGGCTGCCAATGGGGCATGATTGCAGGAGAACGAGGTTGGGGATGGGGGATGATTGCAGGAGGATGAGGCTGGAGATAGGGGATAATTGCAGAAGAACGAGGCTGGGGATGAGTGAAGATTGCAGGAGGATGAGGCTGGGGATGGGGGATGAATTCAGGAGGATGAAGCTGGGGATGGAGGATGACGGCAGGGGGATGAAGCTGCCAATGGGGCATGATTGCAGGAGAACGAGGTTGGGGATGGGGGATGATGGCAGGAGGATGAGGCTTGGGATGGGGATGATGGCAGGAGGATGGGGATGGGGATGATGGCAGGAGGATGAGGCTGGGGATGGGGATGATGGCAGGAGGATGAGGCTGGGGATGGGGATGATGGCAGGAGGATGAGGCTTTGGATGAGTGAAGATTGCAGGAGGATGAGGCTGGGGATGGGGGATGAATTCAGGAGGATGAAGCTGGGGATGGAGGATGATGGCAGGGGGATGAGGCTGCCAATGGGGCATGATTGCAGGAGGACGAGGTTGGGGATGGGGGATGATGGCAGGAGGATGAGGCTTGGGATGGGGATGATGGCAGGAGGATGGGGATGGGGATGATGGCAGGAGGATGAGGCTGGGGATGGGGATGATGGCAGGAGGATGAGGCTGGGGATGGGGATGATGGCAGGAGGATGAGGCTGGGGATGGGGATGATGGCAGGAGGATGAGGCTGGGGATGGGGATGATGGCAGGAGGATGAGGCTGGGGATGGGGTTGATGGCAGGTGGATGAGGATGGGGGACGATGGCAGGAGAAGGAGGATGAGGATGGGGATTCTCGGCATGAGCACAAGGCTGGGAATGGGGGACGATGGCAGGAGGATGAGGCTGGGTGTGGGTGGGGCCTACTCGCCCTTCATGTGGGGGTACCTTCGCACATGTTTGCGCTCATCAATGCCCGGGACAAGGCGGGCACCTATGTATAAAAATGTTGGTTGCACTACACACGTTATGTATTGGTACACACACTGGACCATAGGTGTGCGCAGTCTATTGCATTAGAGTGTGCACCCCAAAGCTCATATGTGTGCATATACTGTATTTATCGGGCAGTAGGGCAATGGACAGTGTCGGTAGAGCAGTGGACGGTGTCAGAAGGGCAGAGATTGGTGTCAGTAGTTTATTTTTTATATATTTTTTATTATTACTTTTTTTTACAATTTTAGAATTTTTTACAAAAAATTTTTTACAATTTTTTTATTACTTTTTTTTACAATTTTTTTAGGAGCTGCATTGGGGGGCTTTGGTGAAATATCATGGGTCTAAACAGACCCCTGATGTCTCACTTTTGAGACAGGGAAAGGGACTAAGGGCAGATATTCCCTAGTCCCTTTCTCTGCAGCCAAGCAGCAGGGGAAATGTGCCCAGCAATGAGTGATTAGGGTGTGCCCAGGCACACCTGGCACACCCTGTGCACACGCCTATGCACTGGACTGAGATCAGTAATTCTGGGCTCATTAATTAGTTAATTCTAAACTGATGACCTGTAAGAACCATTTTGGATCTCAATATTTGTCACGGTTTCACGGGTGAACGCAATTTTAAAGCTTGACACGTTTGGTATCTATTTACTCGGCGCAACCTCATCTTTTCTATTTTACCATAAAATTAGGTAATATGTTGTGTTTGTGTTCATTAAAAAGAGCTTTAATGTATTTTTTCCCAAAAACCTGGGTTTGATAAACCATTGTGCTTTGTCATGCGACTTAAAACATTGCAGCTGACATCATTTTATTCTCCAGGGTCTCTGCTTACAAAAAATATATAACTAATTGGGAGATTTAACTATCTTCAGGCCTAAGGCTCCATTCACACTTGTACTCCAAAGTCACAGGACCTTGGGGTGCAACTTTGATGCAACTTTTGAAATGAATGGGCTACCATACACATGACATAAATCGCACATGTGCACACCTGCAGATGGTAGTCGGATGATAGGCAGATTGGTAGGAGGATGGGAGGCGGATGGTAGGTGGATGGTAGTCGGATGGTAGGGGATGGGAGGTGGATGATAGGCAGATTGGTAGGGGGGTGGGCGGCTGAGGGGAGGTGGATGGTAGTCGGATGGTAGGGGATGGGAGGGGATGGGAGGTGGATGGTAGGCAGATTGGTAGGGGGGTGGGAGGCTGAGGGGAGGTGGATGGTAGTCGGATGGTAGGGGAGGGGAGGTGGATGGTAGGCAGATGGAAGGCGGTTGGGAGGCGGAGGGAAGGTGGATGGGAGGCAGGTGGGAGGTGGATGGTAGTCGAATAATAGGCAGATGGTAGGTGGATGGTAGGCGGGTGGGAGGTGGGTCGGAGGCGGATGGATAGCGGATGGTAGGCTGATGGTAGGTGGATGGGAGGTGGGTGGTAGGCGGATGGATGGCGGATGGAAGGCGAATGGTAGGTGGGTCAGAGGCGGATGGTAGGTGGATGGTAGGTGGATGGTAGGCAAGTGGGAGGCGGACAGTAGGTGAATAGGAGGTGCATGGTAGGTGGATGGGAGGCGGATGGTAGATGGATAGGAGGCGGATGGGAGGTGGATGGGAGGCGGATGATAGGTGGATGGGAGGTGGATGGGAGGTGGGTTGGAGACGAATGGTAGGTGGATGGGAGGTGGATGGGAGGTGGATCGGAGGCGGATGGGAGGCAGATGGAAGGTGGGTCAGAGGCGGATGGGAGGTGGGTGGGAGGCGGATGGGAGGTGGGTCAGAGGCGGATGGTGGGAGGTGGATGGGAGGTGGGTCAGAGGCGGATGGTAGGTGGATGGTAGGTGGGTGGGAGGCGGATGGATGGCGGTTGGAAGGCGGATGGTAGGTGGATGGTAGGTGGATGATAGGCGGATGATAGGCGGTGGGAGGTGGATGATAGGCGGGTGGGAGGCAGATGGATGGTGGATGGTAGGCAGATGGTAGGTGGATGGTAGGTGGATGGTAGGCGGGTGGGAGGTGGGTCGGAGGCGAATGGTAGGTAGATGGTAGGTGGGTGGGAGGCGGATGGTAGACGGATGGGAGGTGGGTGGGAGGCGGATGGTAGGTGGATTGGAGCTGGATGATAGGCGGGTGGGAGGTGGGTCGGAGGCGGATGGTAGGTGGATGGGAGCTGGATGATAGGCGGGTGGGAGGTGGGTCGGAGGCGGATGGTAGGTGGGTGGGAGGCAGATGGTAGGCGGGTGGGAGGTGGGTCGGAGGCGGATGGTAGGTGGATAGGAGCTGGATGATAGGCGGGTGGGAGGTGGGTCGGAGGTGGATGGTAGGTGGATGAGAGCTGGATGATAGGCGGGTGGGAGGTGGGTCGGAGGCGGATGGTAGGTGGATGGTAGGTGGATGGCAGGCGGGTGGGAGGTGGGTCGGAGGCAGATGGTAGGTCGATGGTAGGTGTGTGGGAGGCGGATGGTAGGCGGGTGGGAGGTGGTTCGGAGGTGGATGGTAGGTGAATGGGAGGCGGATGATAGGCGGGTGGGAGGTGGGTCGGAGGCGGATGGTAGGTGGATGGTAGGTGGGTGGGAGGCGGATGGTAGGCGGGTGGGAGGTGGTTTGGAGGCGGATGGTAGGCAGATGGGAGGGGGGTCGGAGGCGGATGGTAGGTGGATGGGAGGCGGATGGTAGGTGGATGGGAGGTGGATGGGAGGTGGGTTGGAGACAGATGGTAGGTGGATGGGAGGTGGATGGGAGGTGGGTCGGAGGCGGATGGTAGGTGGATGGGAGGCGGATGGTAGGTGGATGGGAGGTGGATGGGAGGCGGATGGTAGGTGGATGGGAGGCGGATGGGAGGTGGATGATAGGCGGGTGGGAGGTGGGTCGGAGGCGGATGATAGGCGGGTGGGAGGTGGATGATAGGCGGGTGGGTCGTAGGCGGGTGGGAGGTGGGTTGGAGACGGATGGTAGGTGGATGGTAACAATGTAACACTCTCATATGATGTATACAGTGTGAGTGAAATGAAATGTTCTGAGTGGAATATCAGCGGAATGACGGCATTACCCAACCTGTCCCCCCCCCAGCGTCTCCCTGTCCCTGAGCGCCGTGCTCTGAAGATGATCCATGGCGGCCATTCATTGTGTTATTGGGGGAGGGGGAGGGGGAGAAGATAATGAATGCGCCAATCTCCAGAAAGAGATAGCAGGGATTATGTAATGCGCGGTGAACAATGGATCCCGGCTGCCAGACATCTGCAACAAGCGGGAAAACACCGTTCTTCATTAGACAGTACGCCGGCGTAAGGATTCCAGAGGGCAATATTGTGCGTTGCCTGCGGTTGGGGGAGGGGGTGGGGGGCATAGCGTGTAAAAGCAGCGTGACTAAAGAGCAGACAATTAGCGTTTATGATGATCACATCTGAGCTGCGTCCTCTTATTCATCTGGACAGACGGAGGCGGCCTCATCCTCGCCGTGTTCTGTCTCTTAGAGGACTGCTTGACCTCGAAGCGCCAAAACGCCGCCGAGCGACCGCTCTCTCCTTACAAGGAGCTGATCGGTCCTCAGCACTTTGCCTCAGTTCTGGATTGGTAGATCAGGAAATGTGTCCCTGGAAATGATTCGGCTTCAATGTATTTGAATGGTGGAAATAAAGAAAAGAAAATTAAAAGAATGTTACTTTGTTAGAGGATAACTAAACCCAGGAACAAAATAGTCATACAGTATGTTGCCTTTCACAGTCCTTTGATGCGGTGGCTGCGCTTCTTTTCTCTTCCCATCCGGGCCAATTCTGACACTTCTCTCATATATGTAAAAAATCTGTGTTTTTTTCTTTCAAAAGTTTTTGATTGAGTTTTTCATAAAGGAATAGGAAACATTGTTACATTCCGCTGTACATTATAACATAGAATGAAAGGTCATATATGAGCTCAGTGGCAAAACATAAGTCATAATCGTCCTCAAACATTAAAGTTGCACCCGCTCGTGGAATGGCGACAAACTCTTAAAAATCTCCATAGGCGACGTTTAAAAATTTCTACAGGTTATCAGTTATGAGTTACAGAGGAGGTCTAGGGCTAGAATTATTGCTCTCGCTCGAACGATCGCGGCGATACCTCACATGTATGGTTTGAACACCATTTTCATATGCAGGCGCTACTCACGTATGCGTTCACTTCTGCGTGTGAGCTCGTCGGGACGCGGCGCTTTAAAAAAAAACATTTCTTATTTATTTTACTTTTTTTTTTATTTTGACACTGTCTTTAAAAAAAAAATTGGGTCACTTTTATTCCTATTACAAGAAATGTAAACATCCCTTGTAATGAAAAAAAATAAGCATGACAGGTCCTCTTAAATATGAGATGTGCGGTCAAAAAGACCTCACATCTCATATTTACATTAAAATGCAATAAAAAAAATATGTCACTTTACAAAAAAAATTTTTTTAAATTCTCCTTAACCACTTGACCACTGGGCACTTAAACCCCCTTCCTAACCAGACCAATTTTCAGCTTTCGGTGCTCTCACACTTTGAATGACAATTACTCAGTCATACAACACTTTACCCATATGAAATTTTTGTCCTTTTTTTCACACAAATAGAGCTATTTTTTGGTGGTATTTAGTCACCGTTGTGTTTTTTATTTTTTGCGCTATAAAAGAAAAAAGACTGAAAATTTGGTAAAAAAATGAATTTTTCTTTGTTTCTGTTATAAAATTTAGCAAATTAGTAATTTTTCTTTGGAAATTTTGGCCAAAAATTATACTGCTACATATCTTTGGTAAAAATAAGTACAACTTGGTGTATATTATTTGGTCTTTGTGAATGTTAGAGAGTCCAAAAGCTATGGTGCGAATGTCTGAAAATTGATCACACCTGAAGTACTGACGGCCTATCAAATTTCTTGAGACCCTAACATGCCAGAAAAGTACAAATACCCCCCAAATGACCCCTATTTGGAAATAAGACATTCCAAGGTATTTGAAAAGATGCATGGTGAGTTTTTTTGAAATTGTCATCTTTTCCCACAATTCTTTGCAAAATCAAGATTTTTTTTTTTCTTTTTTTTTTTCACAAAATTGTCATATTAGAAGGTTATTTCTCACACACAGCATATGCATACAACAAATGACACCCCAAAACACATTCTGCTATTACTCCCGAGTATGGCGATACCACATGTGTGAGACTTTTACACAGCCAGACCACATACAGAGGCCCAACATACAGGGAGCACCTTCAGGCGTTCTGGAGCACCCAGGCCAATTCTGACATTTCTCTCCTACATGTAAAAATCATCATTTATTTGCTAGAAAATTACATAGAACCCCAAAACATTATATATATTTTTTAGCAAAGACCCTAGAGAATACAATGGCGGTTGTTGCAACTTTTTATCTCACACGGTATTTGCGCAGCAATTTTTCGAACGCGTTTTTTGGGGAAAAAAAACAGTTTTGTGCTTTAAAAAAAAACAAAACAGTAAAGTTAGCCCAATGTTTTTGCATAATGTGAAAGATGAAGTTACGCCGAGTAAATAGATACCTAACATGTCACCCTTCAAAATTGCACACGCTCGTGGAATGGTGCCAAACGTCGCTACTTAAAAATCTCCATAGGTGACGCTTTAAAATTTTTTACTGGTTACATGTTTTGAGTTACAGAGAAGGTCTAGGGCCAAAATTATTGCTCTCGCTCCAACGTTCGCAGTGATACCTCATATGTGTGCTTTGAACACTGTTTTCATATGTGGGCGGGACTTACGTAAGTGTTCGCTTCTGCATGCGAGCACACGGACAGGGGCGCTTTAAAAATTTTTTTTTTTTTTTTTATTGTTTATTTTACTTTATTTATTTTAGTTTGACACTTTTTTCCCCCCAAAAAATTTTTTGATCACTTTTATTTCTATTACAAGGAATGTAAACATCCTTGTAATAGGAATATGGCATGACAGGTCCTCTTTACAGTGAGATATGGGGTCAATAAGACCCCACATCTCACCTCTAGGCTGGGAAGCCTGAAAAAAAAACAAAAAAAAAAACGATCTTGGCTTCGATCTAGCGGTGAGTCGGTAGAAGCACCGGAGGGTGGCGGGAAGGGGGGGGGTGTCCCCTCTCGCCTCCCATAAGAACAATCAAGCAGTGGAACAGCTGCTATGATCATTCTTATGGTGTAGGAAATCGCCGGCTGAAAAAGCTGATATCTGAATGATGCCTGTAGCTGCAACCATCATTCAGATATCCCCGCTCAAAGTCAAGGACGTCATATGACTATGGGCGGGAACTGGTTAAAAATTGCAGAGTATTGCAGAGTATCGCAGGGTATATTGCAGGGTAGTGCCGGGTATATTGCAGAGTAGTGCCGGGTATATTGCAGAGTAGTGCCGGGTATATTGCAGAGTAGTGCCGGGTATATTGCAGAGTAGTGCGGGGTATTATGCAGAGTATTGCAGGGTATTATGCAGAGTATTGCAGGGTATTATGCAGAGTATTGCAGGGTATTATGCAGAGTATTTTGCAGGCTATTACGCAGAGTATTATGCAGAGTATTATGCAGAGTATTGCAGGCTATTATGCAGAGTATTGCAGGCTATTATGCAGAGTATTATGCAGAGTATTGCAGGGTATTATGCAGAGTATTGCAGGGTATTATGCAGAGTATTGCGGGGTATTATGCAGGGTATTATGCAGAGTATTATGCAGAGTATTATGCAGAGTATTGCAGGGTATTATGCAGAGTATTGCAGGGTATTATGCAGAGTATTATGCAGAGTATTGCAGGGATGGCTGAGCATGGAGGGATGGATGTGACAGCAATTGTCACTGAGCACCGCTGTGGGCACTACACATGCAGCCCACAGCGGTGCTGCCATCCGATCCCTCCCCCTCTCCTCTCACACTGTACCGATCGGTACAGAGAGGGGAGGGAGGAACCGGCGTCATGACATGACGCCGGTCTGTTGACATGTGATCGCTCCGTCATTTGACGGAGCGATCACATGGTAAACGGCCGCGATTAGCGGCCGTTTACCGTGATCCGTGATGCGCCGGGTCCTATGGACCCGGCGGTCACGGAAGTTCTCGGGTGCGCGCCCCAGGGGGCGCGCGAGAGCAGTATTCTGGGAGGACGTCCATGGACGTCCACCCAGAACTAGCCGACCGCGCTGCAGACGTCTTTCGACTATGGCCCGGTCGGCAAGTGGTTAAAGAGCTATGGGCGGAAGTTACGTTTGATGTCACTTCCGCCCTCCCATGCTATGGAGCAAAACGGGGGTCCATCTTCCCCTCACTCGGCAGCCAGGCATCCACGGGAAAGGTGAGTCCGGAGCGCGGCGGGAGGGGGGTGGGCACCTCTCCCGCCACAGATAAAAGTAATCTTGCAGCGAATCCGCTACAGAGACCACTTTTATCTTAAAGAGAAATGCATGGCGTTCCCCATAGCTGCTGCCATAACAACGGTATTTAGCGTCAAAGTACCGGTGTGCGGTTACGTCGTTTTACGTGAAGTGGCTAGACAGACACCCCATATGGGAGCAAACTGTGCCGTAGGGCGCCAGGCGACACAGCCAGCCTCACTTAAGGACCGAGCCTCTTTCTGAGATTTGTTGTTTGCAAGTTAAAAACAGTTTTTTTTGCTAGAAAATTACTTAGAACCCCCAAATATTATTATATATATTTTCTAACACCCTAGAGAATAAAATGGCGGTCGTTGCAATATTTTCTGTCACACCGTAGCACGCAGTGGTCTTACAAGAGCACTTTTTTTTTTTTTTTTTTTTAAATACATTTTTTTTAATTAAAAAATAAGACAACAGTTAGGTTAGCCCAATTTTTTTTATATTGTGAAAGATAATGTTACGCTGAGTAAATTGATACCCAACATGTCACACTTCAAAATTGTGCCCACTCGTGGAATGGTGACAAACTTTTACCCTTAAAAATCTCCATAGGCGACGTTTAAAAAATTCTACAGGTTGCATGTTTTAAGTTACAGAGGAGGTCTAGTGCTAGAATTTTTGCTCTCGCTCGAACGATCGCGGCGGTACCTCACATGTGTGGTTTGAACGCCGTTTTCATATGCGGGCGCTACTTAAGTATGTGTTCGTGTCTGCACGTGAGTTTGGCGGGACGGGGCGCCTTTACATTTTTTTTTTCCCCTTATTTATTTTAACTTTTATTTTTTACTTTTACACTGTTCTTTAAAAAAAAAAAAAAAAAAAAAATTGTGTCACTTTTATTCCTATTACAAGGAATGTAAACATCCCTTGTAATAGAAAAAGAAAAAAACAGGACGGGTTCTCTTAAATATGAGATCTGCGGTCAAAAAGACCTCACATCTAATATTTACATTAAAATGCAATAAAAAAAAAAAAAAAAAAAAAAAAAAGAAAAGAAAAGAAATTTTGTCATTTGAAAAAAAAAAAAAAAAAATGTCCCTTTAAGAGCTATGGGCGGAAGTGACGTTTTGACGTCTCTTCCGCCCTGCAATGATATGGAGACGGGTGGGGGCCATCTTCCCCCCTCACTCGTCTCCATGTCAGGCTAGACAGAGGATCCGATCGCCTCCGCCGCTGCCGACGGCTCCGGTAAGCGGCGGAGGGGGGGGGGGGGGTCCCTCTCCCGCCGATTAAATAATCTTGCGGCAAATCCGCCGCAGAGACCGCTTTTATCTTGAAGCGGACCGCCTCCTGAAGAAGAGGATACCGGGGTTATGGTAGCTGCTGCCATGACAACGACACTCCTTTTCAAAGTACCGACGTATAACGACGGTGGGCGTTCCGGATGTGGACCACACTTTCGGTCAAGAAGGAAAAAAACGTTTTTATTGTTAGCATTTTAAGGAGCAGAAAGAATTTACAGGACTAACAACCCCCCCCCCCCCCCCCCCTTCCCGTTCACATAGCTGCATAATCACGCAGTAGCACACAAATAGTGCAAATTTACGTGACAAGTCATAGAGGATCACAACTCCGAGGAATCAGATGCGGTTATAATATACATCTGATATTAGCCAGAGAGATCCTCTGTGTACACATTGAACTGGCATGCTGAACAACATTGTCCCAAGAAGGAAGAGTATAAACCAACTCCATAGAGCGGAAAAGAGAAAAGCAAATAAATCGGGGAAAAAAGAAAAAAAAGGGGGAGAAAAAGTAGTAAGCAAAAGAAAAAGCGTACACACGAGTGGAATTTCCGTGGGAAAAATCTTGGGTGGTTTTTCCAACGGAATTCCGCTCAAGCTTGGCTTGCATACACACGGTCACACATAAGTTCGCGGAACTTTCGTCCGTCAAGAACGCGGTGATTTACAACACTACGACGAGCCGAGAAAATGAAGTTCAATGCTTCCGAGCATGCGTCCAATTGTTTCCGAGCATGCGTAGGGATTTTGCACGTCTGAATTGGTACAGACGATCGGAATTTCAGATGGGAAATTTTTCCGATCGAAAAATTGAGAACCTGCTCTCAATCTTTTGCTGGCTGGAATTCCGCCAGCACAAGTCCGATGGAGCGTACACACGATCGCATTTTCAGACCAAAAGCTCTCATCGGTCTTTTGCTGGCGGAATTTCCGATCGTGTGTACGGGGCACTAGAGTTCATGGTGGACAATGAAGACCTACAATCAGCCAAGTACAGGAGACAAGGGTATCTTACCATGATTCGCCCAAGACTCCCAGGTTCGCTCAAATCATTTCTGCTTATCGATAAAGATACTTGGCTCTTTTTCATGTAACATTATCCGGGATTATCCATGTTGCTTCATGCGGCCAACCGATACAGAGGGAGACTTCCAAGCTCCAGCAATGGAGATCTTAGCAGCATAAAATATACTAAACGTCTTACATATTACCTGGCACATCATTCAGGAGGGCGATTCAGGGAACTTGTTCTAGTTCAAGGCCTATTATTTTTACATATCATTGAGAAGACCCTGTTCCAGGAACCCCTAATCCTGGGGCATCCCCACCATATATGGAGCATAGGACCTCATAGAGAACACACCTTAAAGCGGAGCTCCACACAAAAATGGAACTTCCGCTTTTCGGAACCCTCCCCCCCTCCGGTGTCACATTTGGCACCTTTCAGGGGGGAGGGGGGTGCAGATACCTGTCTAAGACAGGTATTTGCACCCACTTCCGGCATAGACTCCCACGGGAGTCTATGCCTCTTCCTGTCCCTCCGCGCTGTCTCCTGGGAAACACACAGCTCCCAGGAGAGAGCGGGGACCACTTACGATGCGCAGCGCGACTCGCGCATGCGCAGTAGGGAACCGGGAAGTGAAGCTGCAACGCTTCACTTCCTGATTCCCTCATATAGGATGGCAGCGGCAGCTGCAGAGAACCTAGCGGGTTCTCGGCGTCGCCTGCCGACATCGCTGGACCCTGGGACAGGTAAGTGGCCATGTATTAAAAGTCAGCAGCTGCAGTATTTGTAGCTGCTGGCTTTTAATATTTATTTTTTTTTGCGGTTTGGGTGGACTCCCTCTTTAAAGCAGTCTGATGATGATGATGATGGGTACATCTTAGATAAATGAGTGGGAATCAGATACCACCCTTGTCAAAACTTTAACACTCTCCTCTATTTAAGAGACATTTAACCACTTCCTGCCCAATGACGTCATATGACGTTGTCGACTTTTGAGCGGGGATATCTGAATGATGGGTGCAGCTGCAGGCATCATCCAGATATCTTCTTTTAGAGCCGGCGGTTCCCTGCATCATAAAAACAATCATAGCGGCTGTTCAGCCGCTTGATCGTTCTTACAGGCCGCAGGAGGGGACGTTCCCCCATCCCCCCCCCCCTCCCGCCGCCCTCCGGTGCTTCTCTCGGCTCGCCCATACGATCGGTGAGAGAAAGAAAGAAATCGGTCCATGCCAGAAGTTTACCATACAGAATCCAGTGGGCCAGATGGACCCCCGGACGTCTCTGTGATCTTTCGGAGGCCGGGCACGATCTTATGACGTCACGCCCGGACTCTGCATTTGAAAAAATGCCGCCGCTTCGGCTTGGAAGCCAGGATTGTTTTTTTGGGGGGTTTTTTTTAGGCTTCCCAGCCTAGAGGCGAGATGTGGGGACTTATTGACCCCAGATCTCGCTGTAAAGAGGACTTGTCACGCACTTGTAGCACGACCCCCTAAGGGACTGCTTGGAATTACCTGCTCATCTGCACTGCCATGACCTGGTGAACATTCCAGCCCACCTGACACTCAGGGTTCTGACATCCTTGCATACCTTAGAGCAGGGTTTCTCAACCAGGGTTCCTCCAGAGGTTGCTAGGAGTTCCTTGAGCAATTTCTGCCTCTCAGATAAGTTCCCACTGACACCATTCATCTTTTTAGCTATCTGTAAGGGGGTAATTCTTTCCAATGACCGCAAGTGTAAGGAGCATTCTCCCCACTGACCATCACACTAAGGTATCATGCAGTTATAGATATAGTCGTTTATAGCAGGGGTTCCCTGAAACCAGAAAGTTATTTCAAGGGTTCCTCTTTGTTAAAAAGGTTGAAAAACCCTATAAATAAATAATAAATAAATCAGACAACTCTGCGTATTTAGGTTCTGATATTGTTTACTCGAACAGATTAAAAAAAAAAAAAAAAGGATATTGTCACAAATAAGAGGTAATCGATCTGCTGAGTTTTAGGCAACAGCACCAACTCAGCAAAGGGATTCCTCCAAAAAAAAAAAAAAAAACAAGATATTATCAAGTAAAATGGTATATCATATACATTAGATCAATTAAGTACTGCTAGCACCTGTACGGATAACACAGCTCCTTAATACACTGACACACTTCTAATGAGGGAGTCCTTGACCGGCCTATAACTGTTACCCTAATGAGAGGACAGACTTAAAGGTGGTGGTATAAGGGCCCTTACACCAGTAATGACAATAATGTCCCTGTTGCAGATCTGGTGGTCTTCACCGGCATGTAGGAGCTCATTCATTGTAATCCAATAAGGTGTAGTAAGAAGCAATAGGTTCCTTGTAAAGAGGAAAGGTGTCTATGCACAGTGTTCAAAGTAGGTTCAGTAAAGGATTCCTAATGTAGAGATGTCTGTGCAAAGTGTCCCCGTGATAAAAGATTTGTAAAGGCTGGGCGATTGCCCTCTCACCAATGACCAGGCCGATTAGATGTCTTCCGGACAGTATCTCATGTAGCGACACTCGTGCCGTATCGATCTCCCGATGTGAAGCTCGGTATACTGGTTGGCAGGCGACCGGAGTGGTGCTGGATGGATGTCAGATGAACAGCAACAGAGCCAGGTCTCTCTCATCCGGGCTGGAATGTAGTATACCGCGTGATAGGCCGCGACCCCTCTCTCCATGCACAGAGAGGTCCGTTTCACGTCGGTCCCAGGAGGAAGAGAGCTCCGCAGCTACTCCCAGCAATCTCCATGATGGTAGCGAAGATCCCTGGGACATGTAGTCCAGGCGCATAAACATGCAAAGCCATTATCAGTCTGAGGGCACTACTCATCCCACAATCCCTTTCGTTTGGCTCACAAATATGATGTCACTTGATAACAGTGAGCACTAGAGGGACATGAGATGCAATACCGGAGGATCACTGTACTTTTTGCTTGTAGTCCATATTGCTACACACTATTCCTATTACAAGGGATGCTTACATTCCTTGTAATAGGAATTGAAGTTATCACAAAAAAAAAAAAAAAAAAAAGTAAAATGAAAAATATAGGTAACATAAACAATAAAAAAAATAAATAAAGCGTCCCCGTCCCTACGTGCTCGTGCGCAGAACCAAACGCATAAGTAGGTCACACCCACATATGTAAACGACGTTCGAACCACACATGTGAGGTATCGCCACGATCGTTGGAGCAAGAGCAATAATTCTAGTACTAGACCCCCTCTGCAACTCTAGACAGGTAACCTGTAAAAAAATTTAAAGCGTTGCCTATGAGGATTTTTAAGTACCAAAGTTTGGTGCCATTCCACGAGTGTGCGCAATTTCAAAGCGTGACATGTTAGGTATCGATTTACTCGGTGTAACATCATCTTTCACATTATGCAAAAAATTGGGCTAACTTTACTGTTTAGTGTTTTTTTTTTTTTTTTTTTTTTACTGCATGGAACTGTTTTCTTTTCCAAAAAAAAACGTGCAAGATAAAAAGATGTGCAACGACCACCATTTTATTCCCTAGGGTCTCTGCTAATAATAAACATATATAATGTTTTGGGGGTTCTGAGTAATTTTCTAGCAAAAAAATTATGATTTTTTTACATGTAGGAGAGAAGTGTCAGAATTGGTCTGGATTTTTAACACTGCAAAAGCGCTTCAAAAACTGCTCAGTGTGATTAGTCAAAAAAGGTGCAGATAATGTCCGAAAATAAAGAAAAAATCATATTAATTTAAATTCATGATATTAATTAAAAATTTGAATATAATACAATTACATATAGAAAAAAATATATCTTTTTAAAAACTATTCACTTTAGTTTCATAATGGTTTTTGGCCAAGTGCGCCCTGAATTCTCGGTTTCGGTGCACTACAAGTAACTGTACTGTCTCCCTTTATATTGTAAAATGCTACACAAACTGTTATAAGTCCTGAATAATCATAATGATAATAATAATACCATTTATTAGGACTACCAAAAAGACCAAAAATGAAAAACACTTTTAAAAAGTCCCTATCCCCCCCCCCCCCCCCACCCCATCCATGTAGCACCCTCTCCGGCTCCTCTCCAGTCAGTGGTGCAGGCGGTTGATTGCATTAGCCTGCTCAGTGCTTCACAGGCTGCTGGTCTGATTATTTTCCCCTGCAATCTGGAGGGTTCTGGAATCACAGTGGGAGGAAAGGCAGAAGGGCAGTCTGAATATTGATGGAGACCCAGCCAATCCCTGGGGGGGGTGGGGTGTGCCCAGTAGGTGGTGGGAGAGCCCATAAACGGTTGGAGGCCTGGAGCAGGAGTTGAGTTGGTCCTGGATCTAGTCCTTCAGGAGGGGTCCCTAGCCTGAGGGGGGGTCTGCCCCTAAGGGCAGCTCACTGGAACTCTTCCATATGCTCAATGAGATCCCAGCTGTAGCATAGCTGGGGGGCCCATTTGAAGGGTTTCGCCTGGGATCTTGGCCTGGAGAGCTCGCTGGAGAGAGCCCAGTGGAAGTTGGAAGGAGGTGTCTAGCTGTCTTGTGACATAAAATACATCCCCCGGACTTTTTATTGAGCCAGGAGAAAGAGAGAGAAAAATGCTGTGTGCCTGGCTGCCTCTGCACTAACTCTGGGAAAGAATTGGTTAACTTAAGCAGCTTGCTGGGGGGGGGATGGGAGGGGGGGGGGGGGTAGCGCTACATCTATTATTCAAATGCTCTCCAGATATATGAGACTTTTCATTGCAGCTCCTCTGGATGTAAGACTTTGGTGGCCATAAATCCTCCTGGTCTCTTCTATGATATATATCGCACGGCTCCTGGAAGAATAGATTAATAGATGTAATTACCGGGGAGGTAAAAATAGAATTATAATAAAACATAACTGATGTCCCTGTTCCAAAAAGATATGAAGATCTATGAATCTGTTTAGAAGATGAGCTCCTAGTGATCATATCTGTGATATCATATCAGTCATGGAACACTTCCAATGTGTATGACATCATATCCCATACATGACATCATATCCCATACATGACATCATATCCCATACATGACATCATATCCCATACATGACATCATATCCCATACATGACATCATATTCCATACATGACATCACATCCCATACATGACATCACATCCCATACATGACATCACATCCCATACATGACATCATATCCCATACATGACATTACATCCCATACATGACATCATATTCCATACATGACATCATATCCCATGCATGACATCACATCCCATACATGACATCACATCCCATACATGACATCATATCCCATACATGACATCATATTCCATACATGACATCATATCCCATACATGACATCATATCCCATACATGACATCACATCCCATACATGACATCATATCCCATACATGACATCACATCCCATACATGACATCACATCCCATACATGACATCATATTCCATATATGACATCACATCCCATACATGACATCATATTCCATACATGACATCACATCCCATACATGACATCATATCCCATACATGACATCACATCCCATACATGACATCACATCCCATACATGACATCATATCCCATACATGACATCATATCCCATACATGACATCATATTCCATACATGACATCATATCCCATACATGACATCACATCCCATACATGACATCACATCCCATACATGACATCATATCCCATACATGACATCATATTCCATACATGACATCATATCCCATACATGACATCACATCCCATACATGACATCACATCCCATACATGACATCATATTCCATACATGACATCACATCTCATACATGACATCATATCCCATACATGACATCACATCCCATACATGACATCATATTCCATATATGACATCACATCCCATACATGACATCATATTCCATACATGACATCACATCCCATACATGACATCATATTCCATATATGACATCACATCCCATACATGACATCATATCCCATACATGACATCATATCCCATACATGACATCATATTCCATACATGACATCACATCCCATACATGACATCATAACCCATACATGACATCACATCCCATACATGACATCATATCCCATACATGACATCATATTCCATACATGACAACATATTCCATACATGACATCATATCCCATACATGACATCACATCCCATACATGACATCATACCCCATACATGACATCATATTACATACATGACATCATATCCCATACATGACATCATATCCCATACATGACAACATATTCCATACATGACATCATATCCCATACATGACATCACATCCCATACATGACATCATACCCCATACATGACATCATATTCCATACATGACATCATATCCCATACATGACATCATATTCCATACATGACAACATATTCCATACATGACATCATATCCCATACATGACATCATATCCCATACATGACATCATATCCTATACATGACATCATATCCCATACATGACATCACATCCCATACATGACATCACATCCCATACATGACATCACATCCCATACATGACATCATATCCCATACATGACATCATATTCCATACATGACATCATATCCCATACATGACATCATATCCCATACATGACATCACATCCCATACATGACATCACATCCCATACATGACATCACATCCCATACATGACATCACATCCCATACATGACATCATATTCCATACATGACATCATATCCCATACATGACATCATATCCCATACATGACATCACATCCCATACATGACATCATATCCCATACATGACATCACATCCCATACATGACATCATATCCCATACATGACATCACATCCCATACATGACATCATATCCCATACATGACATCACATCCCATACATGACATCACATCCCATACATGACATCATATTCCATACATGACATCACATCCCATACATGACATCATATCCCATACATGACATCATATTCCATACATGACATCATATCCCATACATGACATCATATCCCATACATGACATCACATCCCATACATGACATCATATCCCATACATGACATCACATCCCATACATGACATCACATCCCATACATGACATCATATCCCATACATGACATCACATCTCATACATGACATCATATCCCATACATGACATCACATCCCATACATGACATCATATCCCATACATGACATCACATCCCATACATGACATCACATCCCATACATGACATCATATCCCATACATGACATCATATTCCATACATTAGAAGAATTGAGAAAGTAGAACTAAAGGCCAAACTTTTTTTTCTACCAGAAAAATAAATGCCACTTCTAAATTAATCCGAAGAAAAATGTGAACTGAATAGCTCAAGCCCAACACAGAACATCACCGGACTTTATTGGATCAGCACAATTATTTTATAAAACATAATAAGCTTTATTATAGATGTTAAAAATACAGTACATAGATAAAAACAAAGGTTGAAAACATGGAACACCCTCAATGACCAACAGATCTAGTGGGGTAAAATACAACACCCCGCTATAAAAAAAAAAAACGCAAAAGCTAGATATACATTAAATAATATCAGATATATCCATAATAAAGGATAATGGTAAAAAATAATACAGTAAAGCAGATACAATCCAGTACAAAATCCAGTACAAAAGGTTAAAGGTCAACCAGTTTCGACAATTTTTGGCTTCTTCAGGACCCAATAAGAAGGCATAATATCACCATATGTAAGACTTAATACACTATTAGTAATAGCATACACGGCAGAGAAAATGCAATCATATACAGTGCTTTGAAAAAGTATTCATACCCCTTGAAATTCTCCACATTTTGTCATGTTCAACCAAAAACATGAATGTATTTTATTGGGATTTTATGTGATAGACCAACACAAAGTGTCACATAATTGTGAAGTGGAAGGAAAACGATAAATGATAAAAATAAATACAAATAAATATGTGAAAAGTGTGTGGGGGGAGCAACTAAAATCTAGAGGAACCAATTGCCTTTAGAAGTCACCTAATTAGTAAATAGAGTTCACCTGTGTGTCATTTAATTTCAGTATAAATACAGCTGTTCTGTGGAGCCCTCAGAGGTTTGTTAGAGAACCTTAGTGAACAAACAGCATCATGAAGGCCAAGGAACACACCAGACAGGTCAGGGATAAAGTTGTGGAGAAGTATAAAGCAGGGTTGGGTTATAAAAAAATCTCCCAAGGTTTGAACATCTCACGGAGCTCTGTTCAATCCATCATCGGAAAATGGAAAGAGTATGGCACAACTGCAAACCTACGAAGACATGGCCGTCCACCTAAACTGACCGGCCGGGCAAGAAGAGCATTCATCAGAGAAGAGCCAAGAGGTCCATGGTAACTCTGGAGGAGCTGCAGAGATCCACAGCTCAGGTGGGAGAATCTGTCCACAGGACAACTATTAGTCGTGTTCTCCACAAATCTGCCCTTTATGGAAGAGTGACAAGAAGAAAGACATTGGTGAAAGAAAGTCATAAGAAGTCCTGTTTGTAGTTTGTGAGAAGCCATGTGGAGGACACAGCAAACATGTGGAAGAAGGTGATCTGGTCAGAGGAGACCAAAATTCAACTTTATGGCCTAAAAGCAAAACGCTATGTGTGGGGGAAACTAACACTGCACATCACCCTGAACACACCATCCCCACCGTGAAACATGGTGGTGGCAGCATCATGTGGTGGGGATGGTTTTCTTCAGCAGGGACAGGGAAGCTGGTCAGAGTTGATGGGAAGATGGATGGAGACAAATACAGGACAATCTTAGAAGAAAACCTGTTAGAGTCTACAAAAGACTTGAGACTGGGGCGAAGGTTCACCTTCCAGCAGGACAACGACCCGAAACATCCAGTTAGAGCTACAATGGAATGGTTTAGATCAAAGCATATTCATGTGTTAGAATGGCCCAGTCACAGTCCAGACCTAAATCACATTGAGAATCTGTGGCAAGACTTGAAAATTGCTGTTCACAGACGCTCTCCATCCAATCTGACAGAGCTTGAGATATTTTACAAAGAAGAATGGGCAGAAATGTCCTCTCTAGATGTGCAAAGCTGGTAGAGACATCCCCAAAAAGACTTGTAGAGAAAGGGGGTTCTACAAAGTATTGACTCCGGGGGGCGCCATACAAATGTACCCCCCACACTTTTCACATCTTTATTTGTATCATTTATCATTTTCCTTCCACTTCACAATTATGTGACACTTTGTGTTGGTTTATCACATAAAATCCCAATAAAATACATTTATGTTTTTGGTTGTAGCATGAAAAAAATGTGGAACTGAGGTTTCTTCACAGTTATGCCCCGTACACACGGTCGGATTTTCCGACGGAAAATGTGTGATAGGACCTTGTTGTCGGAAATTCCGATCGTGTGTGGGCTCCATCACACATTTTCCATCGGATTTTCCGACACACAAAGTTTGAGAGCAGGATATAAAATTTTCCGACAACAAAATCCGTTGTCGGAATTTCCGATCGTGTGTACACAAATCCGAAGCACAAAGTGCCACGCATGCTCAGAATAAATAAAGAGATGAAAGCTATTGGCTACTGCCCCGTTTATAGACCCGACGTACGTGTTTTACGTCACCGTGTTCAGAACGATCGGATTTTCCCACAACTTTGTGTGACCGTGTGTATGCAAGACAAGTTTGAGCCAACATCCGTCGGAAAAAATCCATGGATTTTGTTGTCGGAATGTCGGATCAATGTCCGACCGTGTGTACGGGGCATTAAGCTGTGAAAATGTGGAACAGACTCCCTCCAGAGGTGGATCTGGCCGGCTCAGTAGATTGCTATAAGAAAGGTCTGGATTCTTTCCTAAATGTACAGAATTTTCCCCTGCTGTAGCAAATTGGATCCTGCTTTTCTGGGATTTATTTTGCCTTCCTCTGGATCAACTGTGGGTATATGGGATTGTACGATATTTTTTATTTTACGTTTTTTTTTTTTTTTTTTTATGCTTGAACTAGATGGACTTGTGTCTTTTTTCAACCTGACTATGTAACTTTGTAACCTTTTTTAAGGCATTGTAACAATACAGGAAAGATTGTGCTTATATGGATGTAATGGATCGGAGGTAGCCAAGATAAGCCCCTGGGGCTGATGAAGGGATACCAGAACCACACGACCAGTCGGCTAGAGCATGCGGGGGGGGCGGCATCAGGGCCGTCTTTAAGGCAGTGCAAAAGGGGCAGCTGCCCTGGGCCCTGTCATTGTTGTGGGGAAAGAATTATTTATGTGCTGCTATGTAAATGAAACTAAATACACAACTTCGTTATGATCGAAATTAGTAAATTCGTAAATTCAAAAATTCAAAAATCTGGAAATTCGGAAATTCAAAAATTCAGATATTTGAAAGTTCAGAAATTCTAAAATCCGAAACTAAGAAAGAAATTCTGAAAATTCGAAATAATAACTAACTAACTAACTAATAATAACTAACTATTAAATGATAGGTATTGGAATTTCCTTTCAAATTTGACTGTTAGTCAACATAACGAATACGACTTTATCCAAAGTTACACATTATTCAAAATGAAGAATGCTGCATCTGAACAAATGAAACGGAATGAATTAATAATAATAACGTTTTTATTATTATTTTTATTAATTTGTTATGTTCCATTCGTTTAGATGCGGCATTTGTTATTTCGGATCATTTGTAACTCTGGCTAAATTCGTATTCCTTATGATCACTAACAGCTAAATTTGAAGGGAAATTCCAATAATTGAATAGTTAATAAGGCTACTTTCACACTGAGGCGCTTTACCGCCAACGCCCCCGCGCCTCAGTGTGAAAGTGCCTTAATAGTTAGGTTATTATTAGTCAGTTATTATTTCAGATTTCCGGGTTTTCGAGTTTTCGGGTTTTACAATTTTCGGATTTTCGTTCTTATTTTTCGGATTTTCAGATTTCCAAATTTCCGAAGTTTCAGATTTTCGGATTTTTTAATTTTTAATTTCCAAATTTCCGAATTTTTGAATATTCGAATTTACGAATTTACACATTTACGAATATTTGGAAAAATTAATTAAACGGGTTTTCGATAATTCGGATAGAAAAGGGCTGAAAAGCTTCCAGATAGCTACGAGCAGTCTATAAGATTGATATAGAGATCATAATTATACATATAATGTTGTAAATTTCAGGCAAATATACATCAGGTAAATCAGTAAGGATACATATGTATTAATATCAAAAACTGACCTCATGTGTTAGACGCTTTTAGCACTGGAGATCAATTGGTCAGGGCAATAAAGGAGAATGAGAATATCCACAAGGAAAGCAGCACAATGTCACGTCAAATGCAGCTTTCCTTGTGAGGTCCACATGAGGTCTGTTTTTGATATTAATACATATGTATCCTTACTGATTTACCTGCTGTATATTTGCATGAAAGTTTACAAAATTATATGTATAATTATCTGGAAGCCTTTCAGCCCTTTCCTTCCTCTCCCTGAAGAAGACCCTTACTCCATATGTCGAAACTCGTTTTATCTGTCTGTCTGACAGTTGGTTTGGGTTTCTTCCATTTTCATATGTTCAAATCTCATGTGCATTTCAGTGTTATCATGTGTTTTAGCTCTTTTTTGATATAATGTTAATTATTTGTAATAAAATTTGTATTTTTACTTAATAATTTCTCTTGATCCAAAGTCCTATTTTTGAGGAAACTTTCTTTTACATGAGATCAGCTGATGACATGTCTGTATGAGGAAAAGAGAGCTGATAACCGGCAAGACTGTCAGTACATTGTTTACACTGATCATCAGCCCCATCAGTGTCCACCAATGCCTCCTCAGCAGGGCTCTGAGATGAGAGCGTCTCTCTCATACAGCCCAGAGCCTGCACTGACAGTTCCCCCTCCCTCCCTCGCACGGATGGGAGAGGAGAGAGCTGATCTGCTCCTTCTCCTCCCGCTCCTCTCCTCCTGTGTTCACCGGGGGGAAGTGTGAAGTTAAGCAGCTGGATTTGATCGTTCAGCTGCTGGGCTGTGTGAGAGAGACGCTCTCAGCTCAGAGCCTTGCGGCCAGCAACCCCAATGGGGTCCCCCCCCCCCGATAAGTGGCGGAACGACAGGGCCAGGTTGCAAGTGCGACCTTTGCGACCCTGGTAGTTCCACCACTATCTAGGCACACATTTAACCCTTTGATGGCCCTAGATGTTTAACACCTTCCCAGCCATCATCATTAGTACAGTGACAGTGCATATTTTTTAGCACTGATCACTGTATTGGTGTCACAGGTTCCCACAAAGTGTCAAAAGTGTCAGTTAGTGTCAGATTGTCCAGCGCAATATCGCAACCCCACTATAAGTCGCTGATCTCTGCCATTACTAGTAGAAAAAAATATAAATAAATAAAAATTCCAGTATATTTCTCATCTCAGAGCCCTGCTGAGGAGGCATTGATGGACACTGATGGGACTGATGATCAGTGTAAACAATGTACTGACAGTCTTCCCGGTAGATGCTATAACTTTTGCGCAAACCAATCAATATACGCTCATTGGGATTTTTTTTTTACAAAAACATGGAGCACAATACATATTGGCCTAAATTTATGAAGAAATTCGATTCGGAAAGCAGTAATTGTATAACTCCACTTTTGAGAAAAAAAACCCTCCCCCTCTGGCTGGTCTCGGTACATTGCAGGGATTGTAACAAACTTTGTTGCAGATTCCTTCCTACCTTTTGTTATTCTGTAGAAATAGCTGTTTCCCTCCCCATGTCCTCCGCAGAGTGATTCTGAACGGGGGGGGTCTGGTTCCTTATAATTACCTGGTGCACTCTCAGTGTTCTGCTGTGGAAAGTTGCAGGGTCTGCAATCCCTTTAGAAATACTTAACCCCCTGGGAAGTATCTCACCAAAAATGAAATTCCTATTGCAGGGGATGCCTAAAATCTGACTTGTATCTTTGTGCAGACTTCTGGGAAAACCAGTGAGCCAATCACACAAGCAGGAAATTACATATCTGGGGGGGGGGGGGCTTCTGTACACCAAATGTATACTCAATACCACTAGGTTGCCATATTACATTTAATTTTACAGAAAATGATGGCGGCTGCAGATTGAAAAGGAAAGGTCAGTTTTAATAAAATTCAATTACAACATATTATTTTTTTACTTTGATTTTTTAATATTTTTTATGATTTTTTATTATTTATATTGTATATTTTTGTTATTAGTTACAATTATTACATAACATGTGTTACATTTTTTTTCCCACCAAAGTGGAGTTACCCTTTAAAAGCCGCGGTTTGTTTTTCTCTCTTTCAGTGCCAGTCTATGGCAAATACTAAAAAAAGGAAATATGGCGGGCAGTCAGAGCGCGGCGTGACCCCTCCACCCCGGGACGGCCGCCTTGGCCGCACTCGCTGCGTTGATAATGAAGTGTGGAGCCTGCAGACGTTTCTTGGTCCCCGTACAGGAAAGTGTCACTCCATTCCTGCCAGGATTTTTAGGAATGCTGAAGTGATTTGCATAAATTAGCATTTCTCTGACTCATCCGTCCGTGAAAAACAATCCGTGTACCGCGCCCAGCGCTCATCCCAGAGAGCTGTACTCTATAAAGAGGATTTGTAGCCCTCCTCATAAAAAAGAGCCAGTCTTTACCTACCTTCCTTACCCTCCAGTGCTGTCCCTGGGTTCCTCCTCAGTCTAGTGCTTTAGGTGCGCTTCGGGGTAAAACAATGTTCTGTGATTCTGCACATTACTTGTCATTTACACGGCCCCTAGGGGGCGGGTCTTCATGATGGCTTGGCTTACAGAACAACGGGACTGAGTGGTACTCACATGTTTTTACATGGCCCCTAGGGGGCGGGTCTTCATGATGGCTTGGCTCACGGAACACCGGGACTGAGTGGTACTCACATGTTTTTACACGGCCCCTAGGGGGCGGGTCATCATGATGGCTTGGCTCACAGAACACCGGGACTGAGTGGTACTCACATGTTTTTACATGGCCCCTAGGGGGCGGGTCTTCATGATGGCTTGGCTCACAGAACACCGGGACTGAGTGGTACTCACATGTTTTTACATGGCCCCTAGGGGGAGGGTCATCATGTTGCCTTGGCTCACAGAACACCGGGACTGAGTGGTACTCACATGTTTTTACATGGCCCCTAGGGGGAGGGTCATCATGTTGCCTTGGCTTACAGAACTCCAGGACTGATTGGCACTCACAGGAATGCTGCTCAGACCTGGTAGAATCCCCCCCATCCCCCAAAGAAGAAGGAGAAGAAGCGGGGGATGTCACCAGAACGGCAAAATGACTGCAGGGAAAAATATGTATTGGGGTTTTAAATAATTCCCCGGGAGCTTGTGGGGTGGGGTGGGGGGAGGAGAGTGGTGGGTAACATGCCCGACCTTCCTCTTTCAGGATGAGCAGTCTGATTTCACTGGATGCATGCTTCTTACCGATCAGTGACCCGGGCTCAGAAGGACAGCTCCAGGGTCCATTACAAATACATACGAGGGAGCTGTTTTACCAGCTGAAGTATATTTCTGTCCATCCAGTTCTGAGATTGACACAGCTCTGCCACACACCATGGGAGGGGGTACCTGATCTTTCTCTGCTACAGTTTAATTTTCACTTACAGGTCTCCACCCCACTCCCACCTCGAGACTGGAGAGTGAAAAGGAGAAGCAGCAGACTGATGAGCTCCTCTCTCTGCCACTCTGCTCTCTCCTTCTATCAGCATGCTACTTGTACTGCAGCAAACCAGACTGGCTTCTTGTGCTGCTTCTCCTTCCTACTCTCTGAGCTTTGCTGTACAGGAGCTGCAAGAGGCCGATACTGGGTTGAGTTTAGGTGACTTTTACTGCTTGTACAAATTTTTTTCTGATGTATTAGGGCCCCATTCACACCTAACGCTTTCTAAACGCACTTTTTATGTGCGTTTTTCTGGTGCGGCCTTTCTCACAGCACACAGAGGGTGAAGCCACTCATTTATGCCCTGCCCTACGCGGGGAAAAGTAACTCATGTAGCTTTTTTCCTGTGTTGAGTTTTGTGCATTTTTAACCGCATGTTTTGCCGCATTTGTTTTGCTTTTTTTGCAGCATCTGAGGTGCCATTTATAATGGTTACCGCAAACGCCACGTGCGTTTTTTTTTTTCTTTTTTTCCATATTTTTTTTGTTGAAATTTTTCAGACATACAGTATCTGACAAAAGTAAGTACACCCCTCAGTGACATTTGTGTAAATCTTTTCTTCTATCTTTTCATGTGACAACACTGAAGAAATGACACTTGTCTACAATGTAAAGTAGTGAGTGTACAGCTTGTATAACAGTGTAAATTTGCTGTCCCCTCAAAATAACTCAACACACAGCCATTAATGTCTAAACCGCTGGCAACAAAAGTCAGTACACCCCTAAGTGAAAATCTCCAAATTGGGCTCAATTAGCCATTTTCCCTCCCCGGTGTCATGTGACTCGTTAGTGTTACAAAAAACAAAACAAAAAAAAACCCACTCCCAGACCATTATTATGGTAACTATCAATAGACTTAGATACATATTCATTTTTGGTATAGCTGTCATGTTATATATGGCCAGTGGGCTACACCAAGGGACGCATCTTTTCTTTTCTTTTCCTTTTCTTTTCTATTTCTTCTTTCACCTTTTTCTCACTCTTTCCTCCCATGTTTGTATTCATGCCCATATTTCCATGGACCTCATTATATAACATGAATACTTTCCAAATATTTAAAGTTGCAGATCATTATTGTGGTTACTGTCAATGGACTTAGATACATATATATTTCTGTTACAGTTGTTATGACATATATGGCCAATGGGGCATATCAAAGGACACATTTCTTTTCACCCCACTTCTTCGCCCTCCACCTGGCCTCCGGTTGGCTGCTGCGGGTAACGCTCCTTCAGCTCCCGGTTGGAGCATTCTCCGTTGTCATCATTGGGGATCAGTCCTTGGGACCAATTGACCATAATGTAAGGATGGGGTGCCCTATACAGGCCCCCTGCTTCTTTTCTAACCTTAACCATCATTGAATGCTATATCTTATTGATATTTATTTTTTAGATACCTTGCACATGCATCAACTCTTGAGGAAGCGAGCAGAGCTGGTGAAACATGTCAAGTATATAGATGTATATGTACATTATGTATTTCCAGCATTGTACCGAACATGTTTATGGTTGTAAGCTATATGATTCATGATGTTTTTATGTTCATGCTCATTTATGATGATGTTTTTGGAATTTCAATAAATCCTTAAATTTATTCCATTTACTTGTTATGAGCTCTATGATCACCTCATTTAAAGTCCCACGGGCTAAGCTTTTTGTACGTTAGTGTTACAAGGTCTCAGGTGTAAATGGGGAGCAGGTGTGTTAAATTTGGTGTTATCGCTCTCACTCTCTCATACTGGTCACTGGAAGTACAACATGGCACCTCATGGCAAAGAACTCTCTGAGGATCTGAAAAAAAGAATTGTTGCTCTACATAAAGATGGCCTAGGCTATAAGAAGATTGCCAAGACCCTGAAACTGATCTGCAGCACGGTGGCCAAGACCATACAGCGGTATAACAGGACAGGTTCCACTCAGAACAGGCCTCGCCATGGTCCACCAAAGAAGTTGAGGTCACGTGATCAGCGTCATATCCAGAGGTTGTCTTTGGGAAATAGACGTATGAGTGCTGCCAGCATTGCTGCAGAGGTTGTAGGGGTGGGGGGGTCAGCCTGTCAGTGCTCAGACCATACGCCGCACACTGCATCAAATTGGTCTGCATGGCTGTCATCCCAGAAGGAAGCCTCTTCTAAAGATGATGTACAAGAAAGCCCGCAAACAGTTTGCTGAAGAGAAGCAGACTAAGGACATGGATTACTGGAACCATGTCCTGTGGTCTGATGAGACCAAGATAAACGTATTTGGTTCAGATGGTGACAAGCGTGTGTGGGGGCAACCAGGTGAGGAGGACAAAGACAAGTGTGTCTTGTCTACAGTCAAGCATGGTGGTGGGAGTGTCATGGTCTGGGGCTGCATGAGTGCTGCCGGCACTGGGGGGCTACAGATCATTAAGGGAACCATGAATGCCAACATGTACTGTGATATACTGAAGCAGAGCATGATCCCCTCCCTTCAGAGACTGGACCGCAGGGCAGTATTCCAACATGATAACCACCCCAAACACACCTCCAAGACCACCACTGCCTTGCTAAAGAAGCTGAGGGTAAAAGTGATGGACTGGCCAAGCATGTCTCCAGACCTAAACCCTATTGATCATCTGTGGGACATCCTCAAACGGAAGGTGGAGGAGCGCAAGGTCTCTAACATCCACCAGCTCTGTGATGTCATCATGGAGGAGGGGAAGAGGACTCCAGTGACAACCTGTGAAGCTCTGGTGACCTCCATGCCCAAGAGGGTTAAGGCAGTGCTGGAAAATAATGGTGGCCACACAAAATTTTGACACTTTGGGCCCAATTTGTAGATTTTCACTTAGGGGTGTACTGACTTTTGTTGCCAGCGGTTTAGACATTAATGGCTGTGTGTTGAGTTATTTTGAGGGGACAGTAAATTTACACTGTTATACAAGCTGTACACTCACTACTTTACATTGTAGACAAGTGTCATTTCTTCAGTGTTGTCACATGAAAAGATAGAAGAAAAGATTTACACAAATGTCACTGGGGGGTGTACTTACTTTTGTCAGATACTGTATAACATCGCAAATCAGCGATGTGTGTTTTGTAAGCGCTCACAAAACATGTTTACCAAACGCTCAGGTGTTATTATTATTATACAGGATTTCTATGCCGCCAACAGTTTATGTAGCCCTTTAGAACATAAAAGGGAGACAAGACAGTTATGCTCTGTACACACAATAGGATTTTCCAACAACAAAATCCATGGATTTATTTCCGAGGGATGTTGGCTCAAACTTGTCTTGCATACACAAGGTTACACAAATCTTGCCGGAAATTCCGAACGTCAAGAACGCAGTGATGTACAACACATATGACGAGCCGAGAAAAATAAAGTCAGTGCGGCTCTTTTGCTTGATTCCGAGCATGCGTGGAACTTTGTGCGGCGGAATTGTGTACACACGATTGAAATTTATGACAATGGATTTTGTTGTCGGAAAATTTGAGATCCAGATCTCAAATTTTGTGTGACAGAAATTCCGATGGAAAACATCCGATGGAGCCCACACACGGTCAGAATTTCAGACAACACGCTCCCATCGAACATTTTCTATCGGAAAAGCCGACCGTGTGTACGGGGCATTACAATACAATAAAATACAAGAGGGTGAAGGGGCTCTGCTCAGAAGAACTTGCAATCTAAGATTACAGAGACGCAACATTGTATCCTTTCTGTCTGTCACCGGTGAAGTCCGGATCACCTTCCAGCAGACAGAACCAAATCCACAATCGGTAAAAGGGGTTTCTTGACTGAACCTAAAAAAAAAAAATAAAAAAAAAAAAAGAAGTCCTTGTGCATGACAGATGTGATGAGACACACGAGCTTCATAAGATGACGAGTTCCTTTAATTAACACCGTGTGAGCGTATGGGCGTGTTAATGATTACCTCCCCCGTGCAGCGGCACGCCATCCTAATAAATATTAATGAAGAGAAGAATACAGTCCTGAGTAACACCTGAACGTCACGGCCGACGCAGGAGGGAACGCCGCACGTTTATATTTATGTGTGTTTATCGCTGATCTGAGTGACGTCTGTGATCAATAAAAAAGAGGGAGCGGAGATCAGGATACAACATCCCATCATAATATAACTGGAGAGTAACATTTATAGGGAAAGGTGATCCCGGGAATATCCAATCACTTCTCGGGGGATCAGGACGGAATTTCTTCCCCCGCTGGAGCGGATTGGATTATACTTTGCTGGGGTTTTCACCTTCCTCTGGATCAACTGTATATATAGGATTGTGTGTATATATATATATATATATATATATATATATAGGGGTGTGTATATAAGAGTGTGTATATAGGGGTGTCTACAGTGGGAACGGAAAGTATTCAGACCCCCTTAAATTTTTCACTCTTTGTTATATTGCAGCCATTTGTTAAAATCATTTAAGTTAATTTTTTTCCTCATTAATGTACACACAGCACCTCATATTGTACACACAGCACCTCATATTGTACACACAGCCCCCCATATTGTACACACAGCCCCCCATATTGTACACACAGCACCCCATATTGTACACACAGCCCCCCATATTGTACACACAGCACCCCATATTGTACACACAGCCCCCCATATTGTACACACAGCACCCCATATTGTACACACAGCACCCCATATTGTACACACATCACCCCATATTGTACACACAGCCCCCCATATTGTACACACATCACCCCATATTGTACACACAGCCCCCCATATTGTACACACATCACCCCATATTGTACACACATCACCCCATATTGTACACACAGCACCTCATATTGTACACACAGCCCCCCATATTGTACACACAGCCCCCCATATTGTACACACAGCACCCCATATTGTACACACAGCACCTCATATTGTACACACAGCACCCCATATTGTACACACAGCACCCCATATTGTACACACAGCACCCCATATTGTATACACAGCACCCCATATTGTACACACAACACCCCATATTGTACACACAGCACCTCATATTGTACACACAGCCCCCCATATTGTACACACATCACCCCATATTGTACACACAACACCCCATATTGTACACACAGCACCCCATATTGTACACACAGCTCCCCATATTGTACACACAGCACCTCATATTGTACACACAGCACCCCATATTATACACACAGCCCCCCATATTGTACACACAGCACCTCATATTATACACACAGCCCCCCATATTGTACACACAGCACCTCATATTATACACACATCACCCCATATTGTACACACAGCACCTCATATTGTACACACAGCACCCCATATTGTACACACAGCACCCCATACTGTACACACAGCACCTCATATTGTACACACAGCTCCCCATATTGTACACACAGCTCCCCATATTGTACACACAGCACCTCATATTGTACACACAGCACCTCATATTGTACACACAGCTCCCCATATTGTACACACAGCACCCCATATTGTATACACAGCACCTCATATTGTACACACAGCACCCCATATTGTACACACAGCACCCCATATTGTACACACAGCCCCCCATATTGTACACACAGCACCTCATATTGTACACACAGCCCCCCATATTGTACACACAGCCCCCCATATTGTACACACAGCACCTCATATTGTACACACAGCACCCCATATTGTACACACAGACCCCCATATTGACAGAAAAACAGAATTGTTGACATTTTTGCAGATTTATTTAAAAAAGAAAAACTGAAATATCACATGGTCCTAAGTATTCAGACCCTTTGCTGTGACACTCATATATATAACTCAGGTGCTGTCCATTTCTTCTGATCATCCTTGAGATGGTTCTACACCTTCATTTGAGTCCAGCTGTGTTTGATTATACTGATTGGACTTGATTAGGAAAGCCACACACCTGTCTATATAAGACCTTACAGCTCACAGTGCATGTCAGAGCAAATGAGAATCATGAGGTCAAAGGAACTGCCTGAAGAGCTCAGAGACAGAATTGTGGCAAGGCACAGATCTGGCCAAGGTTACAAAAACATTTCTGCTGCACTTAAGGTTCCTAAGAGCACAGTGGCCTCCATAATCCTTAAATGGAAGACGTTTGGGACGACCAGAACTCTTCCTAGAGCTGGCCGTCCGGCCAAACTGAGCTATCGGGGGAGAAGAGCCTTGGTGAGAGAGGTAAAGAAGAACCCAGAGATCACTGTGGCTGAGCTCCAGAGATGCAGTCGGGAGATGGGAGAAAGTTGTAGAAAGTCAACCATCACTGCAGCCCTCCACCAGTCGGGGCTTTATGGCAGAGTGGTCCAACGGAAGCCTCTCCTCAGTGCAAGACACATGAAAGCCCACATGGAGTTTACTAAAAAACACCTGAAGGACTCCAAGATGGTGAGAAATAAGATTCTCTGGTCTGATGAGACCAAGATAGAACTTTTTGGCCCTTATTCTAAGCGGTATGTGTGGAGAAAACCAGGCAATGCTCATCACCTGTCCAATACAGTCCCAACAGTGAAGCATGGTGGTGGCAGCATCATGCTGTGGGGGTGTTTTTCAGCTGCAGGGACAGGACGACTTGTTGCAATTGAGGGAAAGATGAATGCGGCCAAGTACAGGGATATCCTGGACGAAAACCTTCTCCAGAGTGCTCAGGACCTCAGACTGGGCCGAAGGTTTACCTTCCAACAAGACAATGACCCTAAGCACACAGCTAAAATAACGAAGGAGTGGCTTCACAACAACTCCGTGACTGTTCTTGAATGGCCCAGCCAGAGCCCTGACTTAAACCCAATTGAGCATCTCTGGAGAGACCTAAAAATGGCCGTCCACCAACGTTTACCATCCCCCCTGACAGAACTGGAGAAGATCTGCAAGGAGGAATGGCAGAGGATCCCCAAATCCAGGTGTGAAAAACTTGTTGTATCTTTCCCAAAAAGACTCATCAAAAGGGGCTTCTACTAAATACTGAGCAAAGGGTCTGAATACTTAGGACCATGTGATAGTTCAGTTTTTCTTTTTTAATAAATCTGCAAAAATGTCAACAATTCTGTGTTTTTCTGTCAATATGGGGGGCTGTGTGTACAATATGGGGTGCTGTGTGTACAATATGGGGGGCTGTGTGTACAATATGGGGTGCTGTGTATACAATATGGGGTGTTGTGTGTATAATATGGAGTGCTGTGTGTACAATATGGGGTGCTGTGTGTACAATATGGGGGGCTGTGTGTACAATATGGGGTGCTGTGTGTACAATATGGGGTGCTGTGTGTACAATATGGGGTGCTGTGTGTACAATATGGGGTGCTGTGTGTACAATATGGGGTGTTGTGTGTACAATATGGAGTGCTGTGTGTACAATATGAGGTGCTGTGTGTACAATATGGGGGACTGTGTGTACAATATGAGGTGCTGTGTGTATAATATGGGGGGTTGTGTGTACAATATGAGGTGCTGTGTGTATAATATGGGGGGTTGTGTGTACAATATTGGGTGCTGTGTGTACAATATGGGGGGCTGTGTGTACAATATGGGGTGATGTGTGTACAATATGGGGGGCTGTGTGTACAATATGGGGTGATGTGTGTACAATATGGGGGGCTGTGTGTACAATATGGGGTGCTGTGTGTACAATATGGGGGGCTGTGTGTACAATATGGGGTGTTGTGTGTACAATATGGTGTGCTGTGTGTACAATATGGGGTGTTGTGTGTACAATATGGGGGGCTGTGTGTACAATATGGGTGCTGTGTGTACAATATGGGGGGCTGTGTGTACAATATGGGTGCTGTGTGTACAATATGGGGGGCTGTGTGTACAATATGGGGTGTTGTGTGTACAATATGGGGGGCTGTGTGTACAATATGGGGTGTTGTGTGTACAATATGGTGTGCTGTGTGTACAATATGGGGTGTTGTGTGTACAATATGGGGGGCTGTGTGTACAATATGGGTGCTGTGTGTACAATATGGGGGGCTGTGTGTATAATATGGGGGGCTGTGTGTATAATATGGGGGGCTGTGTGTACAATATGGAGTGCTGTGTGTACAATATGGGGTGCTGTGTGTACAATATGAGGTGCTGTGTGTATAATATGAGGTGCTGTGTGTACAATATGGGGTGCTGTGTGTACAATATGGGGTGCTGTGTGTACAATATGGGTGCTGTGTGTATAATATGAGGTGCTGTGTGTACAATATGGGGTGCTGTGTACAATATGAGGTGCTGTGTGTATAATATAAGGTGCTGTGTGTACAATATGGGGTGTTGTGTGTACAATATGGGGTGCTGTGTGTACAATATGGGTGCTGTGTGTACAATATGGGGGGCTGTGTGTACAATATGGGGTGTTGTGTGTACAATATGGGGGGCTGTGTGTACAATATTGGGTGCTGTGTGTACAATATGGGGTGTTGTGTGTACAATATGGGGGGCTGTGTGTACAATATGGGGTGCTGTGTGTACAATATGGGTGCTGTGTGTACAATATGGGGGGCTGTGTGTACAATATGGGGTGTTGTGTGTACAATATGGGGGGCTGTGTGTACAATATTGGGTGCTGTGTGTACAATATTGGGTGCTGTGTGTACAATATGGGGTGCTGTGTGTACATTAATGAGGAAAAAAATGAACTTAAATGATTTTAGCAAATGGCGGCAATATAACAAAGTGTGAAACATTTAAGGGGGTCTGAATACTTTCCGTCCCCACTGTATATAGGATTGTGTATACACAGTGGGGAGAACAAGTATTTGATACACGGCCAATGTTGCAGAGGTCTGTATATTTTAACATAGATACTCTTCAACTGTGAGAGACGGAATCGAGAACAATAATCCAGAAAATCACATTGTATGATTTTTAAATAATTAATTAGCATTTTATTGGATGACATAAGTATTTGATCACCTACCAACCAGTAAGAATTCCGGCTCTCGCAGACCTGGTATTTTTTCTTTAAGTAGCCCCCCTGTTCTCCACTCATTACCTGTATTACCTGCACCTGTTTGAACTCGTTACCTGTATAAGAGACACCTGTCCACACTCAACCAAACAGACTCCAACCTCTCCAGAATGGCCAAGACCTGAGAGCTGTGTATGGACATCAGGGATAACATTGTGGACCTGCACAAGGCTGGGATGGGCTACAGGACAATAGGCAAGCAGCTTGGTGAGAAGGCAACAACTGTTGGCGCAATTATTAGAAAATGGAAGAAGTTCAAGATGACGGTCAATCTCCCTCAGTCTGGGGCTCCGTGTAAGATCTCACCTCGTGGGGCATCAATGATCATGAGGAAGGTGAGGGATCAACCCAGAGCTACACGGCAGGACCTGGTCAATGACCTGAAGAGAGCTGGGACCACAGTCTCAAAGAAAACCATTAGTAACACATTACGCCGTCATGGATTACAAACCTACAGCGCATGCACGGTCCCCCTGCTCAAGCCAGCGCATGTCCAGGCCCATCTGAAGTTTGCCAATGACCATCTGGATGATCCTGAGGAGGAAAGGGAGAAGGTCATGTGGTCTGATGAGACAAAAATAGAGCTTTTTGGTCTAAACACCACTCGCCGTGTTCGGAGGAAGAAGAAGGATGAGTACAACCCCAAGAACACCATCGCAACCGTGAAGCATGGAGGTGGAAACATCATTCTTTGGGGCTGCTTTTCTGCAAAGGGGACAGGGCGACTGCACCGTATTGAGGGGAGGATGGATGGGGCCATGTATCGGGAGATCTTGGCCAACAACCTCCTTCCCTCAGTAAGAGCATTGAAGATGAGTCGTGGCCAGGTCTTCCAGCATGACAACGACCCAAAACACACAGCCAGGGCAACTAAGGAGTGGCTCCGTAAGAAGCATCTCAAGGTCCTGGAGTGTTCTAGCCAGTCTGCAGACCTGGACCCAATAGAAAATCTTTGGAGGGAGCTGAAAGTCCGTATTGCCTAGCTACAGCCCCGAAACCTAAAGAAATGTGTGTATATATAGGAGTGTGTATATATAGGAGTGTGTATATAGGAGTGTGTATATATGGGTGTGTGTGTATAGGAGTGTGTATATAAGAGTGTGTATATAGGGTTGTGTATGTGGCGTATATAGGAGTGTGTATATAGGAGTGTGTATATTATAGGAGTGTGTATATAGGGGTGTGTGTATATAGGAGTATGTATATAGGGGTGTGTATATAGGGTTGTGCATGTTGTGTATATAGGAGTGTGTATATTATAGGAGTGTGTATATAGGCGTGTGTATATTATAGGAGTGTGTGTATATAGGGGTGTGTATATAGGAGTGTGCATATATAGGGGGGTGTATATAGGATTGTGTGTATATAGGGGTGTGTATATAGGAGTGTGTATATATAGGGGGGTGTATATAGGATTGTGTGTATATAGGAGTTTGTATATATAGGCGTGTGTATATAGGGTAGGGTTGTCACTTTTTTTCTTCAAGCCAAACCTGAACACCGGCACACAATACATTTTGTTCTTTTAGTATACAATATAGGATTGTAACAGACCTGCGACACCTTTGGGCACTCCAAAGAGAATAGTAATGCAGCGCACATAGTGCCCCCTCACCCTCCTGTTCCAAGCCATATTCCTGTCTTAACTATGTGTCCGGCTTTCAGGTGGACTGAAACCTGAACACATGATTCAAAACCCTGATGTGAATCCTGGACAAGTGGCAACCCTAATCTAGGAGTGTGTTTATAGGGGTGTGTATATAGGAGTGTGTATATAGGGGTGTGTATATAGGAGTGTGTATATAGGGGTGTGTATATGGGATTGTGTATATAGGAGTGTGCATATAGGAGTGTGTATATAGGGGTGTGTATATGGGATTGTGTATTTAGGAGTGTGTATATGGGATTGTGTATTTTTTTTTTTCCCTTTTATTGGTTGAATGAAACCCCCAAGCATGATACATTTTCTGAAAAGCAGAGGCCCTGGGGAATAAAATAGTGGTGGTCAGTGGCGGCTGCTCCATTAGGGGCGCCACTCCCTAATCCGTGCGCCAGGCTCCTAATCTACATGCAGGGCGCAGGACGCATGGATTCCAATTGGGTTTTTTTTTTTTTTAGAAGTACATGATTAGAGCCTGAGGCTCTAATTGGCTTCAATAAAGGGTGGGGTCGGGGTGCACAGAGCACTGCGCCCGAAGCCCACCCAGTTGTATGACGATAGTGAATTAATATTCGTTATTGTCTTCCTAAATCTCCTCCCGGCCAATCTGGAAGTGGGTCTTAAGGCTGAGAGGAGAATTGAACGAATTGGCTGCCAAGTAGGAGGAGACGCAGGGGGAAGCCACCAAGTACGAGGAGACGCAGGGGGAAGCCACCAAGTACGAGGAGACGCAGGGGGAAGCCACCAAGTACGAGGAGACGCAGGGGGAAGCCACCAAGTACGAGGAGATGCAGGGGGAAGCCACCAAGTACGAGGAGACGCAGGGGGAAGCCACCAAGTACGAGGAGACGCAGGGGGAAGCCACCAAGTACGAGGAGACGCAGGGGGAAGCCACCGGGGAGGAGGAGACGCAGGGGGAAGCCACCGGGGAGGAGGAGACGCAGGGGGAAGCCACCGGGGAGGAGGAGACGCAGGGGGAAGCCACCGGGGAGGAGGAGACATAGGGGGAAGCCACCAAGGAGGAGGGGACACAGGGGGAAGCCACCGAGGAGGAGGAGACGCAGGGGGAAGCCACCGAGGAGGAGGAGACGCAGGGGGAAGCCACCGAGGAGGAGGAGACGCAGGGGGAAGCCACCAAGTACGAGGAGACGCAGGGGGAAGCCACCGGGGAGGAGGAGACGCAGGGGGAAGCCACCAAGTACGAGGAGACGCAGGGGGAAGCCACCAAGTACGAGGAGACGCAGGGGGAAGCCACCAAGTACGAGGAGACGCAGGGGGAAGCCACCAAGTACGAGGAGACGCAGGGGGAAGCCACCAAGTACGAGGAGACGCAGGGGGAAGCCACCGGGGAGGAGGAGACATAGGGGGAAGCCACCAAGGAGGAGGGGACACAGGGGGAAGCCACCGGGGAGGAGGAGACGCAGGGGGAAGCCACCAAGTAGGAGGAGACGCAGGGGGAAGCCACCGAGGAGGAGGAGACGCAGGGGGAAGCCACCGAGGAGGAGGAGACGCAGGGGGAAGCCACCGAGGAGGAGGAGACGCAGGGGGAAGCCACCAAGTACGAGGAGACGCAGGGGGAAGCCACCAAGTACGAGGAGACGCAGGGGGAAGCCACCAAGTACGAGGAGACGCAGGGGGAAGCCACCAAGTACGAGGAGACGCAGGGGGAAGCCACCAAGTACGAGGAGATGCAGGGGGAAGCCACCAAGTACGAGGAGACGCAGGGGGAAGCCACCAAGTACGAGGAGACGCAGGGGGAAGCCACCAAGTACGAGGAGACGCAGGGGGAAGCCACCGGGGAGGAGGAGACGCAGGGGGAAGCCACCGGGGAGGAGGAGACGCAGGGGGAAGCCACCGGGGAGGAGGAGACGCAGGGGGAAGCCACCGGGGAGGAGGAGACATAGGGGGAAGCCACCAAGGAGGAGGGGACACAGGGGGAAGCCACCGAGGAGGAGGAGACGCAGGGGGAAGCCACCGAGGAGGAGGAGACGCAGGGGGAAGCCACCAAGTACGAGGAGACGCAGGGGGAAGCCACCGGGGAGGAGGAGACGCAGGGGGAAGCCACCAAGTACGAGGAGACGCAGGGGGAAGCCACCAAGTACGAGGAGACGCAGGGGGAAGCCACCAAGTACGAGGAGACGCAGGGGGAAGCCACCAAGTACGAGGAGACGCAGGGGGAAGCCACCAAGTACGAGGAGACGCAGGGGGAAGCCACCGGGGAGGAGGAGACATAGGGGGAAGCCACCAAGGAGGAGGGGACACAGGGGGAAGCCACCGGGGAGGAGGAGACGCAGGGGGAAGCCACCAAGTAGGAGGAGACGCAGGGGGAAGCCACCGAGGAGGAGGAGACGCAGGGGGAAGCCACCGAGGAGGAGGAGACGCAGGGGGAAGCCACCGAGGAGGAGGAGACGCAGGGGGAAGCCACCGGGGAGGAGATGCAGGGGGAAGCCGCCGAGGAGGAGGAGATGCAGGGGGAAGCTGCCGAGGAGGAGGAGATGCAGGGGGAAGCCGCCGAGGAGGAGGAGATGCAGGGGGAAGCCATTGAGGAGGAGGAGATGCAGGGGGAAGCCACTGGGGAGGAGATGCAGGGGGAAACCACCGTGGAGGAGATGCAGGGGGAAGCCACGAGGAGGAGGAGGAGACGCAGCGGGAAGCCACAGAGGAGGAGGAGATGCAGGGGGAAGCCACAGAGGAGGAGGAGACGCAGGGGGAAGCCGCCGAGGAGGAGGAGACACAGGGGGAAGCCACCGAGGAGGAGGAGACACAGGGGGAAGCCACCGAGGAGGAGGAGATGCAGGGGGAAGCCGCCGAGGAGGAGGAGATGCAGGGGGAAGCCGCCGAGGAGGAGGAGATGCAGGGGGAAGCCGCCGAGGAGAAGGAGATGCAGGGGGAAGCCGCCGAGGAGGAGGAGATGCAGGGGGAAGCCGCCGAGGAGGAGGAGATGCAGGGGGAAGCCGCCGAGGAGGAGGAGATGCAGGGGGAAGCCGCCGAGGAGGAGGAGACGCAGGGGGAAGCCACCGAGGAGGAGGAGATGCAGGGGGAAGCCGCCGAGGAGAAGGAGACGCAGGGGGAAGCCACCGAGGAGGAGGAGATGCAGGGGGAAGCCACCGAGGAGGAGGAGATGCAGGGGGAAGCCGCCGAGGAGAAGGAGACGCAGGGGGAAGCCACCGAGGAGGAGGAGACGCAGGGGGAAGCCACCGAGGAGGAGGAGATGCAGGGGGAAGCCGCCGAGGAGAAGGAGACGCAGGGGGAAGACACCGAGGAGGAGGAGATGCAGGGGGAAGCCGCAGAGGAGAAGGAGACGCAGGGGGAAGACACCGAGGAGGAGGAGATGCAGGGGGAAGCCGCTAATAATGGGCCCAGAATTATTAATCTCACTCTAGTTGCTTGGTGAAGGTTCCATACGCACATAGACGTGCAACGTGCATTTACATTCCAGTGGGGGGGTGGGGGCTCAACATCTGGGGGGGCTTTACACTTTTTTCACTAAAACTTTATTTGTATCACATGCAATACAAAGGCTGCTTATCACCAAAAGTAAAAAAAAAAAAAAAAGAAGAAAACTGCCATGAAGAGCACTGAAGTAGAGAACCTTTTCAGCCTCCCCATGGGCCCCCTGGAGTCTGGGGCCCTGGACAACCGTCTGTTCTGCCCTTATTATATTCTGCATATTGTGAAGGGATGATGCAGGAATTAGCAGAGACACTTTGCTCCCGGCAGTCCCGTCCAGATTGGTACAGATTTATGTTTATTCGGCAGTTTTTGATTGGACGAAGGCCAAAGTCCCACAGCGGAACGGCTCACATCTAGGAAATTATTGGTATTTTGGTAAATGTCATCTTTCCCGGGCAATGTTCCAGCATTTAGTGTTTAATGGCGTGAACGTCTCTTTATAATCCTTGTTGGATGGGAGGGATGACACACCTGGGTACACAGAGATTAAACGGGACACGGGGGGGAGGGGAGTATTTGATTGTGGAAAGGTCAAAAATCATATTTGATCAAAGTAAGCCAGGAGGATCTGCTGGCAGGAGATATCTACACTATGTTACCAAAAGTATTGGGACACCTGCCTTTACACACACATGAACTTTAATGGCATCCCAGTCTTAGTCTGTAGGGTTCAATATTGAGTTGGCTCCGCCCTTTGCAGCTATAACAGCTTCAACTCTCCTGGGAAGGCCGTCCACAAGGTTTAGGAGGGTGTCTATGGGAATGTTTGACCATTCTTCCAGAAGAGCATTTGTGAGGTCAGGTACTGATGTTGGACGAGAAGGCCTGGCTCGCTCGTTGGAACAGGAAGGGGCCATCCCCAAATTGTTCCCACAAAGTTGGGAGCATGAAATGGTCCAAAATGTCTTGGTATGCTGACGCCTTAAGAATTCCCTTCACTGGAACTAAGGGGCCAACCCCTGAAAAACAACCCCCCACACCATAATCCCCCCTCCACCAAATGATTTGAAACAGTGCACAAAGCAAGGTCCATAAAGACATGGATGAGTTTGGGGCCAGTCAAGTTCCTCCTGGGGTCATTTTTCAGGGGTTGGGCTTGGCCCCTTAGTTCCAGTGAAAGGAACTCTTAAGACATCAGCATACCAAGACATTTTGGACAATTTCATGCTCCCAACTTTGTGGGAACAGTTTGGGGACGGCCCCTTCCTGTTCCAACATGACTGCGCACCAGTGCACAAGGCAAGGCCCATAAAGACATGGATGAGCGAATCTGGGGTGGAGGAACTTGACTGGCCTGCACAGAGTCCTGACCTCAACCCGATAGAAAACCTTTGGGATGAATTAGAGCCAAGACTGCGAGCCAGGCCTTCTCACCCAACATCAGTGCCTGACCTCACAAATGCACTTCTGGAAGAACGGTTAAACATTCCCATAGACACCCTCCTAAACCTTGTGGACGGCCTTCCCAGAAGAGTTGAAGCTGTTATAGCTGAAAAGGGCGGAGCCAACTCAATATTGAACCCTACGGACTAAGACTGGGATGCCATTAAAGTTCATGTGTGTGCAGGGGCGTAACTACCACCATAGCGACCCATGCGGGCGCTATGGGGCCCACAGCCGAGTGGGGCCCAGTGAGGATAAGAGCACCGCCGGCACAGCCAGGGGAAGAGAGATGAAAGGAAGAGGCGAGCTGTCCGTATCAGCAGAGAGCTGAATTGCCTGATGTAAGAGCTTTCATTAGAACTTCCAGTGTTCCGGTGTTCCGGCAAGAGGTGGGGCTATGTGACGATGAGCCCCGGGAAGACAGGAAATTCAAATGAAAGCTGTTACATCGGGCAATCCTGCTCTCTGCTGATCCGGGTGGCTTGCCTCTTCCTCTGCATAGGTGGGGCTGTATGGGGCACAGGCAGACCAGGCTGTATTGGGCACAGGTCATGCTGTATTGGGCACAGGTCACGCTGTATTGGGCACAGGTCATGCTGTATTGACTCTGGGGCAGCTGTGGGGCGGAGGGGGCTGTTTGCAGGGGGACCCCATACAACATTTTGCTATGGGGCCCTGCTATTTCTAGTTACGCCCCTGTGTGTGTGTAAAGGCAGGCGTTCCAATACTTTTGGTAATATAATGTATATGTGTAATAGAAGGTCTTCACAGAAGGATCATACTGGGGACAATGTGCACAGCCACCATATTACAGTCCAGTGCCAGGCAAGAAGTGAAACCAGCATTATCCAGTGAACCCCCATACTAGCTGCTGGTGAATGCAGTCCTATTCCCCCCCTGTAGAGCACACACAGCCAGGCACTCAGCATTTTCCTCACTCTTTCACTGGCAAAGAACATTCTAATGCCGCGTACACACGGTTGGACTTTTCGTCTACAAAAGTCCAACGGACGCTGACGGACTAAAGCTGGCTGGTAATCCGATCGTGTGTGGGCTTCTCCGGACTTTCAACTGACTTTTTCAGCCTCAAATCCGACGGACTTTAGATTTGAAACATGCTTCAAATCTTTCCGACGGACTCGAGTCCGGTCGAAAAATCCGCTCGTCTGTATGCTAGTCTGACGGACAAAAACCCACGCTAGGGCAGCTATTGGCTACTGGCTATCAACTTCCTTATTCTAGTCCGGTGTACGTCATCACGTAAGAATTCGACGGACTTTTGTGTGATCGTGTGTAGGCAAGTCTGTTCGTTAGAAAGTCCGCCGCAAGTCCGTCGAAAGTCCGTCGAAAGTCTGTCGGACAGGCTGTCGGACTTTTGTAGCTGAAAAGTCCGACCGTGTGTACGCCCCATAAAGGTTTCTTTTTTTTTTTTATTGGGAACGTTGACCTTGGATAGGGGTAGGGAGCATGGGATACCCTGATAAACTGTAGAAGTGAATAATTTGAGGACACCTCAACTTTCTGGGTACACACTACAAATAATAGGAATGTCCCACAGGATTTCTATGCTGATGGTGACCTGTATTCCTTCCAGAGTTCAAAAGCTACACACAGTCACTGACTCTCCAGCACCGGGGTCACTTACTCCCTCAGCCACAGGATCCCCGGTTGCCTTCTACCGATATCCACCAGGCTAATCTCAGTAAGGGAGATGTAGACTCACCACCACAGGACAGCTGGACTCTTCCCCACCAACTTCCTCCTGACGTTCTCTAATGAGCTTCTCCAGACCCAACTTGTTCCAAGGACTTGAGCTTGTGAATAGGTCCTCCAGCCTAGCCTAGTTAGGACCTCAATGTCTTCCTAGCGGCTTCTTCTAGAAATCTGCCCCCCCTACACAGGGGTCTCCTCCAGCAAGACTGGACCCGGGAACTCTGCACCCTGCTGCCCAAGCCTCAGACTATTTATGGGCTCTCTCACCACCATCTGGGCACACCTTCCCAGGGATAAAAGACAGACATAGAAGTCAGGTCACAAGCAATGAAGGATCAGACAGGAGCACCAGGCAAAGGCAGAATCCAGGGTCAAGCCAGGGGTCAGGGCAGGTAGCAGATAGGAATAGTCAGGAACAAACTGGGTCAAGATCAGAGGTCATACACAGGAATCAGGAACACACACAGAACGCTGAAGACCAAACAGCGATTAGGCAGTGCAGAAGCTCAGTTTAAATAGGTCGTTTGGCACCAGTATTGTCCGTCTCCCATAGCAACGTATGCAGACCAGCACCGCTGAGGTCCCCAACCTGTATACAGGTACGGAAGAGGTAAGTGCGCACGCATGGAGTCAGCACCAGGTGCACGGTGGGGCTCCATACTCTTACTGGGAGTGAGGTAGTGGTGATGTGCTGGACAGGTGGAGAGGGCATTGGCTCTGCATGTCCATAATAAAAACATAAGTGACCACCACAATGTACATCTAGAGAGGTTATTAGAGTTCAGTCGTCTGTTCAAGTAAAGGTCCCCCATGTGTCAGACAGTGACCTTGTACAAGGTGCCTAACGTAGCCCAGAAGAACCCACCCTGGGGTAGGCCTCTCATGTGACCCTTGCTTGGCACCCAACGTGGAGGGAAACATGGAGGACATGACTACCACCCCATCACCCTACCCCTTACAAGATCCTCAGTGAGGAAAATAAAAGATACTTCTCCAGACCAGGACTTCAGGACAGTGCCCTCCAGCAAAAACCCATAAGCCATCTTCTCCAGGACCTCAGCCCAGCTTCTGCTGAGACCCAGACTACAATCCTAGTCTTAGAGTAGCTGCCTCCCAGGGGGCAGCAGCCCCAGGAGAACTGGAACCCGCCTAGCAGAGGAAGAACCCTCTCCAAAGACCTGCCAAACATTTATAACCTCCCCAACCACCTTCTGGTCACCTCCTTCCAGGGATTGGCTGGGGCATAATGAATATTTATGACTGGGGGATTGACCCTCCTGCTCTGAGGGGAAGGATGTGTGGCCTTCTAGTTCCTTCCTCCTCTGCCCTTGGGGGGGGGTCTCTCTTTGGGAGAGCCCCTCGACCCAGTATTTCGATGGTTGGCTTCGGCTGACCTAGCCAGCCAGGCCGGCCATTGGCACCCTATGTCCCTGTCAGGAGCCTTGCGCCCCAAGGGATCAGGGAGAGGTCCTACCCCTTCAGGGGGTGGACTATAGCACACCCTTAAATGCACGTACTAGTGTGTGTTTCACACGCACGTTTTTTGTTCACTTAATAATTTTCCCGTTTTTGCGACCCCCGCAGATTTAAAAAGAGAAGTAAGTACATCTACGCTTCTATAGGGCCCCATCCGCACTAATATAGCGCTATATCGGGGGTCACACATATATGCTCTTTTTGTGCATTGTCACCCTCTGCAAGAGCTCATGTACCTTTCTGAGCCTCACTACATACAGTGCCTTGAAAAAGTATTCATACCCCTTGAAATTTGATGCGATAGACCAAACCAAAGTGGCACATAATCGATAGATCCGATCCTTTCCCCTCTGAGGCATGGAGCCGGGTGAGGGAAAGATGGCCACCCACTCGGCTCCATACCATTGGATGGCGGAAACGACGTCAAGCGCCACTTTCCGCCCAATGGTCCTAAAAGGGAATTTTTTACTTAAAAAAAAAAAAGACTTTTTTTATTTATTTTTTATTGCTTTTAAGTGTAAATATGAGATGTGAGATATTTATGACCCCCCAGATCTTACATTTAAGAGGACCTGTTATGCTTTTTTTTGTATTACAAGGGATGTTTACCATTCCTTGTCATAGGAATAAAAGTGACACCATTTTTTTTTTATTTAACCACTTGCCGCCCGCTATATAGCAATATGATGACGTCAGCAAAGTGGTTGCGATACCCTGACCAGATGCCATATGACGTTGTCAGGATATCAAGCTGCTGCGCGAGTGCATCACGGCGATCGTTGTTGAGGTGTGTCAGTCTTGACACCCCGCAACACCGATCTAGGTAAAGAGTCTCTGACAGAGACTCTTTTCCACATGATCAGCCGTGTCCAATCACAGCTGACCACAGTGTAAATAGGAAGAGCCGATGATCGGCTTTTCCTCACTCGCGTCTGACAGATGTGAGTAGAGGAAAGCCGATCGGCTGCTCTCCTGACAGGGGGGGGTCTGTGCTGATTGTTTATCAGAACAGCCCCCCCTCGAGTGCCCACCCTAGACCACCAGGATGGCCACCACACTGGACCACAAGGGAAATGCCAATCAGTGCCAAAGAAAAATGCCTGCCAGTGCCAGTGCCACCAGTGATGCCTATCAGTGCCAGCCATCAGCGCCGCCTTTCAGTCCCATCCTTCCCCAGCAGTGCCGTCTATCAGTGTCACCCATAAGTACCCATCAGTGCAGCCTTTCAGTGCTCATCAGTGCCACAGATCAGTGCCCATCCTTCCCCAGCAGTGCCGTCTATCAGTGTCACCCATAAGTACCCATCAGTGCAGCCTTTCAGTGCTCATCAGTGCCACAGATCAGTGCCCATCCTTCCCCAGCAGTGCCGTCTATCAGTGTCACCCATAAGTACCCATCAGTGCAGCCTTTCAGTGCCTATCAGTGTCGCCTATCAGTGTCGCCTATCAGTGCCCATCAGTGCCGTATATCAGTGCCACATATCAGTGCTGCCTATCAGTGCTTATCGAGAGTGCCCATCATTGCCCATCAGTGCCACCTCATCAATTCCACCTCATTGGTGCCGCCTTATCAGTGCCCATCAGTGAAGGAGAAAACGTACTTATTTACAAAATTTTATAACAAAAACAAAGAAAAACTTTTATTTTTTTCGAAATTTTCGTTCTTTTTTTATTTGTTTAGCAAAAATTAACCCCCCCCCCCCCCCCCAGAGGTGATGAAATACCACCAAAAGAAAATCTCTATTTGTGGGAAGAAAATGATAAAAATTTAGTTTGTGTACAACGTCACATGACCGCGCAATTGTCGTTTAAAAAGTGACAGCGCTGAAAGCTGAAAATTGCGCAGGAAGGTGCAAAAGTGCCCGGTGTTGAAGTGGTTAAAAAGACAGTGTAAAAAAAAAAAAGTAAAATAAATAAGAAAAAAAACCAAAAAAACTTAATGCGCCCCGTCCCTCGCGCAGAAGCGAACGCATGCGTAAGCATATGAAAACTGTGTTCAAACCACACACGTGAGGTATCGCCGCGATCGTTAGAGCGAGATCAATAATTCTAGCCTTAGACCTCCTCTGTAACTCAAAACAGGTAACCTGTAGAAATTTTTAATAAGTCGTCTATGGAGATTTTTTAAGGGTCAAAGTTTGTCGCCATTCCACGAGCGGGCGCAATTTTGAAGCGTGACATGTCGGGTATCAATTTACTCGGTGTAACATTATCTTTCACAATATAAAAAAGAAATTGTGCTAAGTTTACTGTTGTCTTATTTTTTTATTTAAAAAGGGTATTTTTCCCCCAAGAAATATGCTTGTAAGACTGATGCGCAAATACGGTGTGACATATAGTATTACAACGACCGCCATTTTGTTCTCTAGGGTGTTTGAAAAAATGTATATATGATGTTTGGGGGTTCTAAGTAATTTTAAAGCAAAAAAAAAAATGATTTTAACTTGTAAACAACAAGAAAAATAGGCCCGGTCATTAAGTAGTTAAAGCATTATTAGATCAATGATTATTTTTTTTTTTTGATCTGATACTTTCCATTGTAGAGGAGATGTGTGGGAGGATCATATTGTCCCCCCAAATCTCTCCATAAAGAGGACCTGTCATGCTTTATTGTTGTCACATTTCTTGTAACAACAATAAAAGGGATAATATTTATTAAAGGGACAGGAAAAAAAAAAAGTAATAAAAAAATGTTTTAAGGCCCCCCCCCCCCCTTCTCTGTAACACTAAACTGGTAATGATAAAAAAAAAAAGTAAAGTGTCACCTATGGAGATTTTTAAGTGTCGTCGTTTGTCGCCATTCCGCGAGCGTGCGCAATTTTAAAGTGTGACATGTTTGGTATCTATGTACTCGGCGTAACATCATCTTTTTTTATATTTTACAAAAAAATGGGGTTATGTATTGTGTTTTTTTTTTCCAAACTCATTAAAGTGTATTTTTTCCCCCAAAAAAATTGTGTTTGAAAAACTGCTGCACAAATACCGTGTGACGTAACAAAATTACAACGATCGCCATTTTATTTTGTATAATGTTTGGGGGGTTCTAAGTAATTTTCTAGCAAAAAAAAATAAAAAATACCGATTTATACTTGTAAACAAAAAAAGTGTGAGAATAGGGCTGATCCCGAGAGAACCGTCACCAAAAGTCAATCACATTCCGGACTTTTTGTCTCCTATGTGATTAGAAAATGTTTATTAAAAATAATAATAATTTGTTACATCCAAAAACTTTAAGCTCCGCCCTGATTTTTTTTTTTAAAGTGCAAAAAACACGAAAGCAACTCCAGCAGTGAAAGGGTTAAACAAAGATGCATGAGATACTTTGTATCAGAGGAGGAGGAGATTTCCTTTATAAAGATACATTGTGTTAGATTGGGATGATGTGTGAGAGGTAACAATCTCTGATTGATGAGATTATATATATATGGGGGGAGTTCCCCTTTAAATGAGGAACCATTGTAGCCAGTGAGGGGTGGGCGGTAACAATGTAACAATCTCTGATTATTATACATTTTGGGGGAGTTCCCCTTTAAATGAAGATCCAGTGAGGGGTGGGCGGTAACAATCTGATTATTATACATTTGGGGGGGGGAGTTCCCCTTTAAATGAAGATCCATTGTAGCCAGTGAGGGGTGGGTGATAACAATGTAACAATCTGATTATTATACATTGGGGGAGTTCCCCTTTAAATGAGGATACATTGTAGCCGGTGGGCAGTAACAATCTCTAATTGTTATACATTTGGGGGGGAGTTCCCCTTTAAATGAAGATCCAGTGAGGGGTGGGCGGTAACAATGTAACAATCTCTGATTATTATACATTTGGGGGGAGTTCCCCTTTAAATGAAGATCCATTGTAGCCAGTGAGGGGTGGGTGGTAACAATGTAACAATCTCTGATTATTATACATTTGGGGGGAGTTCCCCTTTAAATGAAGATCCAGTGAGGGGTGGGTGGTAACAATGTAACAATCTCTGATTATTATACATTTGGGGGGGAGTTCCCCTTTAAATGAAGATCCAGTGAGGGGTGGGCGGTAACAATCTCTGATTATTATACATTTGGGGGGGAGTTCCCCTTTAAATGAAGATCCAGTGAGGGGTGGGCGGTAACAATGTAACAATCTCTGATTATTATACATTTGGGGGGGGAGTTCCCCTTTAAATGAAGATCCAGTGAGGGGTGGGCGGTAACAATGTAACAATCTCTGATTATTATACATTTTGGGGGGAGTTCCCCTTTAAATGAAGATCCAGTGAGGGGTGGGCGGTAACAATGTAACAATCTCTGATTTTTATACATTTGGGGGGAGTTCCCCTTTAAATGAAGATCCAGTGAGGGGTGGGCGGTAACAATGTAACAATCTCTGATTTTTATACATTTGGGGGGAGTTCCCCTTTAAATGAAGATCCAGTGAGGGGTGGGCGGTAACAATGTAACAATCTCTGATTATTATACATTTGGGGGGGAGTTCCCCTTTAAATGAAGATCCAGTGAGGGGTGGGCGGTAACAATGTAACAATCTCTGATTATTATACATTGGGGGGGGAGTTCCCCTTTAAATGAAGATCCAGTGAGGGGTGGGCGGTAACAATCTCTGATTATTATACATTTGGGGGGAGTTCCCCTTTAAATGAAGATCCAGTGAGGGGTGGGTGGTAACAATGTAACAATCTCTGATTTTTATACATTTGGGGGGAGTTCCCCTTTAAATGAAGATCCAGTGAGGGGTGGGCGGTAACAATCTCTGATTATTATACATGGGGGGGAGTTCCCCTTTAAGTGAAGATCCAGTGAGGGGTGGGCGGTAACAATGTAACAATCTCTGATTATTATACATTTGGGGGGAGTTCCCCTTTAAATGAAGATCCAGTGAGGGGTGGGCGGTAACAATGTAACAATCTCTGATTATTATACATTGGGGGGGGAGTTCCCCTTTAAATGAAGATCCAGTGAGGGGTGGGCGGTAACAATATAACAATCTCTGATTATTATACATTTGGGGGGAGTTCCCCTTTAAATGAAGATCCAGTGAGGGGTGGGCGGTAACAATGTAACAATCTCTGATTATTATACATTTGGGGGGGGAGTTCCCCTTTAAATGAAGATCCAGTGAGGGGTGGGCGGTAACAATCTCTGATTATTATACATTTGGGGGGAGTTCCCCTTTAAATGAAGATCCAGTGAGGGGTGGGCGGTAACAATGTAACAATCTCTGATTATTATACATTTGGGGGGGAGTTCCCCTTTAAATGAAGATCCAGTGAGGGGTGGGCGGTAACAATGTAACAATCTCTGATTATTATACATTTGGGGGGAGTTCCCCTTTAAATGAAGATCCAGTGAGGGGTGGGCGGTAACAATGTAACAATCTCTGATTATTATACATTTGGGGGGAGTTCCCCTTTAAATGAAGATCCAGTGAGGGGTGGGTGGTAACAATGTAACAATCTCTGATTATTATACATTTGGGGGGGAGTTCCCCTTTAAATGAAGATCCAGTGAGGGGTGGGCGGTAACAATGTAACAATCTCTGATTATTATACATTTGGGGGGAGTTCCCCTTTAAATGAAGATCCAGTGAGGGGTGGGCGGTAACAATGTAACAATCTCTGATTATTATACATTGGGGGGGGAGTTCCCCTTTAAATGAAGATCCAGTGAGGGGTGGGCGGTAACAATATAACAATCTCTGATTATTATACATTTGGGGGGAGTTCCCCTTTAAATGAAGATCCAGTGAGGGGTGGGCGGTAACAATGTAACAATCTCTGATTATTATACATTTGGGGGGGGAGTTCCCCTTTAAATGAAGATCCAGTGAGGGGTGGGCGGTAACAATCTCTGATTATTATACATTTGGGGGGAGTTCCCCTTTAAATGAAGATCCAGTGAGGGGTGGGCGGTAACAATGTAACAATCTCTGATTATTATACATTTGGGGGGGAGTTCCCCTTTAAATGAAGATCCAGTGAGGGGTGGGCGGTAACAATGTAACAATCTCTGATTATTATACATTTGGGGGGAGTTCCCCTTTAAATGAAGATCCAGTGAGGGGTGGGCGGTAACAATCTCTGATTATTATACATTTGGGGGGAGTTCCCCTTTAAATGAAGATCCAGTGAGGGGTGGGTGGTAACAATGTAACAATCTCTGATTTTTATACATTTGGGGGGAGTTCCCCTTTAAATGAAGATCCAGTGAGGGGTGGGCGGTAACAATCTCTGATTATTATACATTTGGGGGGGAGTTCCCCTTTAAATGAAGATCCAGTGAGGGGTGGGTGGTAACAATGTAACAATCTCTGATTTTTATACATTTGGGGGGAGTTCCCCTTTAAATGAAGATCCAGTGAGGGGTGGGCGGTAACAATCTCTGATTATTATACATTTGGGGGGGAGTTCCCCTTTAAATGAAGATCCAGTGAGGGGTGGGCGGTAACAATGTAACAATCTCTGATTATTATACATTGGGGGGGGAGTTCCCCTTTAAATGAAGATCCAGTGAGGGGTGGGCGGTAACAATCTCTGATTATTATACATTTGGGGGGGAGTTCCCCTTTAAATGAAGATCCATTGTAGCCATGGCGGGGTGGGCGGTAACAATGTATCATTCTGCGCTCTGATCTAAGCCCCTCCCCCTCCTGTCAGTGCGACGTCACCGTCGTCATGGCAGCGGTCGGAGAAAAGCGGGCACAACACAGCCCAGGACCCCGCCCAGCTCCTCCCTCTCCTTGTCTCCATGGCAGCGGGCGGGCTGTGGGGGCGTGTCCGGTGCGCGCCATCTGCAGTTCGTTACCAGCCGGAGTAAGGACGCGGGGGGCGGGGCTCACTGAGAGAAAGAAGCGGGCCGTCAGATAGTTACCGCCCCCCAAAGGCGGGGATTCACCTGACGTCCAGCGTTTTCATCCAATCCGATCACTGTGGAGGGCTCGACGTCCTGACTCCGCCCCTTCCCTCCCTTCACCGGCGATCTGCGCTATTGTTTCTCGGAGGGGGCGTGTCCCCAGTCTGAGTGTGCGGTGATTGGCTGTTGCTGGGGACTGGCTCCTCCCGCGGGGTGTGAGCCTGTCGTGTTGTGACGCAGCTCCGCCCGGATCGTCGTGCTCGGCTCGGCTCGGCTGTGAGGGAGAGGAAAATGGCGGACGCAGAGCTGAACGTGGACAGTCTGATCAGCCGCCTGCTAGAGGGTGAGTGAGGGGGAGGAGGAGGGGACCCGGGAGTGGGGGGGAGGGGAGGCTCAGGGGCCCCGGGGGGGGAGGAGTCCGGGGGGCCCTAATATGGCGGGAGACTCCGGGGACCTTCTGTGTGGGGGATGGGGGTGCCAGGGGCCCAATAGGGGGGCTTCATGGGGTCCCAGGGGGGAGTGGGGATAACTATGGGGGAGGGGGAACTTTATGGGGCACCAGAAGGGAATGGAGGGCCAGGGGCCAAATATGGGGGACTTTACGGGCCCCCAGGGAGGAAGAGGGGTGTGGGGGGGGGCTTACTCGGGGCATTACAGTGTGGCGGGGGACTTCCTCGGGACCCTCAGTGTAGTGGGGGGGACTTCTTCAGGGCCCTCAGTATGGCAGGGGGGGACTTCCTCGGGACCCTCAGTGTAGGGGTGATAGGCAAAGGACTTCCTCGGGGCCCTCAGTATGGCAGGGGGGGACTTCCTCGGGGCCCTCAGTATGGCAGGGGGGGACTTCCTCAGGGCCCTCGGTGTGGCGGGGGGGCGACTTCCTCAGGGCCCTCGGTGTGGCGGGGGGGCGACTTCCTCAGGGCCCTCGGTGTGGCGAGGGGGGCGACTTCCTCAGGGCCCTCGGTGTGGCGGGGGGGGCGACTTCCTCAGGGCCCTCGGTGTGGCGAGGGGGGCGACTTCCTCAGGGCCCTCGGTGTGGCGAGGGGGGCGACTTCCTCAGGGCCCTCGGTGTGGCGAGGGGGGCGACTTCCTCAGGGCCCTCAGTGTGGCGGGAGGGGGGCGACTTCCTCAGTGTGGCGGGAGGGGGGCGACTTCCTCAGTGTGGCGGGAGGGGGGCGACTTCCTCAGTGTGGCGGGGGGGGCGACTTCCTCAGTGTGGCGGGAGGGGGGCGACTTCCTCAGTGTGGCGGGAGGGGGGCGACTTCCTCAGTGTGGCGGGAGGGGGGCGACTTCCTCAGTGTGGCGGGAGGGGGGCGACTTCCTCAGTGTGGCGGGAGGGGGGCGACTTCCTCGGGGGCCCTCAGTGTAGGGGTGGTAGGCGAAATACTTCCTCGGGGGGGCCCGCAGTATGGCGGGGTGCGACTTCCTCGGGGGTCCTCAATGTAGGGGTGATAGGGGAAGGACTTCCTCTGGGTCCTCAGTGTGGGGGGGATGGGGCACGCTCAGATTAGTAGAGAGCAGAGTGCCGGTGTTAAGGTGGGACTCCAGGTGTACGGATTATATTGATGTACGGAGCTTTGCAGTGTGAGAGTTCTTCTTCTTATTGTTACTGTTCATTGTTTATAAAGTTTTCCTGTCATGTGATCGCTGTATCTCCTCTGTGATGAGGGACTCTGCAGAGGTACAATGTATCAGACTGGAGGGGGGAGGTGATTGGTGACAATGTATCTCTTCGCTCGTGTCTTCATCAGATTGTCTTCTTCTCAGTTTATTCCTCATTTCCTGTCCCGGGGGTCTCTATAGGGGGGCCGCCCCCCCAGTTCTCAGCACCCGATGTAATCCCACCTCTGGGAATGTCTTGGTGGGCGGGGCTGTTCTGTTAGTGTCAATAAACGTGTTTAAATATATTCACCGGGGTGGTCCGGCCCCCACATTGCTGGTCTCCTCTTCTCTTCCAGGGGTAGGGGGGTTGTGTACAGAGAGCTGACCCTCCCCCCTGTGCGGGGTCTCCATGCAGTATTGGGGTCCCTAGGAGCCCCTGCATTGTGCGCTCTCCTGCAGGGAAGTGACACCTGGCGGGGTGAAGAAATGTGTCCGCCCATCTCTCCACCCACATGACTTTGAGTGACAGGTGAGGGGCATGTAGAGTGTACATTGTAGCATTGGCATCATGGGTGCCCCTGGGTATGGGAGGATGTTAGCTTGGCTCCTCCTTCCCCGCCGTGTAAGGTTACACACGGCACGAATATTGACCCTTTTCACCCCCCCCCCCATCGCTCCGCTCACCTGTTGTTACCCGCTTCACCTCCCCCCCCCCCCCCCCCCATCGCTCTGCTCACCTGTCGTGTTACCCGCTTCACCTCCCCCATCGCTCCGCTCACCTGTCGCGTTACCCGCTTCACCCCCCCCCCATCGCTCTGCTCACCTCCCGCGTTACCCACCTCACCTCCCGCATGGCTCCGCCTCACCTCCCGCATGGCTCCACCTCACCTCCCGCATGGCTCCGCCTCGCCTCCCGTGGAGACCCCGCACAGAACACACACATCCTATAACTCATAACAAATGTAACAATCTCTGCTGACCAATCTAATGTTACAAGATAACGCCCCGCCCACAACTCCGCCAGAGTTCAGAAAAAGGGAGCCCAGGACTCCTGGGACATGTAGTCCCTGGACACGGGACCCTCCCCCACTCATAGATGTGACAGACACAGAGATCTGATGTCACCGGTAGAAAGAAGTGTGAAGTATAAATTCATAGACTGGTATAGTGAGCCTTTTATAAGAGATTTGATGTCCGTATTTCACACTCTGCATTTTTTAGCTCCTCTGTAAGGTGGAAATAATTGGGACTTCGGATGATTGGCAGATTCAGGGACTCTGACACCTTTTGGGGTGGGGGTTGGGTTTCCATGATCTCCAGTAACATGCAGCCTCTGATCCCTGCAGGGGGGTGAGAAATGTCAGGAGAACATTAGCAGTTGTTCCTCCTCGGGACTGACAACTGTGTGAGTGCCAGTTGTAAAATATCATGGGGGGGGGGCGGCGGCAGTGTGCCGGTATCCATGGTGCACTCACACCTACAGGCTGATGGGAGGATATACAAGTCCCCAGGCTAAGCTTGTACTGGGAGAACTGGTGGAAGGAGCCGGCAGCTCTGGGAGGATGGGCTCCAGTCTACACAGTCACTTATAGAAGGGGGGGGAGGAGTTCTCCACCATGATGTACAGGGGGGGGGGGGGGGGAGTTCTCCACCATGATGTACAGGGGGGGGGGCGGGGAGTTCTCCACCATGATGTACAGGGGGGGGGCGGGGAGTTCTCCACCATGATGTACAGGGGGGGGGCGGGGAGTTCTCCACCATGATGTACAGGGGGGGGGCGGGGAGTTCTCCACCATGATGTACAGGGGGGGGCGGGGAGTTCTCCACCATGATGTACGGGGGGGGGGGGGAGTTCTCCACCAGGTTGTACAGGGGGGGAGTTCTCCACCATGATGTACGGGGGGGGCGGGGAGTTCTCCACCATGATGTACAGGGGAGGGGGGGAGTTCTCCACCATGATGTACAGGGGGGGCGGGGAGTTCTCCACCATGATGTACAGGGGGGGCGGGGAGTTCTCCACCATGATGTACAGGGGGGGCGGGGAGTTCTCCACCATGATGTACAGGGGGGGCGGGGAGTTCTCCACCATGATGTACAGGGGGGGCGGGGAGTTCTCCACCATGATGTACAGGGGGGGCGGGGAGTTCTCCACCATGATGTACGGGGGGGGGGAGTTCTCCACCATGATGTACGGGGGGGGGAGTTCTCCACCATGATGTACAGGGGGGGGGGGGGGGGGAGTTCTCCACCATGATGTACAGGGGGGGGGGGGGAGTTCTCCACCATGATGTACAGGGGGGGGGCGGGGAGTTCTCCACCATGATGTACGGGGGGGCGGGGAGTTCTCCACCATGATGTACAGGGGGGGGGGGGAGTTCTCCACCATGATGTACGGGGGGGGGGGGGAGTTCTCCACCATGATGTACGGGGGGGGGGGGAGTTCTCCACCATGATGTACAGGGGGGGGGCGGGAGTTCTCCACCATGATGTACAGGGGGGGGGCGGGGAGTTCTCCACCATGATGTACGGGGGGGCGGGGAGTTCTCCACCATGATGTACAGGGGGGGGGCGGGGAGTTCTCCACCATGATGTACGGGGGGGGCGGGGAGTTCTCCACCATGATGTACAGGGGGGGGGCGGGGAGTTCTCCACCATGATGTACAGGGGGGGGGCGGGGAGTTCTCCACCATGATGTACAGGGGGGGGGCGGGGAGTTCTCCACCATGATGTACAGGGGGGGGGCGGGGAGTTCTCCACCATGATGTACAGGGGGGGGGCGGGGAGTTCTCCACCATGATGTACAGGGGGGGGGCGGGGAGTTCTCCACCATGATGTACAGGGGGGGGGGCGGGGAGTTCTCCACCATGATGTACAGGGGGGGGGGCGGGGAGTTCTCCACCATGATGTACAGGGGGGGGGCGGGGAGTTCTCCACCATGATGTACAGGGGGGGGGCGGGGAGTTCTCCACCATGATGTACAGGGGGGGGGGCGGGGAGTTCTCCACCATGATGTACAGGGGGGGGGGCGGGGAGTTCTCCACCATGATGTACAGGGGGGGGGGCGGGGAGTTCTCCACCATGATGTACAGGGGGGGGGCGGGGAGTTCTCCACCATGATGTACAGGGGGGGGGCGGGGAGTTCTCCACCATGATGTACAGGGGGGGGGGGGGGGAGTTCTCCACCATGATGTACGGGGGGGGGGGGGGAGTTCTCCACCAGGTTGTACAGGGGGGGAGTTCTCCACCATGATGTACGGGGGGGGCGGGGAGTTCTCCACCATGATGTACAGGGGGGGCGGGGAGTTCTCCACCATGATGTACAGGGGGGGCGGGGAGGGGGGGCGGGGAGGGGGGGCCCCTTATCAGCCTTCTGTCTGTGGCCCGGGGGGGGGGGTGCCTTCTGTCTGTGGCCCGGGGGGGTGCCTTCTGTCTGTGGCCCGGGGGGGGTGGGGCTTTCTGTCTGTGGCGGGGGGGGTGGGGCTTTCTGTCTGTGGCCCGGGGGGGTGGGGCTTTCTGTCTGTGGCGGGGGGGGTGGGGCTTTCTGTCTGTGGCCCGGGGGGGTGGGGCTTTCTGTCTGTGGCCCGGGGGGGTGGGCTTTCTGTCTGTGGCCCGGGGGGTGGGGCTTTCTGTCTGTGGCCCGGGGGTTGGGCTTTCTGTCTGTGGCCCGGGGGGGTGGGGCTTTCTGTCTGTGGCCCGGGGGGGGGGGGCAGATGCAGCTCTTCTGATGACAGATTTCTGTGTCTGTAATTTAAAATGTTAGTTCACCTTTCTGCATTTTGTTTTTTGCATATATTACATGACACCTAAATTTGTATGGGGAATGTGGCGGGTGCTCTGCTCTGGGCAGACGTGTGTTAGATGTTCCATGTGGGGGGGGGATGGGGGGGACATAGTCTTGGTATTTAGGTAGGTCTCAGATTGAACTTGCTGGAAAGGAGAAGCTAGCAGTGAGACCCATCAGGTTCCTCTCTGTATACAGAAGGTCAGATGATTGGAGGCGATACCTGGCTGGTTGCCGGGGGTGACGGCCGTGTTTATCTGTGTTTGTATATCTGAGATCACATAGTTAAGATTCTTGTGAGGGAGAGTCGTATCCGAGCGGAACGAGGCATTGAAGATGCTGTACGAGATTTGTAGGTTCCTGGGTGTCTTGTGGGGGGGGCTGAGCACACTCCATGCGGCTCCTGCAGATCACATGAACCCCGATACTGGAAGTCAGTGATGCAAGAAGTAAAATTGATTAATGTGAGTCTGTCCTGTGTGCTCTCCATAAGAATCCCACACCTTCCATGCGTGGTTCTGTAGTGCGCGGCCCTCCATGCATGGTTCTGTAGTGCGCGGCCCTCCATGCATGGTTCTGTAGTGCGCGGCCCTCCATGCGCGGTTCTGTAGTGCGCGGCCCTCCATGCATGGTTCTGTAGTGCGCGGCCCTCCATGCGCGGTTCTGTAGTGCGCGGCCCTCCATGCGCGGTTCTGTAGTGCGCGGCCCTCCATGGGCGGTTCTGTAGTGCGCGGCCCTCCATGGGCGGTTCTGTAGTGCGCGGCCCTCCATGGGCGGTTCTGTAGTGCGCGGCCCTCCATGGGCTGTTCTGTAGTGCGCGGCCCTCCATGGGCGGTTCTGTAGTGCGCGGCCCTCCATGGGCGGTTCTGTAGTGCGCGGCCCTCCATGGGCGGTTCTGTAGTGCGCGGCCCTCCATGGGCGGTTCTGTAGTGCGCGGCCCTCCATGGGCGGTTCTGTAGTGCGCGGCCCTCCATGGGCGGTTCTGTAGTGCGCGGCCCTCCATGGGCGGTTCTGTAGTGCGCGGCCCTCCATGGGCGGTTCTGTAGTGCGCGGGCGGTCCTGTGGTGGGTGGCCCTGTGGTGGGCGGCCTTCCACGGGCGGCCCTGTGGTGTGCGGCCTTCCACGGGCGGCCCTGTGGTGCGCGGCCTTCCACGGCTTCAGAGGCAGTAGATGAGGGGTGTTCACATTCAGGAATTATACCGCCTGTCACTTTCAGTGGGCAGTTGAGATCCATTCATATGAATGGGGCCGCCCTCTACCACATACAATGCGTTTGGTTGCAGTGTGCTAGTGGGGGGTCCAAGGGGTAAAGCAGGTGGTGAGGAGGGGATACAATGTCTGCTTTAACCCCTTAGTGACTGTACGAAGCCCCCTATAATTGTATGACAAGAAGAGTCCAATGTCGGTACCCCATGGAACTCTTCTACTGGTCAGGATCTGGCTGCAGTCCCAGGCAGGACGTTTTCAGCCGCCCTCCTCTATCCCGGCAGTTATCCCTCCGCCTCGTATTGCATCCGGAACTATAGAAGCGTGGTTCGGTGCGATGCGGCCGCCTGCTCTCTCCGTAGTCGGTGCCTCTTCTTCCATATCACTCCACTAAGTTTGGGGCGCTGCAGATGGCGGGTCGGCAAGCTGAGGGCACAATCTTCCTTCACCTGGCTGCAATACACTGGTAGATCCCAATTGAGGGGTTGCCAACCCCCCAATGTGGACTCCAGAAATAACAGCGATCCATTTAATCGATCTTCTGCCAGAGTGATGAATGTAGGATCCAGCGGAGGTAAGATTCTTCATCTCTGAAATGTATTAAGGCCAATTCAGAATATTGTGCCGTGGTAACCAGCGGCAACGCACATTACATCAGTTGTTGGGATGCCAGCCCATTCACTCTAAATGTCACTCTCCGATTGGCTCTTACAAGTGATGCGTGTGTTCTGGTTTGTGTTACCCGGAGTCAGTGCAGCAGGTTGGTGTTGGGTTTGTGTATCCCGGAGTCAGTCCAGCAGGTCGGTGTTGGGTTTGTGTATCCCGGAGTCAGTCCAGCAGGTTGGTGTTGGGTTTGTGTATCCCGGAGTCAGTCCAGCAGGTCGGTGTTGGGTTTGTGTATCCCGGAGTCAGTCCAGCAGGTTGGTGTTGGGTTTGTGTATCCCGGAGTCAGTCCAGCAGGTTGGTGTTGGGTTTGTGTACCCCGGAGTCAGTCCAGCAGGTTGGTGTTGGGTTTGTGTATCCCGGAGTCAGTCCAGCAGGTTGGTGTTGGGTTTGTGTACCCCGGAGTCAGTCCAGCAGGTCGGTGTTGGGTTTGTGTATCCCGGAGTCAGTCCAGCAGGTCGGTGTTGGGTTTGTGTATCCCGGAGTCAGTCCAGCAGGTCGGTGTTGGGTTTGTGTACCCCGGAGTCAGTCCAGCAGGTTGGTGTTGAGTTTGCGGCTTGTTACTTTAGTTAGAACAGCTCTGTTCTATGCAGGTTGAGGTTGGTGTGTAGGGGGCGGGGACGGGTGTGTTTTCTTTGCTCTGTGACTCTGGAGTTCTGGCCGAGTATTCCAGCTATTCAAAGAATATGGAGTGTAATTAAACCCTGCCCCCTCTGCCCCCCCTGCCCCCTCTGCCCCCCCTGCCCCCTCTGCCCCCCCCCCCCCCCCGCCCCCTCTGCTCCCTGCCCCCTCTGCCCCTCCGACTAGTTGTAAAAACACTTTAAAATGTCAAAACGAAAGATGAAAATAAAGCTGCCCTGAGAAACCCAAATGAGATCCACTAAATATCCTCTAATGTATAGGAGAATGCAGCCTGAGGGAGGGACAAAACCTGCAACTGGACAGTGAAAGGAGGAGCAGCAGAGTGAAGAGCTCACCTGTCACTCTGCTCTCTCCCCCTATCAGCACTTTTGTTAGTACCCAGAGGCAGGAAAGAGAGAAGGGGATTGGTCAATGATCTGTCCTGGAAGCAGTAAAGGGAGAAGGGGATTGGTCAATGATCTGTCCTGGAAGGGGAGAAGGGGATTGGTCAATGATCTGTCCTGGAAGCAGTAAAGGGAGAAGGGGGTTGGTCAATGATCTGTCCTGGAAGCAGGAAGGGGATTGGTCAATGATCTGTCCTGGAAGCAGGAAGGGGATTGGTCATTCATGTTTCACTGATGTGAATGTACAATAAATGTAAATTGCTGCATAAAATGTCATCTCTTTATAAAATACCCATAAAAGCAGGGAAGGGGATTACATTTCTCCTCTTCATACATCGCTCCTCCTGCGCCTCTCTATGTCGTCTCGGAGAGGATGATGGGTAATTGTGATCCCTGTACAGTGTGAATGGATGACGTCTGGGAAATGTAGGAATAAACATGGCAAACAGTACAATTGTGTGTTCAAAGTGTTTTTTTTTTTTTTTTTTGTCCTTCTTGTTATGCTTAAAAAAAAAAAAAAAAAAAAAAAATCTGTATTTCTAATAGATGGGCCACTAATTAGCAGCTTTCTAAAAGTTTCAGCTCTGAACGTTTCTCGTCAGTTCACAGGCAGACGGAGGCCGATACTCATTTCTACTATTTTACACTTGAAGTGTTCAGGATGGAAAAAAAAAAAAGATTTTTGTTTATTTATTTCTTTTTTTTTTAATGTTTTTGTGCTGCAAGACAATCCCCCCTCCTGGTCGGGGCCGGGCTCTGTTGCCTCCTGGGATTCCAGGTCTGTGATCCGGGCCGGGCTCTGTTGCCTCCTGGGATTCCAGGTCTGTGATCCGGGCCGGGCTCTGTTGCCTCCTGGGATTCCAGGTCTGTGATCCGGGCCGGGCTCTGTTGCCTCCTGGGATTCCAGGTCTGTGATCCGGGCTCTGTTGCCTCCTGGGATTCCAGGTCTGTGATCCGGGCCGGGCTCTGTTGCCTCCTGGGATTCCAGGTCTGTGATCCGGGCCGGGCTCTGTTGCCTCCTGGGATTCCAGGTCTGTGATCCGGGCTCTGTTGCCTCCTGGGATTCCAGGTCTGTGATCCGGGCCGGGCTCTGTTGCCTCCTGGGATTCCAGGTCTGTGATCCGGGCTCTGTTGCCTCCTGGGATTCCAGGTCTGTGATCCGGGCCGGGCTCTGTTGCCTCCTGGGATTCCAGGTCTGTGATCCGGGCCGGGCTCTGTTGCCTCCTGGGATTCCAGGTCTGTGATCTGGGCCGGGCTCTGTTGCCTCCTGGGATTCCAGGTCTGTGATCCGGGCCGGGCTCTGTTGCCTCCTGGGATTCCAGGTCTGTGATCCGGGCTCTGTTGCCTCCTGGGATTCCAGGTCTGTGATCCGGGCCGGGCTCTGTTGCCTCCTGGGATTCCAGGTCTGTGATCTGGGCCGGGCTCTGTTGCCTCCTGGGATTCCAGGTCTGTGATCCAGGCCGGGCTCTGTTGCCTCCTGGGATTCCAGGTCTGTGATCCGGGCCGGGCTCTGTTGCCTCCTGGGATTCCTCCCATCTATCCCCCGGAGGAAGTGTCGCTAAGCTGCAACTTTGTGGTGCTTTTGTGCACAGAACCTGCACACTAATTCCCATCCCCCAGAATCGATCAGCACGGTGTCTTCCGGCTCCCAATCACTTGGAAGAGGCTGGTGGTGCATCTTCTACACATACCACATGCTGTGTGTTTTGTTTTTAATGGTGGGGTGGAAGAAGGTGGGGGGAGGGGGATTTTGAAGTGCGGTTTGAGTTCTGCTTTAAATTTGTAATATTATTTAAAGGTCGCCTCTGATCTCTGCACTCCCCTTCCCACCCCCGGGGTTGTTCTCTGCCCTCATGGGCTTTATACTTTTGGCCTCGGCTGTCCACACAGCGTTCCTCAACCCTTTCTCCAGGAAAGGCTCACATTAGAATTGTGTGTAGTACCGGGGCGCTCCAGACTTAGGGCTCGGTCAGCCGGTGCATCCAGGCGTGTGCAACTTTACGCACGTTCCCCCACGTTGTGTGTGGGGGAGGGGGGGGCTGCTCTGTGCATGTGAAATGTGTCAGTAGAGCTGCACAATTTTGGATAAAATGAGAATCACAATTTTTTTGCTTAGAATAAAGATCGCGATTCTCACGTAACATCTTTCAGATTGTACAAAAAAATTGGGCCAACTTTACTGTTTAGTATTGGGGTTTTTTAATATTTATTTTATATTGAAGTGTATTTTTCCCACAAAAATACATGTGAAAGACCACTGCGCAAATACCGTGTGACATAAAATATTGCAATGACCACCATTTTATTCTCAAGGGTCTCTGCTAAAAAAAAAAAAAAGTAACTTTCCAGCAAAAAATACATAATGTAAGCAGCGTGTTTTAGAGAGAGGTTTTGTCTTTAAGTGGTTAAACTGACCTCATTTACAGACCGAAGTTCATTCCTTTGATCTAAAAGCACTGAATGATGCTTGGTACAGGAGTAGTAGTGACGGGAGAAGAGAGCTGGCAGGAGGTGTGGGCTGTGCTCTCTCCCCTCACATCCCTCCTCTCTTGTCTGTACAGTTAGTGATATTAAAGGGTGTTTTTTCTAATAAGTTATACTCCGCTGTATGGAATGGTTTTGCACAGAATAGCCTCCGATCCTCTTCTTTTCAGGTCCCCCGTCGGTGCTCCTGCCCCCAGTAACAAGCCACTTGCTATGGGGGCATTCCTGAGCCCCACATCTTGGCCCTGCCCCCGTTCTCTCCTTATTGGCTCGCTGTCTGTGATTGATAGCAGCTCCTGCTGCTGTCTCAGCCAATGAGGAGAGGGATTTCCAGGACAGCTGAGGATTCTCTGCACATTGCTGGATCAAGGGGGGGCTTAGGTGAGTATGGGGGGGGGGGCACATGAGGAGAGCAGCACATGGAAGGTTTTTTATCTTTATACATGAAGGTAAATCTTCAACCTTTTTACAGCCACTTTACCACAAGATTACGCTTTTGGATCAGACTGTATGAGGTTTCATTACCCCCCCCCCCCTCCCCCACCACCCACAATTTCTGGTGCCAGGACAGTAGTGTGTGGAGCGGATGGGGGGGGGGGGTAAATCGATCCCTGTACATTGGGATCTGTGAGTGGTTCTGGGTTGTGTATACAGAGAAGAGGGAGAGAGCACAGCCTGCACCACCACCCCGCTGCTATCTGTACTAAAGTCAGCCCCCCCCCCCCAGAACGCTGGGAATGAAGGGTGGTCTGATGTCCCCCCCCCCCCCCCCCCCCCCCCCCTGAAGAGTTGAGCCCACAATGCTCTTCTCTCACAGTCCGCTCCTTCCTTCTACATCGAGTGTCTGTCCTTTTCACTTCTGACCTATGAACACAGCAGGAAGTGACAGTTGTCACCCATACAGGTGTCTCTATGTGAAGGTTTCCCCTCCTGGTCTCGGCTTTGGATTTCCTCCTCTCATGTGAGTCGGGAGAAGAGCTGTGAAGAGATCCCCCTGCAGGAAAGGCACCGTTCTCCGCTCTTAGAATATCGGTGTAAACCGCAGTCATCGGAACCACATCTGATTGTACTGATTACCTCCCATTATCACAGCGGGGGGGGCTTTAGCAGCAATTAAGTCTTTTACCAATTTAATTTGTTTTCGGTACAGATCTTTGCTGACTGTCTCCTAACATTTCTCTCATTTACTCGCTCAGCATCAGCGAACAACGCGAGTGACCCGCGACCCCCCACAATTTACTTCCGTAATTATTTCATTTACAGCAATTCTCCTGATCTTAAATCAATAAGAGCCGGCCGGGTAATTCCACCCCCTCCCCCGATATTCTCTGCACTACGGCTGCCTGTCTTCAGGTGCCACATTGGAGAGGAAATAAGCGGCGTCAAATGATCCGGGTCTAAAGTGATGCGGAAATCAACTTGGGGACACTGGATTAACGACCATAAAAAATAGGGATGCACCGATGCCTACCGTGTGTGGGTTTTTTTTTTTTTTTGTCAAAGGGGCTGTAGAAGAAACCACAGGGGGGTGGGGGAGGGGAGTTGGTGGTATTGCAAGAAATCTGATGCATGTGAAGGTGTTGGATGTAGTGCAAAGCGCTGAGAGGGCAGGTGGGATAAGTGAGATTTTCTCTGGAAGTACTTTTTGTTTGTTTTTTTTAGCTTAGCAAGTGAATTTAAAGCTGAACTCCGCCTCCACTCCCTTCTAAATTGCTGGCTTAAATAAAAAAAAAACATACCTCCAAGGGTCATAGAGATGACTAGGGACACTCTGGTCCAAGGCCAGCTCTATGGTAAACCCCCAGTGGTTCTCTGGGATCGCGCATGCGATCAAGAAGCGGGAGAATGAATTTGCCAGCGGCGGTTTATCATAGAGCTGGCCATGGAGCAGAGTGTCCCTGGTCATCTCTATGACCCTTGGAGGCCGGAAGTGATGTCATGACACCACTGCCAGCACAGGCGGATGTAAACTGTTTTTCTTTTTTAATTATTTGTATATAATGGAAAGCCAGCGATCGATTTTAAGCTTTCCAGCATCGAGGAGAGATGTGGGGACTTGAAGACCTCAGATCTCTCCATAAAGAGGACCTGTCACACACTATTCCTATTACAAGGGATGTTTACATTCCTTGCAATAGGAAAAAAAATGTAAAAGAGAAAGTGTAAAAATATATTTTTAAGAGCCCCCATCCCCCCCTCGTGCTCGGACACAGAAGCTAATGCATACGTAGGTGGCGCCTGCAAATGTAAACGGCGTTCAAACCACGAGTGAGATATCCACAAATGTCAGAGAGAGAGCAATAATTCTAGCACTAGATCTCCTCTGTAACGCTCTAAACTGGTCTCCTATAAACATCTTTAAAGTGTCGCCTGTGAAGATTTTTAGGTGCAGAATTTTGGCGCCAATCCACGATTTTAAAGTCATATGTAAGACCCCTTTCACACTGAGGCGGTTTTCAGGCGTTTTGGCGCTAGAAATGGCATCTGAAAACCGCCTCCCATTCATTTCAACGTGACTTTTCACACCGGGGTGGAGCGCTTGCGGGACGTTAGGAAAAGTCCTGCAAGCAGCATCTTTGGGGCGGTTTGGGAGCGTTGTATACACCCCTCCTCCACCGCCCTGCCCATAGAAATGAATGGGCAGCGATTTCAAATCACCTGAAAAGCACTTCAGAAGCGCTGCAACACGGGCGTTTTATAAGCCTTTCTTTGGGGTTAAAAACTCCCTGCTAGTGGCTGAAAAGCACCGCTTAAAGAGCGCTGAAACAAGCGACGCTCTAACGCTAACACGGCTATGGCCCCAGTGTGAAAGGGGTCCTTGGGTAAATATTGGTTAAAAAAAAAAAAAAAAATACATTTTTTGAACAAATTACTGTGCAAATCCGGTGTGACATAAAAATTGCAATGACCCCCATTTTATTCCCTAGGGTCTCTGCTAGAAAAAATGTTTTTTTTTTTTTTCTCATATAGGAGGGAAATGGCAGAACTGGCCTGGGCTGGAAGTGGTTAAAAACATGGCCACATGGGACCCCTATGGTGCTGCAGCAGCTTTGTGCTCCCAAAAATGCACTGCGTTTTCCGGGGTGTGTGTGTGGGGGGGGGGGGGGGGGAGGGGGTCTGTGCAGTTTAGAAACAATGGCACCCCCACACGTCTAAAGTGCTGCTGGTTGGGGATCCTGTGGGGTTTATGGATGTTCTCCCTGGCCTGCACAGATGTGACCACAGCCTTGGGCTTGTACTGCAGGGCTCTTGCTTTAGGGACTTTTACAATTTCCTTTTTATATTTAATATTTTGTCCCCTGCCCAGGGGGTGTTTGGGGGGGCGGTGTGTGTGTGTGTGTGTGTGTGTGTGTGTGTGTGTGTGTGTATATATGTGTATATATAATTATAGACCTCCAGTCTGGGGGTCTCCTCCATACACAGAGGTGGTTTGTATCTATTGTGTCTCTCGGGGTCCTCTGGAGATGATCGGCGTTCTCCAGGGAAGTGACGTCGGCGGTCGGGAGAAGGAGAAGCTCGGACTATATTTGGCCATTGTTTGGATGGATTTGTCTTTCCTGTGGAACGTGCCGGGAGCAGTAATTCGAGGATCTCTCCACCTCACACAGGGTGGTGTTTTGTGCTGACTCCGCACTCCTCTGCAGCTCTTCTATACAGGAGATCATTACTTCTCTGACGTGAAGCTGCTGCTTTACCACATGAATGATTCTCAGCCACCGAGAGAAATAACAAAGTTGTGATTCGTGTTCTGAGCTTCGTGTCTTTGCTGGGATTGGGCTCAGTGAGCTCCATTTACCTCTATTGTGTCCTCAGCAGAGAGATGGGGCCCTTCTGTGAGGGGCCACAGGACCCACCGGCTCCTAACCATGGAGTGTCAGCCTGTATATCCCCCTTATCACCGGGAATGATTCCAGTGCTCTGATCATTTCACGATTAGTCATGTGACCCTTCACCCAAATTCATTTTATATATGTATGACCAGAGCTTTCTTTTGGTGGGATTTTATAGTCACCAAAAGTGTGTTATTTGTGTGTGTTTCTTTTTGGTTGTTTTCGTGTGTGTGTGTGTGTGTGTGTGTGTGTGTGTGTGTGTGTGTGTGTGTGTATTTTGGTTTTGTACAAAAAAAACAAACAACCAAAACAAACAAAAAAACCACACAAAACAAAGTTAAAGCAAAAAAGGAAAAGCTCACTATTGGCAGTCAGCGGCCCCCAACGCTCCTCAATAACTACCCCCTCCCCCTTTAATAAAATCTCACAATCATTGGTGACACTAGAAGAACACCCACCTTTCACCTTCGGCAACAATCCTCCTTCCTGTGTTTACAAACATTCAGCACTCCGGGAGAGTTATCTTTATCGAGGAGAAGCAGCCGACTGATGATCTCTTCTATTGGGCTACATTGAACCTGTAGAGCAGGGATGTCAAACTGGCGGCCTTCCAGCTATTGCGGAACTACAAGTCCCATCATGCCACTGCGAGTCATGCTTGTAACTGTCAGCCTTGCAATGCCTTATGGGACTTGTAGTTCTGCTACAGTTTGAAGGCCGCCAGTTTGATACCTGTGCTGTAGAGTCTGGTGAATGTGATCGGGTATCTGGTAGTCATGGAGGATCTCCATAACTAAACCCTGTGGGCGGGATGAAATTTGTCGGGGGGCGTGGCCTGGTTGGAGTCGGGCTGAAGCCGCTTTCATTCATCTGACACTTTGGACTTTCTTGGAGTTTGGATTTCTTTTCCATCAAGTGTGTGAATAGAGCTGGGAGGGGCTCTGCCCACCCCGGCACCCTCCTTAGTGTGGGTCACTGGAACAGTTCACACCCAACGCTCATCACCCAGAGGGGTACAGGAGTTACTTTAGTGTGTGGGCACACCATTGAACACACTAGGCGTAAACTTAGCCTTCACACTGCTCTCTCCTACTATCAGCATGCTGCCTGTTAACAGACAAGCACTGCACCATGACTGATTGGCACAGGGACTGCTGGAGGCTGTGATACCCGGGGGGGGGGGCACATTCAGGCCCTCACATTGCTTACATTTACAAAAATACATCTTGGTGAATACAGAAAAATAGAAAAATACGAATGGCGCCCATGGGACTTTAAATGAGGTGTAAATGGTGATCAGAGGGTAAACAGATGTAAAGGTACAAGTATTTTATTTGAAAACAACAGTATAATCCATAATAGGACATGAGCATGGGTGAACAGGTTCATAAAACAGCAACATTGCATAGTAATCCTAAAACATAGCCATAATATAATAGTAATACATGTAATACAGGTATGCATAGTACATCTCTAACCCGACGCGTTTCGCGAGCTTTCCTCGCTTCATCAGGGGCTGATGTGCATAACTGCTGTCTGTAAAAACAGATAAAAGTAATTAGAGTATCGGTTATGATTGGTTAAAAGCAAGAAGCCAGAACCGATCATCCCATACTAATGAGACCAAGGCTACTGACACAGAACCCATGCAGGGGTCGGCGGAGGGCATCTCCCCCGGGAGCTGAAGAGGCCGAGGACCCAACCGGAGGGCCGAGGTCAGGCATGGGGGGGCAGCATGGCAAGTGGGAGAAAGAGGAGAACAAGAACCCCAATTGTTCCCAAATGTACTGCAGGGCAACTCACTGTATAAAAATATAAATATAGAGTAGTATAAGATGAAGGGGTTTAGAAGCATGGGATATACATAATGGCATAAAATGCAAAGTATGCTAGTAAATAGGGTCAAAGATAATAACAATGGTATTGTCATAAAAGTATAAAGTATATGCTACTTGCATAGTATGCATAGGGTGTCCCGCAGAACAGAGAGAGGAAGAGGGGTACAGAGTGAAGAAATAAAAGAGAAAGGAAAGAAAAAAGGGGGAGAAGAAAAGGAGAAAACAGGGGGAAGTGAGGTTTAAGGCGGGAGCTGGTGTCAGTATGGCAAACTTTTTCTTCACCATCTTTCACCAACACCTAGTCGGGACGCTTCACTAGACTGGTAGGCATTTTATCCACATACTTCAACTTCAACATTTATACTCGCATCCCACAGTGTACTTATCCGCACTTGCCATGTCTCATTGACTCTCCCCATTACACACTTTTCACTTCTTCCTTCCTTTCACATGTAAGTCCTTTTCCAGTTCATCACATCTTCTATATGTTTTGTCTTTTCTCTCACTGCGCTCCATTTTCCCCCCACTTTTCCCACTTTCTTTCTTTTCTTTTCCCCTGGTCCTGCTCCCTTTTTCTTTCTTCTTCCCTTTTTTTTTTTTTTTTCTTTTCCTCATTTCTGCCACCTTTCACCTCACGTCCCCCTGTTTTCTCCTTTTCTTCTCCCCCTTTTTTCCTTCCTTTCTCTTTTATTTCTTCACTCTGTACCCCTCTTCCTCTCTCTGTTCTGCGGGACACCCTATGCATACTATGCAAGTAGCATATACTTTATACTTTTATGACAATACCATTGTTATTATCTTTGACCCTATTTACTAGCATACTTTGCATTTTATGCCATTATGTATATCCCATGCTTCTAAACCCCTTCATCTTATACTACTCTATATTTATATTTTTATACAGTGAGTTGCCCTGCAGTACATTTGGGAACAATTGGGGTTCTTGTTCTCCTCTTTCTTTCTCCCACTTGCCATGCTGCCCCCCCATGCCTGACCTCGGCCCTCCGGTTGGGTCCTCGGCCTCTTCAGCTCCCGGGGGAGATGCCCTCCGCCGACCCTTGCATGGGTGCTGTGTCAGTAGCCTTGGTCTCATTAGTAAGTATGGGATGATCGGTTCTGGCTTCTTGCTTTTAACCAATTATAACCGATACTCTAATTACTTTTATCTGTTTTTACAGACAGCAGTTATGCACATCAGCCCCTGATGAAGCGAGGAAAGCTCGCGAAACGCGTCGGGTTAGAGATGTACTATGCATACCTGTATTACTATTATATTATGGCTATGTTTTAGGATTACTATGCAATGTTGCTGTTTTATGAACCTGTTCACCCATGCTCATGTCCTATTATGGATTATACTGTTGTTTTCAAATAAAATACTTGTACCTTTACATCTGTTTACCCTCTGATCACCATTTACACCTCATTTAAAGTCCCATGGGCGCCATTCGTATTTTTCTGTTTCTGTTATTAGGGATGGAGGTGGTTTATGTTAGGGGTCAGCTCCCAGACATTTTCTTTGTATCTTGGTGAATACAGAGCTTTTTTTTTTTTTTTTTAAAGCCCGACGTTCAGAAAGTTTTGGATGGGGAGTTGAAGGCTTTAGATGAGATCTCTTTATCTCTCTCTCTTCTTTTTTTTTTTTTTTTTTTTTTTCTCTCTCTCTCTCTCTATATCTATATTTAGAGCTGCACAATTAATCGCCAAGAATCGTTATGGCGATCTCGACTAAAGTGTTTCACAATTCTTTCTATGCAAAGAATTCTCTCTGCTCTTCTGAAGCCCTCAAAAGAAAGGAAGAGAAAAACCGGACAGTCTGCCAAGAATCACAACATTCTTTATCAGTTGAACTTAAAGTGGAGTTCCACCCAAAAGTGGAACTTCCACTCATCGGATTCCTTCCCCCCCCCCCCCCCCTCCGGTGTCACAGTTGGCACCTTTCAGGGGGAGGGGGGTGCAGATACCTGTATATTACAGGTATCTGTACCCACTTCCGGCATAGATAGCCGCAGAATCTGCGGGTATTTACGCCACTTCCTGCTCCCTCCCCGCTGCCTGCTGAGAAACACACGGGTCCCAGAGACAGCAGGGACTATCCGTATTGCGCTGCGCAACTCGCGCATGCGCAGTAGGGAACCGGGAAGTGAAGCCGCACGGCTTCACTTCCTGATTCCCTTACCGAAGATGGAGGCTGCAGCACCCGAGGACGGAGAGACGGTTCGGGCGCCCTGGACAGGTAAGTGTCCATGTTTTAAAAGTCAGCAGCTGCAGTATTTGTAGCTGCTGACTTTAAAAAAAAAAAAAAAAAAAATTTTCGGTGGTCGCTCCGCTTTAAGTATAAACATTGTAACAATCTGTCAATGGAATAGACTTCCTGTGTAAGTGAAAAAAGTTTAACCACTTAAACACTAAACCCTTTTCTGATATTTGTTGGTTTCAAGTTATAATCTTTTTTTTTTTTCCTAGAAAATTACTTAGAACCCCCAAACTTATATATTTTTTAGTAGACGCCCTAGAGAATAAAATGGTGGTTGTTGCAATATTTTATGTCACACTGTATTTTCGCAGCGGTCTTTCAAATGCATTTTTTTTAAAATTACTTTAATGAATTAAAAAAAAAAAATCTAACCAGTAAAGTTAGCCCATTTTTTTTTTTTTTTTTTAAGTATAATGTTGAAGATTTTACATCGCGAGAATCGTGATCTTTCTATTCTAAGCAAAAAAATTGTGATTCTCATTTTGGCCAGAATGGTGCAGCTCTAAAATATATCTATATCTCTATCTATCCCTTAACCACTTCAGCTCTCTCTTGTTTACCCCCCATGGACCAGGCCATATTTTCACATTGCAGATGTGTCTATTCATAAGGCTATAACTTTGTAATTACTTATGATATAGAATCGATACATTTAATATATAAATGCAGTATCGGTGCATCCCCCCCCCCCCCCCACATGTCTGTCTTGTGTTTTGGTTGCAGTTCTGAGTCTTGCCGACTTGTATCTCTTCTCCATCAGCTGTGCCGCGTTCTCTGTATATGCGGGCGGATGGGACAGTTGTCGGAGGTTGTCGTTGATCTCCCTGTCAGCTGCTCCTCTCATGCGGCTCTACAGCGACTTATTCTTGGCAGACAACACGACTGCGATCTGTGTGACCCGAAGGTTTATTTTTATTCCGGTATCTCATCTAAAAATACTGCAGCTTATCTCCGGGTATAAACTCTGACCCACTGGAAGAGCCGGTTCTCGGATCGCTGTGTTCTTGAATCGCTGCCTATCTGAAGGGCGCGTCGTTGGGTCACCTTTGGTTAATAAGTTGTAGAGCGTATCCAACGCCAAACCTTTCTTATTTTGGTTAGAGTTGAGGTGTTAGAATAGGGGGAGGCAACCTGGGGCCCTCCAGCTGTTGCAGAACTACAAGTCCCATCATGCCTCTGGGAGTCTTGCAATGCCTCATGGGAGATGTAGTTCCACACCAGCTGGAGAGCTGCAGCTTGCCGACTGATGTGTTATAACCTCTGTGGGGTTATTGTTGGGGACCCCGTTTAGGCTGGATTGAGATTTTCAGGCACCCCCAACTCATGCATTTACAATTGTACATGTGTAATATGTGGGGGCGGATGGAGGGACGGTGCGGCTCTCGTTCAGGGAGGACGTCCTATGACGGCGCCCCAGAACGGCCGCTAGGGCACGGCGTGACCCCGATCTCTGCAAAGAGCCACGGTTCTTTAACCATGTGATCGTCATGTGATCGTCGGAGTGCCGATCAGCAGCATCTCCTCTCAGGGGAGACCTTGGCAGGTAATCGGGGCACTGATTACAGGAAAGCCCCAGCATTGCCCATTGGTGCCACCAGTCAGTGCATCCCATCTGTGCCCATCAGTGCTGTGCCGCCTATCAGTGCCCGCCAGAAGTGCCGCCTATCAGTGCCCGCCAGAAGTGCCGCCTATCAGTGCCCGCCAGAAGTGCCGCCTATCAGTGCCCGCCAGAAGTGCCGCCTATCAGTGCCCGCCAGAAGTGCCGCCTATCAGTGCCCGCCAGAAGTGCCGCCTATCAGTGCCCGCCAGAAGTGCCGCCTATCAGTGCCCGCCAGAAGTGCCGCCTATCAGTGCCCGCCAGAAGTGCCGCCTATCAGTGCCCGCCAGTGCCACCCAGAAGTGCAGCCTCATCAGTGAAGAAGAAAAATTACTTATTTACAAAATTTACTGACCAACTTTTTTACAAAAAATAAAATAAAAATATAAAAATCTCAGCAGTGAGTAAATCCCACCAAAAGAAAGCTCTATTTGTGTGAAGAAAAAGATATAAAAAAAAATTGTGTACAGTGTTACATGACCGCGATTATCATTCCAAGTGTGAGAGCACTGAAAGCTGAAGATTGGCCTGGGCAGGGTAAGTGCCCGGTATGCAAGTGGTTAATGAGACATCCAGGGTCTAAAAGACCCCCCAATGTCTCCTCTGTGCTCCACTCAATGTAATGCACATCACGTTGTATTAGGTTCCTTCCCCGGCCTTGGAGGCTGAGGAAACTACATCACTTCCGGGTAGGGGTGCAACGGATCGTCATCAATCCGTGATCCGATCCGCGGAGGTTGATCCGTACAGGACACCCGCGATCCGTGGAGCGCTCTGTGGCCTCGGCCATAGGAAAGGCCGCAGCTTCGGCCTAGCTCCGGAGCGGCGGCCCTCTTGGTACACCCGGCGGCCGTTTAGCAGGTGATCTCTCCCCTCTGTGTACTGATCTGTACGGTGGAGGGGAGAGATCGGATGGCAGCAGTGCCAATACTCTGCAATGCCCTGCCAATTCTCTGCCATACCCTCCCTGCCAATACTCTGCCATACCCTGCCAATATACCCACCAATACCCTGCAATACTCTGCCAATAGGGAGATTGTGGATATTACAGTTGGGGAGATTTTTTTTTTTTTTTTTGTTGATCCGAAAATGATCCGAACCGTGACTCCTGATCCGAGGAACGATCCGTTGCACCCCTACTTCCAGGTCAAAACAAGAAGGGGGAGGGGATGCCTCCGCTCTCCTTCCTCCCCAGCATCACCCGCTATTCCGGTTCTGGGCCACAGGTGGGCATGTGGAGGCTTTCAGGCAGCAGCCCAGGCGCCAGGACACAATTACATGTCGCCATGGTGATTTGTGGAGCCCTGTGTATAATGCACACCGGTATTGCAGTGCACTGGCTGGGATAAGCTTTGAAGTACTAAACCCTTCCTTCCTCTCCTTCCTTCCTCTCCTTCCTTCCTCTCCTTCCTCTCCTCTCCTTCCTCTCCTCTCCTTCCTCTCCTTCCTTCCCTTCCTTCCTTCCTCCCCTTCCTTCCTCCCCTTCCTTCCTCTCCTTCCTTCCTTCCTTCCTTCCTCTCCTTCCTTCCTTCCTTCCTTCCTTTCCTTCCTTCCTTCCTTCCTTTCCTTCCTTCCTTTCCTTCCTTCCTTTCCTTCCTTCCTTCCTTCCTTTCCTTCCTTCCTTTCTCCTTCCTTCCTTCCTTCCTTCCTTCCTTCCTTCCTCTCTCCTTCCTTCCTTCCTTCCTTCCTTCCTTCCTTCCTTCCTCTCTCCTTCCTTCCTTCCTTCCTCTCTCCTTCCTTCCTTCCTTCCTTCCTTCCTTCCTCTCTCCTTCCTTCCTTCCTTCCTTCCTTCCTTCCTTCCTCTCTCCTTCCTTCCTTCCTTCCTTCCTTCCTCTCTCCTTCCTTCCTTCCTTCCTCTCTCCTTCCTTCCTTCCTTCCTTCCTCTCTCCTTCCTTCCTTCCTTCCTTCCTCTCTCCTTCCTTCCTTCCTTCCTCTCTCTCCTTCCTTCCTTCCTTCCTCTCTCTCCTTCCTTCCTTCCTTCCTTCCTCTCTCTCCTTCCTCTCTCTCCTTCCTTCCTTCCTTCCTCTCTCTCCTTCCTTCCTTCCTCCCTCTCCTTCCTTCCTTCCTTCCTCTCTCTCCTTCCTTCCTTCCTTCCTTCCTCTCTCTCCTTCCTTCCTTCCTTCCTCTCTCTCCTTCCTTCCTTCCTTCCTCTCTCTCCTTCCTTCCTTCCTTCCTCTCTCTCCTTCCTTCCTTCCTTCCTTCCTTCCTTCCTTCCTTCCTTCCTCTCTCTCCTTCCTTCCTCTCTCTCCTTCCTTCCTTCCTCTCTCTCCTTCCTTCCTTCCTTCCTCTCTCCTTCCTTCCTTCCTTCCTCTCTCTCCTTCCTTCCTTCCTTCCTTCCTCTCTCTCCTTCCTTCCTTCCTTCCTTCCTTCCTCTCTCTCCTTCCTTCCTTCCTTCCTTCCTTCCTTCCTTCCTCTCTCTCCTTCCTTCCTTCCTTCCTTCCTTCCTCTCTCCTTCCTTCCTTCCTTCCTTCCTTCCTTCCTTCCTCTCTCCTTCCTTCCTTCCTTCCTTCCTTCCTTCCTTCCTTCCTCTCTCTCCTTCCTTCCTTCCTTCCTTCCTTCCTTCCTTCCTTCCTTCCTTCCTCTCTCTCCTTCCTTCCTTCCTTCCTTCCTCTCTCTCCTTCCTTCCTTCCTTCCTTCCTTCCTCTCTCTCCTTCCTTCCTTCCTCTCCTTCCATTTTTTTCTTTATTTTTATTTTTATAATCGGCAACACCTCATTATTGTCTGTAGCTCAGGACAACAGTCCAGCCCATTCTGTAAAGGTGTGTTTTTTTTAAATTTTTTTTAAGCACTTTATTTCTCTTGTTCTGCCTCATCCTCTTGGCTTTTCTGGTACTGCTTCCTGAACTTCCTGGCAGGGATTGCGCACTCACAACCGGTACCCGGATCCCAATCATTGGGGCCACGGCTCCCATCATGCAGGCATTGGCACCCCATCTTCTATGTTGCCCTCTAGGGGTGAAGGTAGCAGCCTCGCGGTCCCCACAATGTCCATAGGTTATCTGTAAAGACAAAGGAGGTGCCTGGGAAAAGGAAGGCGGGGCAGCGATCACATGACTTGTATAAACACAAAGGCCCCGCCCCCCTGATTACAATGTGGGCTCATCTGTAGCTGGAATGTAAAGAAATGTATAGATTTCCTCAGTGAGCTGCGGATCGATTTATTCGATTATAAACCTTCCACAATCCTTTCCTATGACTGATGGAAGTACAGGGGGCGGGGGTGGGGGATTTCATTCATTTGTGATTATAAATTGCATTGTGAGTAATGGCTTCTCTGCTGGCCGGAGCTTATTAGAGGCCGATCTTCATCATCCGCCGCACATCGCTATTGATTTTATTTTATTCCCCACCCCCCCCCCCCCCTCCTTTTTTGAAGTGGTTCATCAGAAAATGAACAGCGGTCCTAATTATCTTTGTATGTTTTATTGTCGGTCAGTTCTCTAGCTATGCTGGGAAGTCAGCCAGCTCTCCTCCAATCATCAGACTTGCCCTGAGACACCTCCCCTGCACAGCCATTCACTGGAATGATCAGTGTGCTGCTGATTCTCTTCCCCGGCTCTTATGCAGCTGAGAACAAAGGGAATGTGATCACTTATTAAAAAAGGACAAAAAGTGTTTAGTGTGTGTGTGTGGGTTTTTTTTTTTTTATCTATTTACAAATGTGTCTTTAATTCCTCTTTGAGTCCCGGTACACAGTAGTGCAATGACAGACGTCGCATGCGATTTTTAGCCATACAAACGGCTGAAATCTCTTTCGCACCAAAGTGGTGCAGGACCCTTTTTTTTTTTTTTTTGGTCCGCACTGGAATTGGATGGTGTCTACATCTATGCGATCCGATTCCTGGATCAGTTCACATTGTGATCTGCGATTTGGGCGGTGTCATTGACACCCGCAGCGGTTGGCAGATCTGTGTGACCCGCTGTGCAATGCGAGAACCCGCACCTGGATGGGTCGCGTCTATCTGATAGAACATCAGCAGTGGGTGGGCTGGCGGGGACCAAGACGCGGTTTCTGGTCGCCATGGCAACCTGGCGCCTGGGATTTGCTGAGCTCTGGGTTAAGCAATCTTGATTTTATTCTGGCAGAATCACTTGTCTGACATCAGCCTTAAGCCTTGTACACACGATCGAATTTTCAGCAAAGCATCAGACTTTTGTCCGAAGGGCGTGTGCCGGGATCTTGTCTTACATACAAACTGCACGCAATTGTCGCCCAACAAACACGAACGTAATGACGTACTATGTGGAATTTCAGCTCTTGGGCGCCACCCTTTGGGCACCTTCTGCTAATGTCATGTTTGGTGAGCATTGATCCGAGCATGCGTGTTTGTACTTTTGTGTGACGGACTTGTGTACACACGATAGGAAAATCTGACAACAGAACGTTGTCCACCGAAAATTTACTAGCCTGAAACCAACATTTGTTGGTGGAAAGTTGGCCAATTGTCTGGAGCGTACAAACGGTCGGATTTTAGGCAGTGTGTCATCACACAATCCCCTGCCGAAAATCCGATCGTGTGTACGAGGTTTAATATAATTTCACACTGCAGATCTAGAACTATGGGGGGGGGGAGGGGGTGCAGAGGTGCCTAGGCACAATCACATACAGGAAGTGATCGTCTTCAGGAGGAGTTTCGGACCGGCTGTAGATTGTTCCGACACCGATAACTTTTCTCCATGTTCCTATAACTAGGTGAACTGTCACATTTTGGGGTCAGTGCACTTTAAGCGATCGTTCAGTCTGGTGTAATGAGTGTTTCTGCTGATCATCAATAATGTATTTGGAGATAATAGGAGAAGGTTTGTGCTGAGCGCCGAGTCTCTCCGGCTTCTAATCTGAGGAACGTTCTCCTCCGATCCGGGAAGAGCTCCTCCAATTCCTTCTCTTCTAATCTGAGGAACGTTCTCCTCCGATCCGGGGAAGAGCTCCTCCAATTCCTTCTCCTCTAATCTGAGAAACGTTCTCCTCCGATCCGGGGAAGAGCTCCTCCAATTCCTTCTCTTCTAATCTGAGGAACGTTCTCCTGTGTCCTGGGGAAGAGCTCCTCCAATTCCTTCTCTTCTAATCTGAGGACGTTCTCCTCCGATCCGGGAAGAGCTCCTCCAATTCCTTCTCCTCTAATCTGAGGAACGTTCTCCTCCGATCCGGGGAAGAGCTCCTCCAATTCCTTCTCTTCTAATCTGAGGAACGTTCTCCTCCGATCCGGGGAAGAGCTCCAATTCCTTCTCTTCTAATCTGACGAACGTTCTCCTCCGATCCGGGGAAGAGCTCCTCCAATTCCTTCTCCTCTAATCTGAGGAACGTTCTCCTCCGATCCGGGGAAGAGCTCCTCCAATTCCTTCTCTTCTAATCTGAGGAACGTTCTCCTGTGTCCTGGGGAAGAGCTCCTCCAATTCCTTCTCTTCTAATCTGAGGAACGTTCTCCTCCGATCCGGGGAAGAGCTCCAATTCCTTCTCTTCTAATCTGAGGAACGTTCTCCTCCGATCCGGGGAAGAGCTCCAATTCCTTCTCTTCTAATCTGAGGAACGTTCTCCTCCGATCCGGGGAAGAGCTCCAATTCCTTCTCTTCTAATCTGAGGAACGTTCTCCTCCTGATCCGGGGAAGAGCTCCTCCAATTCCTTCTCCTCTAATCTGAGAACGTTCTCCTCCGATCCGGGGAGAGCTCCTCCAATTCCTTCTCCTCTAATCTGAGGAACGTTCTCCTCTGATCCGGGGAAGAGCTCCTCCAATTCCTTCCCTTCTAATCTGAGGAATGTGCTCCTCCAATTCCTTCTCTTCTAATCTGAGGAACGTTCTCCTCCGATCCGGGGAAGAGCTCCTCCAATTCCTTCTCTTCTAATCTGAGGAACGTTCTCCTCCGATCCGGGGAAGAGCTCCTCCAATTCCTTCTCCTCTAATCTGAGGAACGTTCTCCTCCGATCCGGGGAAGAGCTCCTCCAATTCCTTCTCCTCTAATCTGAGGAACGTTCTCCTCCGATCCGGGGAAGAGCTCCTCCAATTCCTTCTCCTCTAATCTGAGGAACGTTCTCCTCTGATCCGGGGAAGAGCTCCTCCAATTCCTTCCCTTCTAATCTGAGGAATGTGCTCCTCCAATTCCTTCTCTTCTAATCTGAGGAACGTTTCTCCTCCGATCCGGGAAGAGCTCCTCCAATTTCTCTCCTCTAATCTGAGGAACGTTCTCCTCCGATCCGGGGAAGAGCTCCTCCAATTCCTTCTCTTCTAATCTGAGGAACGTTCTCCTCCGATCCGGGGAAGAGCTCCTCCAATTCCTTCTCTTCTAATCTGAGGAACGTTCTCCTGTGTCCTGGGGAAGAGCTCCTCCAATTCCTTCTCTTCTAATCTGAGGAACGTTCTCCTCCGATCTGGGGAAGAGCTCCTCCAATTCCTTCTCTTCTAATCTGAGGAACGTTCTCCTGTGTCCTGGGGAAGAGCTCCTCCAATTCCTTCTCTTCTAATCTGAGGAACGTTCTCCTGTGTCCTGGGGAAGAGCTCCTCCAATTCCTTCTCTTCTAATCTGAGGAACGTTCTCCTCCGATCCGGGAAGAGCTCCTCCAATTCCTTCTCTTCTAATCTGAGGAACGTTCTCCTCCGATCCGGGGAAGAGCTCCTCCAATTCCTTCTCCTCTAATCTGAGGAACGTTCTCCTCCGATCCGGGGAAGAGCTCCTCCAATTCCTTCTCTTCTAATCTGAGGAACGTTCTCCTCCGATCTGGGGAAGAGCTCCTCCAATTCCTTCTCTGCCGATTTTCATCTTCTAATCGGGGTCTGTCTATGGGAACCGGCTCTAGTCCCAGCAGAACTCCATCGAGGGCCGTCAGCCTTAAACTGGACCGGACTGTCTGATCACACTAACCCCCCCCCCCCCCCACAGAGCTCACTTTAATTTCCTCTATAGAGAGTTTTCCAAAGCTGTAGAAACTTTTTTTTTTTTCTTATCCTTTCAGTAGCTCTGAAATGATCGACTGATTATTGGCAGCTGATATTCACTTTTTTGGAAGTATCGGTCACAAATGTACCCGATATTACTTCAAGGGGTTACACTGGGATGATGTGCACCGGGAGGCCCGAGCAACCAGCCGAAACGTCCACTGGCTGAATACCCGAACAAACCCGATGCTTCATTCGGATCTCGGCTCTAGTGATCCGGAAGCGATATGACGTCACTTCCCGGATTCCTGACATCTTAAAGGCGCCAGTTTTAAAAATAGAAAGTATTCAAAACGCTGATCTTGATGTTTTTGAATACTTTCAACTGCAGAGAAGAGGTTTGGGGGTCTTATAGAACCCGATCCCTCCATAAAGAGGACCTGTCACCATCTATTACTGTCACATGGGATGTTTACATTCGTTATAGACCCCAGATCTCTCCATAAAGAGGACCTGTCACCTTCTATTACTGTCACATGGGATGTTTACATTACTTGTGACAGCAATCACGGTGAGAAAAATGTAAAAGGATGGTGTAAAAATAAAAGTTTTAAATGCACAAAATATCGGCCTGAGAGGTGGCCAAAATATCTATCGTATTGGCACCGGAAAACCGATATCGGTCAATCCTACTCTGAAATCTGAGCCTTTTATATAGAGTTTGGCAGATGTTTGGTGTGGGACCGGGGTTATAGGCGATTGCCATGGGACTGCTGGATATGATCGGCGTATGCAGAGCTGCAGTCGGTTCCCGGGTCATTGAGAAAATATAAAATGTTACCTGAATGGTGCCCATGCTAAGCGATTGACCTCCTGTGTTGACATGATGGGATTTGTAGTTGCCAAGGTACCAACTCCTGCTGTATTGTGTATAGAAGTTTTGGCAGTGTGGATTTGATTTAAATCTTATTATTTTTTTTTTTTTTTTTTGAGGGCGGCTCCTCCCTCTGTCTCGCCGAGGCTCCTCCCTCTGTCTCGCCGAGGCTCCTCCCTCTGTCTCGCCGAGGCTCCTCCCTCTGTCTCGCCGAGGCTCCTCCCTCTGGTCTCGCCGAGGCTCCTCCCTCTGTCTCGCCGGAGGCTCCTCCCTCTGTCTCGCCGAGGCTCCTCCCTCTGTCTCGCCGAGGCTCCTCCCTCTGTCTCGCCGAGGCTCCTCCCTCTGTCTCGCCGAGGCTCCTCCCTCTGTCTCGCCGAGGCTCCTCCCTCTGTCTCGCCGAGGCTCCTCCCTCTGTCTCGCCGAGGCTCCTCCCTCTGTCTCGCCGAGGCTCCTCCCTCTGTCTCGCCGAGGGCTCCTCCCTCTGTCTCGCCGAGGCTCCTCCCTCTGTCTCGCCGAGGCTCCTCCCTCTGTCTCGCCGAGGCTCCTCCCTCTGTCTCGCCGAGGCTCCTCCCTCTGTCTCGCCGGCTCCCCTCGGCTCCTCCCTCTGTCTCCTGTTGACTCACCGACAGTCTCATTCACTTTAATGGGACGGCTGGTGACACAACAAGGGGAGGAACGTGGTGGCAGCAGGTGATTGGACGCCCGCTAACAGTGCTGCTTTGATGGCTCGAAATGACAGGTGCTCTTTATATGGAAGGACTCATTCTTGCTGTTAGAATCTTTAATATTTGGAAACAAAACAAAGGTTTCCTATTTGGAATAATAAGCTCTCAG